>NC_056733.1:1521245638-1521455638 GCF_019279795.1 Protopterus annectens
CAGGCACTGCCATAGATGGCATCTTGCTTGGAGCCGTTGCTTATTTCTACTTCACACCTCCTTTTAACATTATTATCATTCATTAGCTGAGTTCACGATCTCTCCATCTCCGTGCTACAGCGACTCCAGCTGCTGTCCATTCCTTACTGCTAACGCCAGGTAATCGTGAAAGCACTAGGGACTTTCCATTTCATATTCAAGACGCTTTGTAGCCAGAGTACAGTGTTCAGAGATCTATACGGAAGTTCAACATATTGTTTTTAAAAAAAAGCAAAAGAGAAGTGGGTACCAAACACATGCGAGGAAGCAGCCCCCCCAAAAACACACACACAGCAGTGCAACAGCAGATAAAACGTAAAAAGAAAACACACTCAAGTAAAGAGAACGAACGCGCTAATTGGACTCTGTTTTATTTTTACATTTTATTCGCACTGCTATAATGTTTCTTTTTAAAAGCTCTCTCGCATATTGTTTAAAAAACACAGTTATCCCCGACCCCACCATAAGAAGTATGAAACAATAATATCGGTCGCTATTTATTGGTTGTAATCCTCAATGTCTTACCACTAAATCCACGCTTTATAACAGATAGGGCATCAAAACAGAGAGACAATATGGGGCATTTCGCGAAAGCGGAGACATTTGATAGGTATTGTATATATAAGCCACCTTGTGAGGAGTTTTGGGCTTAGCAGCTCACCACTCTCCATTACTATAGTTCATAGGTTCATAGGGTTTATACTTCAGGCTATCTGCCCTAAGGCACTTTATAAGCCTAGCCTTAAATTATTGTGGCTGCCACCCTTTTTTATAAGTGAAAAATACTGTGCCCATTAGTTTGTTGTGCCTCTGTCCAGCAGTGACCCAGAGATGATTCCTGCAAACCTACGATCTCCCATCCACAGGGTCTAGATTTCTCTTGAACAGAGCCAGCTTATAAAGGTGCTCTGGCCTCACATGGACCGGGATTTTATTCCACAGCATAGGAGTCTCTGAGTGATAAATCTATCCCTCCAGCACGCCCTATTTATATCCGGGTGCTATGCTTTAAGTCGCTTGCTCTAGTGGTTTTGGGTGGATTTGGATTTTTGAGGTGGAGCATGTCCATTAATTCCGGGTTGGACATGGCCTTGTATGTCAGGCACATGTCACCTCTGAGCAGACGGTATGCGACTGAATAGAGCTGGAGTTTCTTCCAATCTGGCAGCATATGACAGATTTTGGAGTCCCTTTATCCTTTGGTGAGGAACTTTTGGGGTCTCTCCAATTGCTGCAGATGTCGGTGAGATACATCCCTAATGGGGCATTGTACTCGATCATTGGTCTGATAAGTGAAGAGTACAGGGGAACAATGACCTCACTTAGATCTGGATGTGAATCCTTCATGATCAGGTGGGCAATGTAGAAGGTCTTTCTAACCACTTTAGCAATGTGAGTGTCAAAAGAAAGGCCACTGTCAACCTGGGTCCCCAGGTCCCTGATAACCTCTTCTGTGCTTAGTGGATTTGCCACCTATATGGTAGCTTGGGGTTACCTTTGTTTTTCCCGAAGGGTATGACTATACATTTTTGGCGTTTAACTTCAGGCCATGGCTCTGGCACCAGCTATCTGTTTCCATTGAGTCCTTCTGAAGGATATCCGTGTCCGATGCACTTTTCCATTATGGCGCCCAGTTTGCAGTCATCTGCAAACTTTGTCAGCCAAAGTCCTCCCATGTTGGCCTGTACTTCTGAGAAGTAGATGCCAAACAATAGGGGCCAAGGACCGAGCCCTGTGGACACCACTTGTGACCGACTTGGAGTCTGACACAGCTAGAAGCAACTCTAACCCTGTGGGTTCTGTCCTGTTAGTTTGCAACCCATCTTGTGACATATGGGTTTACATTTGCTGGTAGTTTTTCTACAATACCCGAGTGGGTATTGTGTCTAAAGCTCTTTGCAAGGTCAAGGTAGGCTGTATGGACTGCCTTTCCTCATCAATGGCCTTGGTGACTATTATTTCAAGAAGCTCACTCAAGTTCAAAAGGCATGATCTTCCCTTGACAAAGCTAAACTGGGTCGGGTCCAATGTCTGCAAGTCCCCTATATCTTTGTTTTATGAGCTCCATTATGATCCTCTCCATAGCTTTGCAGCAAGACTAGACTTGTTAAGCTTATGGGCGGTAATTACCAGGGTCCGAGAGGCGCCACCTTTGTGGAGTGGGACCACAGTTGCCGTGACGCCACTCCTTGGGCACGTATCCTGTGGTAAGGCTGGAGATTAAACAGCTGCCTTATGTGCGGGTTTAATTCCTCATTTAGCTCGTAGCATTACAGCCGGGGACACCATCCGGGTCCCATTGATGCTGTGTGTTTTAGCTTTAGAGAGCAGCTTACCTGCGCATTTGAGATGTCCGGAGGCTACACTCGGTTGGGATAGTTATCTCTCCTTTAGGGGGAGAGGGTGATTTGCACTGAACCCGTTCGCCAGTATGTTGGCAATGTCTGTGGGTTCAGTGGATTTTTGTATCATTTTGGACTAATTCTGAGCATATCTGTGAGTTTCCACCCAGGTTCCTAACATAGCTGAGAAAAAGGCCTTGATGATTGTCCTTTTGAATCCATGGCAATTTTTCTCTCAAAATTGGCCTTAGTTGATTTTATGAGTGCTCAGATTTGTTTATTTAATAATGATCAGGGGTGACTTCCCTTTTATGGATTTTAGTTCTATCATGTAATAGCTTTCTCCTCTTATTGTAAAGTTTGTTAATGGCTGGGGTCCACCAGACTGGACGTTTGCCCTTTGTGGAAAGAGTCTTGGTTTTATTTGGATTGCCTGATCCCATGCAGTCCTGGAGGTGTTCATAGAAGGCATTTGTGGGTGGGCTTCCGTGAGCTGGGTTGTGGTTTCCTCTTGACCTCAGGGGCCTTAGAAGGATACCACACACACACCAGTCTTGAGTAGTGGAAGTTTGCTTTAGAGAAAGTTCTTCACTTTGTTCTTTTTTGTGGGGGGTGGGGGGGGGATTTGGATTTCCAGTGAGATTAGTTTATGATCAGATCTCACCAATGAGGGATATACTTCCGGTGTGGAGCATTTTGTCCCACATGTTTGTGACAATGAGATCTAGTATATTTGTCCTCTCGTGGGAACAGTAACTAGCTGTTCCACATGGCATTTGAATTTATGGTGAACCCAGGTAACCCGTTGGGCTAGAAATGTTAGGGCTTGATAATGTTCCCAGTCTATATTCGGTAGTTGGAAGTCACCCAATATGATGGTGTTTGAGATACATTTATACCCCTCCAGTGTCTTCAGGAAGGCTGTGTGGTTCCTGAGTTTGACAGGGTGGCCTGTAGCATGCTACAATTTGTAGAGCAGTTTTGCTCATGGTCACTTGCACCTGGATGGTTTCAAGCTTCATGCGTTGCCACCAACCTGGAGGTGTGAGTATCCTTTATGAATATGGATCACCGGCTCTTTTGTGGAGTGGTCCGGGTTTTGGGGCCGGAACGCATGATATGAGGTAAAACCTAATAGTGCCGGGGTGCTCTCAGGAGCCTTGAACCAGGTTTCAGTTACAGCACAGACATCGATGTTCTCCATACTGAGAAGGGCCTCGAAAGGCAGCATTTTGAGATTTAGACTTCTGGCATTGAGCAGCATTACCCTCAATTTCTTCCCATTTTTGTTTTCTAGGGTGGCAGGTTTAGAATTTGAGCCTTGCCTAAAAAAGGCACTATGGGGGTGGCAAGAGCCTTAGCCAATATCCGGAATCCTAGGTGACAGGTGCAAGCCGCCCTAAGCAGCGTGGCTTGTCAAGCATGTCATCCCAGGCAGACAGACACTGATCCCCTTTGAATGACAATTGACATTGCTGTAGCTCAATTGTTAAAGCTGATCATCTTGTCTCTATATTGTGGCATCATTCTTGGTGAAGGAAGGATACTGCTCAGGGTTAGGGTCATACCTGCCTGGGCTACATAATCAGAGAGCTCCTCTATGTCTCTTTTCATGTAGTCCAGGGAGGTACGTCTCAGGTCGTTCACACCAGCATGGACAATGACTGTGTCATATTTTGTTTGTCTTTTCAGCTTTTCCCGGTTAGGGGGTCGCCACAGCGGAACTCTGGTCCGCTAATGATTGGCAGTCGATTTTTTATGGTGCCGAGTTGCCAGACTGACATCCAACCTTCCGCAACTTTTAGAAGTCACTTGAGCGTTGGGAGGACATGCAGACTCCACTTCAGCCGAGAATCGAACAGGAAAACCTCTTTCTGTAAGGCAACAACGCTACCGCTGTACCACCACTATGCACGTGCGAATTCTGAGTCAGCCTTCTACACTCTGAGTGTCTGAAGGGCATCACCATCTGCATGTGGAACTTGGTACTATAGTATATCTCCACCTGTATGTAGAGCAAAGTACTGTAGTACATCTCCATCTGTCTGCGAATCTAGATACTGCAACACATCTTCATCTGTAGGTGGAAATAAGTTCTGCTTACTGGTCGGGACTGCCTGCAATACCTTCTTCCACGCCGAGAAGCCCATTCATTTCAAAAAAGGTTTACCACTAATTTGGCCTTGAGCATTCATAATGTACAACGTCAAAGTAGAACACCAAATTCTCCTGGAAAGAGGCGTAGGGACTTCCATTCCCATTAGTATACTCTGTACGGAGAATGGCAGAACCCTTAATTTTGAAGTAGGGCGTGGCATACCATCATTGTTTCTCACCAAACAGTAAAGTCAGACACATCCAGCATCCATCCAGCCACAATCCCTTTTCCCATTTTTGCACATGTGGTTGGGGTGTGACTACAACAGTAGACAATCATCTAGAACCCAGCTTTACGCCGCTAGAATAAGGAATGGCCTTAGGTAAACTGGTGCCCTAGGCAAAAGAGCTCCATGGCGCCCCCCACCACACCACCCGGTATCCCATCCGGGTCTACATACACCAAATAAATACCGGAAAAGTGCCCCTGCTAGACTGGCGCCCTAGGCGGCCTATGCCTAAGGCCGGCTAACTTCTTCCACACACCACACATTCGTATGCACACTCACACCTATGGCCAGTTTAGTGTGCCCAATCTGGCTTCTGCGTGTCTTTGGAATGTGGGAGGAAACCGGAGCACCTGGAGGAATCCCACACGAACACAGAGAGGGCATGTGACTTCACACAGAAGTCACCCCAGTTGAAAATCAAACTGGGGAACTTGCCGTGAGGCTCAACACTATCCCTGCTCAGACTCACTATTTGTGTTTTATAGTAGTGCAGGTATCTGCTGGAAGGCAATATTGACTGAAAGTGTACTTTTAGATATTCCAGTAGATCCTCGTAATTCAGCCACTACTTCACTATAACTGCAAATGACACAAATACTACAGGATAGGTACTTTTACATAAGCATAACAGTAGGATTACCACCAGAGAGACAACTCTACGAGACAATCCTTTAGGCAATTGTGTCCTCTGGAAAAAAACGGCCAAAGGCCAAAGACTTAAGGACAAAAAAAAATCATAAGCTCTCTAACAGTTATATTCGTACCTAAAACAAGTAAATGCTAGACAGATTACCGAGTTACACAAAACTTGAAACCAGTACAAAATACAAAGTCCAAAACAATGCAATGTTTAATAAACAATTAACCACTAGCCTGTATATTAAACACACAAATACCTTTTTTCCCAGAAAAAACACGTTTCCTTTAAACACACAAAGGAAACTACAAAAATACAATACGTCAACATTTTCTTATGAACAGTAAAGGAAATATATAAATAGCACATTTTTCATGTAGAATTATAAGGATTAATATTACAGGAACAAAAGCAAATGACCGTTTTCTTTATTCGAAATATAATTTAAGAGTAACTGCAGTCAAGCAGTGCTTTTATTTAGACGATTCTGTAGGCATTAGCATACGTGCGCAGAACTACATCAAAATGTAAGATTAAATGCATTATGGGTATGCAAATATTTGTTTGTTCCCCTCCCTTTTATCGCTGAGTAAATTACGTCAATTCGAGCTTGTATTTTTGTCCTTTCTTTCATAAAAAGTCTTCAGAGATTCACAATTCTTTTTTGTTCAAAAAATGCACGATGATGCAAAATTTTTAGGACTATTACAATGTTTCTTGCTTAACTAAACCCTTGTTTGATATGTAATTGAATTTCTTGTTCTTGTGTTTGAATTTTAATAAAAACGGATTACACTCTCAGCTGTTTGTTGCACATGGTAGTTACATAACATTTGTTTCCATACAGGTGCATTACCTTAAGATTTAAGCTTTGTTAAGTATTTCAATAAGCATTACTTGTTCTACCTTTAACAAAGTCATCTGTAGTTTATGTTTACTTTGTTATTGTAATTCCCGTTGTAATGAAGTGTGAGCAGTTTCCCTCACAACTCGTTTTGGGAAGATATACTTAGTTATTATTACAGTGGCATGGGAAGTTGCGCTGCGAATTGCATTGTTTTCTGACTTTACTGGTCTGGTGGAATTGGGTGGCAGGGGATACCACTTCATTAATTTGAGTCCTCTCTGTTGCTATAAGGTTGAAAACGAGTGGTGGCAAATTCTTGAGGTATACAAAGTTGACTCAGTCAGCCTTCATTGCCTATTTGGGGCGGGGACTCTGAACAACCCTAATAGTTGGATATGGCACAACGAGAAAAACTGAACCATAATCCATACCTCTCAACTCTCACCAGGGGGAATCCCACACAAACACAGAGAGGTCATGCAACTCCACACAGAAGTCAACCCAGTTGAGAATCGAACCGGTAAACTTCTTGCTGTGAGTGAGGCGCAACACTATCCGCTGCTCAGACTCACCATTTATGTTTTATTGCAGTGCAGGTATCTGCTGGAAGGCAATGTTAAGAGAAAGTTCAATTTTAGACGTTATAGGTACGGCTCTGCGTTCAACCGCTAATTCGCCATAGTGGCAATTTACACAAAACTACATGATGCGTTCTTATTTAAAATCTCACGTTTCTTCAAAAAACGCGTCACTCTGGGAACTTGAAGAAATATACCTAATTGAGTGCAAAAAAACACTCAATTTCCAATAAAAATTCGTAAAACATTACTTGACCGTTCCACTTCCTAAACATCTATACAGCGTCTTCAATTGATATTTTAAAAACGTCTCCTTCCACAACAAAACGAAGGAAACTACAAAAACTCTAGATTGTTAACGTGAACTTGTTAATACAGTTACGGAAACTTCTACTTAGCAAACATTTCATATAGAATTATAGGCATTAAAGTTATAGACACCAAAATAAATGACCATTTTCATTATTTAAAATATAATCCAAGAGAAACTGAAGTCAATTAGTGCTTTTATTTAGTCTGTTCTGTAGGCATGTAGCATAAACTACAACCAAATTAAAGATCAACAGCATTATGGGTATGCAAATAAATGTTATTTTTCCCCTCCCCTTTCATCTCTGAGCAAATTGTGTCTAAATACATATTTGTATTTTTTTGTTCTTTCTCTCATAAAAAGTTTTCAGAGATTCATAATTCTTTTGTTCAAAAAGTGCACGAAGATGCAAAACACGTTGCGTTATTAAAATGTTTAATGAATTAAAATAATACTTTAAACTGCAGTTAATTTTGGGTCTTTATATTTTTCGTGACGCACGGGGGGTGGGCAGGACAAAAATGACTGGCAGTGGTTTTGGTAGCTCTGGCTGTAGTCCTTTAATGCATGTTATATTTTGTAATTTTAATGTAATGTAATTTAATCTAATTTACCAAAGGTACTCACGCCTTCTCAACCCCTGCCTTTTCCAGTATTCGACTTGAAATATTTGCTAATGTATGTGCGGGGATATGGAAATTAAATTGAATTACATTCAAATTGGAAGAAAAAAAAAACAGAAAGTTTGTTACTACGAATCTTGGCCGTGGAGGCGCTGGTAGCAGCCCTCTTCTTACCATTCTTTCTGTGAAGCTGCTCACAGGCAATACCTAGTCTCAACTGCAAAGGTTTTTGTAGAATGTCCAGATTTTTGCCTTATATTTTTGTTCCACTTCTTATAACGTTGTGGCTTTCCAGCAAATCACTGGCAAGTCATTGAAGACTGAAGACAATGACAGGCATTTGAGTTTCAGACTTCATACCCTTCAGAAAATTCACGCTAAGGCAAAATCTGTCATTGATAGCTTTCTACGGTTGTTAAGAGCAATATTTAACAATTGCCCCTATTTTTGGTCCTTTGTCCACTCATTATTTATGGCTTTGTCCAGATTTCTTGCTCTAAGAGGTTGAGAGGTATACTGACAGGTGGCAAGGGCTAGTATAAAATGTGCACAATGTGGCACACTTAATAGCTCAAATTCATGGAGGGTGCAGGAAGATCGCAGAACATTGAGGAAAACTGTAGAGTACAAATAGGCCACGAATATTCAAGTCCTATCTGCACGCTTGTCAGTCATGCGTGTTTCCCGTACGGTGGCACGCCCCTTTCACCCTAAGACCACGCCCATATCACTACTACAAAGCCGAAGGATGTGCGTCCAATTGATTAACACCCAGATAACACGCTTTCTATAAAGAAAAACAGTTGTAAGCACGGAAGGGCTGCAGACTGAACATAACATTCTGAGTTCTGTCGCAAAATAAGTTATTGATTTTATGAGGAAAAATTTTCAGCCAAACAATATGGTTAATCTACCATTTTTCTACTATAAATAGAAAAGGCACTCGATCTCTGCACACTTCCATAAGCTTGCTTTAGAAATGTGCTGGAGCCATGTCAGACTCAAAGCCTGTCACAAGTGGTGTCCCACAGGGCTCAGTCCTGGGTCCACTCTTGTTCGGCATCTACTTTTCTGAAGTACAAGCAAACACAGGAGGGTTATGGCTGACAAAGTTTGCAGATGACTGCAAACTGGGCGCCATAGTCGAAAACACATCTGACACAGATATCCTCCAGAACGGCCTCACAGAAACGGATAACTGGTGCCAGAGCCATGGCCTGAAGTTAAACGCCAAAAAATGCATAGTCATACCCTTCGGGAAAAACAAGGTTACCCCTAGCTACCATATAGGTGGCAATCCACTGAGCACAGAAAAAGTCATCAGGGATCTGGGGACCCAGGTTGACAGTAGCCTTCGCTTGACACTCATGTTGCTAAAGTAGTTAGGAAAACCTTCTATATCGCCCACCTGATCATGAAGGGATTCACATCTAGATCAAGGAGGGCAGCGTCCCCCTGTACTCATCACTCATTAGACCTATGATTGAGTACAATGCCCCGTTCAGAATGTATCTGACCAGACACCTGCTGCAGTTTGAAAGGCCCCAAAAGTTCCTCACCAAAAGGATAAAGGGTCTCAAAAATATGTCTTATGCTGCCCGACTGAAAGAACTCCAGCTCTATTCAGTCTCATACCGCTTGCTCAGAGGTGACCTGTGCCTGACATATAAGGCCATGTCAAACCCAGATTTGATGAATATGCTTCACCTCAAAAAATCTAGATCCCTCAGAACCACAAGGGCGGGAGCCTTAAACCTTGACACGGTTATAAATAGAACGTGCTGGAGGGACAGATTCATCACCCAGAGACTCCCTATGCTGTGGAACAAAATCCCGGTACATGTGAGGCAGAGCACCTCACTGGCCTTGTTCAAGAGGAATCTTGACCAATGGATGGGAGATTGCAGATATACCCCAGGGATTACTTCAGTGTCACTGCTTGACAGAGGCACAGCAAAATGATAGGCATAGTTTTTATTCAAACTAAAGGGGTGGCGAACGCCACATAACTATGGGCTAGGCTTATAAATGCCCTTGGGCAGATAGCCTAGTATGAACCTATGAACCTATGAGAAAAGAGCAAGTCAACAAAACAAGCCGTTGAAAATAAATGTTGTGAACGTAAAAACTATGGAATGCAGTCCATAACGGTCTAACGCATGTAGCAGTAGTTCTAGTAGGGTTAGAAAAATAGTTATTATCATAGATCTCAACCTTCCACCTCAAAAATGAGGAACACTACTTCTCATAATGTGGAACAAATGTGGAACACTTACAAACAGGTTACTAAGAACTTCAACTAAGAAGCTTATAGGATGGCTAAAATGCAGTATTTTTACTTGTATAATAATTCTTTTAATGGATTAATGCAATTCATTTGTATTTACCATGGATATTAGTTTAAAAATTGCTAATACTGAGCACATAATAGACCGTTTCAATGTGGAACTTCAAGGAACATGAACTTTTTAAGACCCACAAATGAGGAACATCCCTCGAAATGAGGTACACTTGGGAGGTATGGATATTAAAACAATTCTTTTCTAGTTAGTACATGTGAACTAGGGGTGTAGCCAGAAAACCCTGTTTTGTACATTGTACTCACAAGTTTTAAGGCCCCTAACCCATATGGCATTTTAAAAAATGTGCATATCTTTCAGAATGTTGCACCCCTCATGTACACATCCTTTTCAGTGTTTTCCTCTAAAACTAGTGCTTTTGTTTAAAATTACCAATTCTGTCCGTAAGCAAGTTATGTACCTAATGTTGGTCATTACTTCAGATATTTGTAAATTTAGCCTGATAAGTGCTCCAGTTTCCTCCCACATCCCAAAGACATGATGTAGGTGGATTGGACTCTCTAAATTGGCCCTAGGTGTGAGTGTGTGCATGTGTGTGCCTTCTGTGGAAGGTTGGGCTGGCAATTCGACTCTGTAAAACTCCACTGCCAATCATGAGTGGACAGATGATCTGCCATGGTGACCCCTAACCGGGAAAAGCCAAAAGAAGAAGAAGAAGAAAAGCTAAAATATTTCTGAGCGGTGCAAAAAAAACAGGTACTCTGTAGAGTACAAAGATTATGCCTAGCTACACCCTTGCTTTGAACACCAGCAGTACTGATCTGTAAAATGTTGGAGTCTTGCAACAATTACAGATGGGGCCAACCTTAGGGGAAATGTCGGTGTAGGTGAACTTAAAGATCTCCATGGCAAACCTCCCTCTCTGGCTATAGTGACCTGCTGTGCAACTTGAGTTTTGACAATGTAGAAAATTTGAAAAAAAATAATGACCATACTGCCTCCAGCCCACAGGCAAACATAAGTTATAGTGACTTTCTATTCACACCTCTGAATAGGTCCACTTTTAAACAAGGTGAGATTCAGGGCAGAGGACACTCAGGCAACAATTAAGTCCCTGTTGAAAATCCACTTATAAAGCCCAGGGTGTGGAGACCATGAGGACACTAGAAGTTCTTGAGGGTCTAATTGTTATGCCTTGCTTTTGATAAATAATGGCTTGGTAACTTTTTTTGTCTCTCTTTGATAATCACAAAAGGTATGCTTGTGCCCATCAATGTTCTGTGTCTAGATTTAAAATCAGTGATATCTTCACACACACACACACACTGCAAGGGTTATTACAATATGTATTGATTTCACACAAATGTAGACACACACACACACACACACACACACACACACACACACACACACACACACACACACACACTTACAATGCCCCTTACAAGTCAGGTGCAATGTGCAGTGTTAAGTTAAACAAAATCAGAGTCTCTAAATGAGGCCATTAAAGAGTTTGGTACACAATAATTCTGAGTCAAAAACACTGGCATTAAAACAACTGTCTGTAAACTTCTTATATAGCTCAAGACTCCCAGCATCTCTAATGTGAGATGGTAAAGAATTACATAGCCTACCAGCTCAATAATTGAAAAAGAAACTCTTGAGTTAATGGTCTTGTCTGTGGCAACATTACAAACAGGCCATTATTCCTGGTGGTGATATTATGTTAAGAGAAATTAATACACATCACAGCACCTAAGAAATCATTATTGAGACATTTAAATAGCAAAACCAAATTACCTTGCAGTAATCTGTACCCAGCAGAAAACAGTGATAGGTATTCCAGTCTTCTTAACATGGTAGATGTTTAATCACTGATATCTGTCTCGTGAATGATTTTTGAACACTCTCTCCTATTTCTTCATCAGGGAAGAAAAAAAACATGATATTCTATTTTTGATCACAAGATGCACAGACACAAACATGTACACACACTCAGACACACACACACACACACACACACACACACACACACACACACACACACACACCTACATACACGTACTCACGCATGCACACATACACTGCCAGTTTACCTATATCTTGTCCTTGGAGTGTTGGAGGAATCCAGAGTACATGGATAAAATCAGGCATGCACTGTAATATGGCAGTGCTACTCACTCCAACACTGTCTACATGATCAGTTGCTTTCACACACATCCTGCTCCTGCCAGCCCATCAGATTTATTTGACATTTGTTGACATGGGATAGTCCGACTGAGCTTGTGCCCTTTTTCAGCAGAGGCCCGGGGAGAAAAGCTTCACAGTACATGTTATGCAAGTAAAACAATCACAATATAAATTATACAAATAATAATTCACAGTAGAAAAGTAAAATACAATAAACACAATAGCAAATTATATAAAAAAAGGTTAAACATATGTCAATTACAGTAGAAATGAGAGATTTCAGCAACAGAGGCATTTCAAATAAGTAGTAAGCACAGAAGAGGAGAGAGGGAAGAATTTCAAGTGGGATGATTACAATGACAAGACCAGGTGTTGTATAGGTAATTTCTAAGTTTTTTCTTGAATTCTTGAAGATGGGAAGTATTTCTTAGGGCTATGGGAAGCTTATTCCATGAGAGGGCTGGATGGTACCTACAGCGGCTCTGTCCAATTGAAACCACAGGTTTATGAATCTGTAATAGACATTGGTCATAGCTTCTTAGGCAGAGTGGTGGGTTATAGATGGAGAAAAGAGGATATGCTGGGGCAGGAGAAGGGCTTGTTCAAGATAGAGTAGATGATGAAAAGTTGAGTAAATAAGAGTTCATTAGTGTAAGATTTGAAAATACGGTACTGTAGCTTAATTAGCTGGAAACACTGTTTGACCGAGAAAAAGTCTTAATTACTCAAGCTCATGCTTCAGTAGGTGTCAGTCTCTCCCTTATGAACCAAGTCTTATGCACTGTTCAGTACCGTAGTTCATTTAATAAGGTTTCATTAGATGTTCACAATATCAGAAATACTATCTTCATTAACAGTACTGATAAACAATTCAAATTGCTGCACATCATATTCTTTGAGAGAAAAAGAGAAGTGGAAAGGAAATAATGACAATGTGTTAGGTGATATATCCTGTGCTGAAGCAGGAGTATTTAGCTTGGATAAAGAGGTGCTTTTTCAGTTGCATTCAGAATTTGGAGTGTTTATTTCCTTTAGGCTGATGGGGAGAGACTGCTAAAGAAAAGGTGCCTGAAAGGAGAATGCATGTGCAGTGTTGTGGAGTTTGGTTATAGGGGTATGACAGTTAGTGTGGCTTGTGATTGGTGACTCAGTGCAGTGCTGTGGAGTTTGGTTATAGGAGTATGACCGTGTGGCTTGTGAGTGGTGACTCAAGTTAGGTGAGGATTTTTTTTTTTCATGAAGTTTAGCTGTAAGGGTTGTAAATGTTTGGAGATGGAGTAGTTTGCAGAGTTAGGATTCAAACAGTGGGTTACATATTTGTTTTATGGATATCCATTTGTCTTTTTTTCTAGGAGATACCATGATACCTATGGAGGGATGGGCTTGTTATGAATCAGTAGATGCTGATAGATTGTCTGGAATGTAGTGATGCTGTTCTTGCAGGAGGATGCAAAAATGGGTAGTTTGTATTCTAGCTGAAACTGTAGAACTCCTTTACTGATGGCTGCTTTTACTAGTTGAGAAAGAAAAGGGGGGAGATCTTTTTGGCCTAGAAGAGAACAGAGTTGACTTTTGCTCTCACTTAGAGGAAATGGAAATGTAGAGACTGAGCAAGCCATAGTCCTAGGTATTTGTAGGTGGAGGCTGTTTCTATTATATGATTGTGCAAGTCAAAGATAGTTAAAAAGTCAACTGTTTTGGAAATTTTCTGGGGAGTTCCAAAAGCATAGTTTTGGTCTTGGAGGGACATAAAAGCAGTTTATGGTTAATGAACCATTGGATGGACTCATGTAAGTCTGAATGGAGATGGCACTGAATGTTGGCTTGAGAGTGACCTGATTGGTAGATGACCATGTGTTCTGCATAGAGGATGAGTGGCAGATAGAAAAGGTGACAAGGAAGACTGTTAATGAAGATGGTGTAGAGGAGAGAGAGTGGACCCTTGTAGTACACCTGTGATAATAGGTACAGATTCTGATTGGGAAGATCCTGCTTTAGTATCTGTCAGTGAGGAAGCTTTTAAACCATGGAGTGCTGTCTGGGCTGGTACTAATTTCAATTAGTTGTTTAGGAGAAGACAGTGGTTGATGAGGTCAAATGCCTTTGTCAGGTCTATAAGTAGAGCACCTGTAAGGAATTCTATTTTAGTATTTTGTAGGATGTCATCAGTTAGGGACCAAAATGTTGTAATAGTACTTCATCCAGGCCAGAATCCATGCTGTTTAGAGGAGAGCAGGTGGTATTGCTGGATAAAGTGAGAGAGCTGGGTATAGATTATTTTTTTGCAGAAGTCTGCCCTGAGTTGAGTGAATAAATACTGGATGCTGTTGAGATGTATCTTTGGGGCTGGTTTGCTTTGGGAGGGGTTTAACTAGAACAGTTTTCCAATTTTGTAGCATAATGTTTTCTGTGAGACATAGACTGTGCATGTGTGTGTGTGTGTGTGTGTGTGTTTGCACGCGTGTGTGTGTGTGCATGTGTGTGCACGTGCATGTGTGTGCATGTGTGCACACGCACGCGCACGTGTGTGTGAGAGAGACATACCTCTCAACTGTACAGATTTTCCCAGAATGTTTAGATATTTGCCTCTTATTTTGGTCCATTTTTCATAAAATTGTGTTTTCCTTAGAAATTAGTTGATAATCATTAAAGAATGAAGTTGGAAAATAATGACAGACTAGATTAGCAAACAGGTTGGGGGGAGGATCAACAAAGTTGCTATATGCAGACAGTGTGGCATTACAGGCAGACCATGAACAAGAACTTCAGCAAAGGATAGTGTAATGGATTGCAAAATGGAATGCACATAGGATGAAACTAAGTACAGACAAGACAGTTGTAATGACAGCAAATGGGAATCAGAAGAAGCAGAAAAGTTTGATAGAAGGGATAATAAGGGAAAAGGTTAACAGCTTCAAATATCTGGGAGGGATGGCTGAGGCTTGTTTGACTTTCTGTTTTCTGCCTGACTATTGCTGATCTCTGCGTTTGAGTTTGGAATGAAGTTACTTACTTAAGGTTCAGTTATTTCTATTTTTTTGTCTTTTTTTTATATTGAATTTTATTTTGTTTTAATTTTTTTGTTCGTTTTTTGGAGTTATAAGAAGTCTTGTCTAGGGTCAGTTAGAAAACTTAGAAAGTAATTATTTTATAGACAGTGAAAAACATTCAGCTAATTAGTGGGAGTAGCTGAGAAATAGCATTCCTCATTTAACTACAAATGCTAAACATTTGTAGTTAAATGAGGAATGCTATTTCTCAGTAGTGCTTGTTTGGCTTGCTGTTCTGTGCCAGACAATTGCTGATCTCTGTTTGCATTTGATTTTTCTGAGCCACCCACCCTGTTGGTGTTGTATCTTTAAGCTTGATTATCTGCTATACATCTGATTTTGAACACTCCTCCTAGTCCCATCTCACCAGCTCATTCTACTGAACACTGAGAGAGCAGCTGGAAAGGCTCTGACCATTAATGTTAAACTTCAATTATCTTCAGTTTCCTCCCTTCCCACTTACTAAAATGCATTATATTCAGCTGCTTTTACAGAATTTGTGCTCCTTCTTACTTTATTTACCTTTTTGATGCACACTCTTAAAGTGTTTAGTTGCATTTAATCTGCTGCATTTATTATTGCTTGTTAGTAGTCTGATTTCATTGTAACTGTTATTCTAAGCCTCTTAGTTTTGATTTAAACACTTGGGCTTCATACTAGTCATCTTACACAAGAAAAGGTTTGTGGTCTACTCTCTTGTGGCAGGAGAGGTATCTTACACCCTTCTGAGTTGGGAATTGCTGATAGAAGTATTATTATTTCAGTTATTCTAAACTTGTCTTAGTTTAGTTTAAGTGCTTGGGCTCCAGGCCAGTTATTTTACATTAAGAAGGTCTGTGGTCTACACTTTTGTATGAGGAGAGGGTAGCCTCTACCCTTCTGAGCTGGGAATTGCTGGTGAAAGCTTATTGTTCCTGCTGTTCTAAGTGCCTTTGTTCTGATTTAAGCACTTGAACTAGTTATTTTACATCAGGAAGGTTTGTGGGCTACACTCTTGTGGTATAAGAGGATAGCCTATGTCCTTCTGAGCTGGGAATTGCTGATGGAAGTCTTATTGTATCTGTTATTCTAAAAGTGACTCTGTTCTGGTTTAAGTACTTGGACTACAAACCATTTATTTTAAGAAGGTTTGTGATCTACACTCTTGTGGGAGGAGAGGGTAGCAGCCACCCTTCTGAGCTGAGAATTGCTGGTGAAGGCTTATTGTGCCTGCTATTCTAAGTGTCTTTGTTCTGATTTAAGCACTTGAACTCTAAACTAGTTATTTTACATCAGGAAGGTTTGTGGTCTACACTCTTGTGGTGCAAGAGGATAGCCTGTGTCCTCCTGAGCTGGGAATTGCTGATGAAAGTCTTATTGTGTCTGTTATTCTAAAAGTGACTCTGTTCTGGTTTAAGCACTTGGACTACAAACCATTTATTTTAAGAAGGTTTGTGGTCTACACTCTTGTGGGAGGAGAGGATAGCAGCCACCCTTCTGAGCTGGGAATTGCTAATGGAAGTCTTATTGTATCTGTTATTCTAAAAGTGACTTTGTTCTGGTTTAAGCACTTCCACTACATACCATTTATTTTAAGAAAGTTTGTGGTCTATACTCTTGTGGGAGGAGAGGGGAGCAGCCACCCTTCTGAGCTGGGAATTGCTGGTGAAGACTTATTGTGCCTGCTCTTCTAAGTGTCTTTGTTCTGGTTTAAACACTTGGGCTCCAAACCAGTTATTTTACATTGGGAAGGTTTGTGGTTTACACTCTTGTGGCATTACTGTATAGTCAGATCTTTTTTAACTACTGCAGCATCTAATTTGCACATGGCTGAGTGTTGTTCATCAAGTTTCTTGTCTTTTTGACCTATTCAATATTTAAATTTCACTCACTCCTCCCTAGTAGATCAGCAGCCATGCAGATGTACTTCCCAACTCCATCTGTTGCCAGTCTGGTTGAGATAGGTATTCTGAGGCATTAAAGCAAGTCACTCATGTATAGTGACAACCCACTTATTCTAAATAAAACAGATAAAGTATGTAGGATGTGTAAATACACTTTAACACTGGAGACAAAACACTCTCATACAACCAAAACTAATGTTATAGAGGCTGTCAGTGACACTTCCACCATACCTACTGCACAGGATAAAGACCTTACACATAAAACTACCTATGCTGAGGCACCTACAAGTAACCTTCCTAATACACTAAGACCTCCTGCACCATACAATCAAAGAAAGGGTGCTCAGCCATCATGTAAACACTCCATTAAAACACCACCCACAGCTACACATAGTAACACTGTATCCAGTGCCTTTACTCCTAAGCCCTTAAGCCAAACCAGTGCACAACCAACTTTCCTGGTCATTGGTGATTCTATAGTGAGGCACACCAATGCCCCCCCTCAGCAGACTGAGTAAGGAGGACTCACAGTTAGCTGGACAGAGGTAGCTTATAAATGCCTGGCCCCCAATGCCCCACTTGGATACAGGACATCATTATTCTTTTGGGAAAACTTGGTTAGGCTTCGAAAGGCTCCCCAAGTCATTAGCCTAGTAACAATCTATGAATTTATGAATCTATGGAAGTCTGATTGAGGAGGTCAAAGCTAGAATCAGAAAGCCTGAGTGTGTTAAGGGTAGTATATGATGAAATAATGCCAAAGAAGGTAAAAGGTAAGGCATACAAAATAACTATATGGTACAGAAACTTGGGCAGTGAAGTCAAAACAACTGAGAAAGCTAGAGATGATGGAGATGAAGTGCCACGAGATGGGTGGTAGGATGCGCACTGTGGGAAAGATGAAGAAATGAGGGCATGAGAGCAGAAGCCAAAATAGCTCCAACTGCAGATGAGGTCAGACAGAACAGATTATGGTGGTTCAGGCATGTGCAAAAAAGCAGAAGACAATCTGTTGAAGAAAATGTGGGACAGACAGGAGGAAGGCAAGAAGAAATGAGAGCATCCATCAAAGAGGTGGATGGATTGTTTCTGAGAAAACCTGAGACAGTCAATCAGTGTTGGAGAAGGCAGGAGAGTGACACTGAATCAAGAGGGATGGTGACAGTTGACATGACACCTTGACCTCATGCATAAAATGGGGAAAAAGGGAATGGCTGATGATGATGATGATTAATCTTAACATCTGGTTTAAAGACACGCATTCAGAGAGTGGTGAGGAATCTGATATAGTGAAATTTAAGTCTGTTAAATCATCACTTACACCACCTTATCATCCAGTGGTTAAAGCCCTCAAAAGGGCAGTAATAAAAGAGCTACATGATTGACCTAATTCTGTTTTTAGATATCACTTCCATAAGGTGGGATTCTGGAAAGTCTCACACCATGCTGCTCTGAAATGTTCTTTGTAATTAAAGGGGCAAAGCAGCAAACAATATTCATGCTTATATGTAAAGGAATAATAATATTGACAAGGCAGATTGTTCTCCACTGGACTAATACAGTGTATGCTGGCTTTGCTTACATCATGGCTATATGTATACTTACACAAGTGGGAATTCCCAAATTTCTTACACTTTTGTACATTAAAGGTTTTGGAGCAATTAATGGAGCAATGTTGCAAACTATGTTCATTAGTGAAATGTACATGAATTGTCATGGACAGTTGCAATCATTCTATCGCTGTCGACAACATGCATAAGTGGAAATTATGTATCAGCACCCACAAAAGATGCTCAGAACAAGCATTACAGAGGAGATAATGCTATCTACATTAAAGACCTTCTAATCTAAGCCTAACACATAACTGTATTAACATTATATAGGTTGTATCTTCCATTTAAAGTGCTCCTCAACAACACATAGTAGGGCCACTGTAGTCATACACATATACTGTACAGACCGAACAAGTAATACAAGCCAACGTATATGATATAATAGATAAATGGACATATCTTGGTATCAGGTAACTATACTATCTCCCTTTGTAGAGGTAATAATCCCCCAGTAAGACGCTGCCTGGTTCAATTATCAGCTAGAGCGTCTTCTGCGTGGAGACATGCGTGAATGGGCGTACCTTCGTTGAAGGCTGTGCGTCAGGGCTGGTAACCCGGCATGTAAAAATCAACTACCAATCATTAGCGGACCGGAGTTCCGCTGTGGCAACCTCTAACCGGGAAAAGCCGAAAGACACAACAACAACAACATGTGCATGTCTCCCAAATACTACAGACTTGCATGACATATTGGTCACTGTATTTAGCTCTGCAATGCCATACTCCAGTAATGGGTATCATTGGCACACAATATTTCCAAATCTTACTCTCTGCAGAATGTGTAGCTGCTCAAGGTCTGATAGCACACAGTGCCAATATTCACAAATACTCATTGCTACAATTGTATGTGCCAAAGTCTGAAAGTCTTAAAGAGTAAGCCAACTACATTAGTGTAGAGTAACGAAGCCCTGAAATTAATCCAGACCTGGGTTCATGATTACAGCCCTGGCTCATGTAGATGCTTGTGGGCTAAGAATTATGAGGCTATGCTTACTCCATTAGAGTGGAGGGATTATGACAATGTGTTGGAGTGAGACAGGTGGTCCTTCTGCATTGGACCTGCATCACGACTGGACCCATAAATGGCAGCTGGATGTGATGAGTAAGCAGACCATGAGATGGTATTACCACTTAGTGGGGTGAGGACTCACATAGAGAGAGGCCATATCATATGCTTCACAATCACCTTTTAAATTATGTCAGCACATAGGGGAAGGAAATCCCTGCACTCTTTTGAGCCACCTATTAGAGCATCAGTGATGGCACCTATCATCACTTTACTCCTGTACACAAGAGTGCGATTAGGTAGGAAAGGGCTTAGGAGAGATGCATCTCCACAAATCTACAAAAGTTACTCCAATCCGTAACAAAAAAAAAAAAGAGAGAGCTGAGTGGAGATGCAGAAGTCCGGACTTTGCCGGTAATTAGACCACCATGCTGTATGTTGATGCCTGTATAGAAATACAGCTTTTATCTGTTACTTTGGGGCAGTATGAGCAGTATGAGCCCGTGTGTACAATACAAACAGTATACTATGTAAAGTATTGTGTAACAGTATGTTACTAATGATTCACATGTGTTAGTAATGCGCTGGTTTGTGAAATTGTAACAATACACTCATATGTCACTCTCAGATAGTACCAGCAGCTATATTATTCCTTGCCACATGCTATTATGATAGGATTTATAAGGCAGGTAAAATGTAGTTATATGAGTAGGGAATTGGGAAAATGGTATTTACAGTTGTGGTTAACATATTACTAAAGTAACCAAGAGTACTTGCTGCATACTTGTTTGTGCTGGAAATTTTCATAGCAGCAGTGATGTAAACAGATAATATAAAATATCTAAAAACAAACTGCCAAACCAGTACAAGAGTATTAAAACAAATATTACAAGAAAACCATTCCATAAAGATCAAAGATCTATACTTTTCTGCTTTCATCCTTTGAATAAAAAGACGTGTGTTTATGTGTGTGTGTGTGTGTGTGTGTGTGTGTGTGTGTGTGTGTGTGTGTGTGTGTATATATATATATATATATATATATATAGATCCACTGAAGTTAGTTTAAAATTCAGTAGATCAAGACTAAAAACATCAGCCACAAAAGGGAAAAAAAAAAGTTGACATACTAACCCGCATGCTTTGAAGCACAAGTTTGGACTATGCAAATGAAATCTAGTACGGGGGCAATCCCCACTGCACTCTTCCACCCCTGCTAACTATATATACACTAACTCTGAGATTGCACAATCCCTGAAGAAGTAGCATATTCCCCAAATATGGGGAGTGTCAATCTCCCACACCTGTTGACCACTTGTTTTGGTGACCACTGTATGTAGACAAAATGGATGTTGGTATTTGGGAGTTTTGCTTATTATAAGCACTCCCATATACTCTGCAGTTATGTAGCGTACCTTGACCTGCATTTGCTCATGTGTGATTTTGCTTGGCTAACACCTGCAGTGATGACAGACTATTTGGATGTGTATTTATTCATCCAGTTTTACTGTGATCCTTATTTATTACCTACAACACACATGTATCATTGGTCATACACATCCAGGTATGACTGCTACACAGTTTGCAACATGTGCTAACATGATAGTGCATAGATAGTGCATAGGTAGATTTGTCTTTCTGCATTTCACCTTGGCTGGTATGCATCCCCACCCT
Organism: Protopterus annectens; assembly: GCF_019279795.1. Lineage (NCBI taxonomy): Eukaryota > Metazoa > Chordata > Ceratodontiformes > Protopteridae > Protopterus > Protopterus annectens. The sequence goes on from NC_056733.1 coordinate 1,521,267,115, forward strand.
GTCTGACAACTTTCCATTGACCGTGCTGTGCAGTGGGCTGTCTGTGTAACTTACCTGTCCTTACTGTTTTTTTCCAGCCTTTGTCTGTCTTGTGCTGTGCTAGTTGTTCGACAGGAATATCTGCTATGCTTACCTTCACCTCCTGTCACCCTATGTTTACCTTTCCTTTCATTCTTTAAAAACATGTGGCCTATTCCCACCAAAAAAACTATTGCCCACACCCCTCTGACTTTTGTTCAGATTTTCCAACATCCCTCTTGTTTGTCCCTCTTCTTCACCCATACCTCACATCTTATTTTCCATTTCCCACTTTCCTTGGGTGTGTAAATTGAGTTCATTGTGTTCCCCACACAGGTCCCAAACCCATTCTTAGAGACAGTTTGCTATGGTGATGTGTCCATGATTGCCTTTAGCCTTTAATTTTTTTTATTAGGAAATTTACGGACTCCGTCGAAATCTGTAAATTCAAGCCAGTATTTTTTAATGCTAAATGTATTATGTAGATATCTGCTGTTTTCTCTGAGTTTAATGTAATGAGTGATGTGAATACAGCTTTGAAACAAGTATTGTAAGCTAGTGGATGGCATACAGAAATATCCATAATTGTCTAAGACGTTTCTGTGTGCACTCCTGCAAATTTATATTACAATTGCCATGTGAATTACTTTGGGATACTATCATACTTGACATTTTTAATGTGGGCATGTTTTTTTGGTTATTGTCACAAAGTCAGTAACATTCTGTAGTTGTCTGAAACCTTACTGTACAGGTTTTGTTATCTTTCTAATCAAGTATCGGGATTCTAGATTTGTGATCATGTTCCCATTTGTTTGATAATGTACAATGTTAATGGACAACCATTTTTTACGATGACTTTTATTATTTGTGTCAAGTTGCTAGAAGGAATACAGTTTTGTATATAGCAGAGGCAAGAATTTGTCTCAGGAGTTTTGGTCACTATAAACAGCCTAGTATCACTGATTTTAAGTCAAAACTTGATGGGTCAAAACACTATTAAAATCCAGAAATGCACTTCTTTGTTTTATCATGCCATCGAAATAAAATGTTGAAAATAAAAAGGTTTTTATGCCAACATTTCAAAACATATTAAAGCTGATTTTCAGTGTACAATGTTTGGGAAAAAAATGACTGTTGAACTGCATTTACTGTCCCGATATCAGTATTATGCATTTGCTAATTTTATTTTCAATTTAACAAAAGTTTGATACCATATATTCAAAGTTACTGTATGCGAAGAAGTGCATTTCTGGATTTTAATAGTAAACCAGGTCTAAAATCTAATTGGGGCCAATCTTGTAGGAAGTGTATTGCCTGCATCCAAGTATAAAACACAAACTCATTTTCTACAGTCAATATTTGGAAAGTTTATGAAATTAAACATCTAATTCTCTGTGTAAGGGAATGAGTGATAGGTATGACAGTATGCCTATGGTTCCATTTATACTGGACAAACCTCTTAACTTTTTAATTTAAGGGTTAAAGAATGTCTTAGCAATATACAGTTTAAACTTAGTAGGATTCATTTGACCATCATACTTACATCCATTGGTAATGACAGATGTAGTATGCAGGGGTCCAGTCAAAGAAGTAGCATGATATTCTTGAAAAGAACGTACGCGCATGGATAATTACTACCAGAGAGCATTGTGCATGGAGACTGAATGAGAATTTTTAAATGATCTAATTATAAACTTATCTGATCTTTCTCTGTTTTGATTTTTGTATATTTATATTTATATATTGATTTTTTCAAGATGCATCAACTGAACTATGAAAGTTGGTGCCAGTATATAACTATGCTCTATTTATTGGCATTTCTTCCACTTATTCAAAAAAATTATTTATATTTTTAAATATGTGATGACACAATATATATATGGCTTACCTCCATAATGTTGAGTGCAAATTGCTGAACATGCACAAAGCCGAACCATTTCCGTGAAACCCGAACCGCCGAAATCTCAGAAGGCCAACAAAACATTGAAAGTTGTCATTTCCGACAACATTATGGAGGTAAACCATATATATATATATATATATATATATATATATATAAATATTTACAGTATATATATGACATTTGATTTTCTATAAACACTGTATGGCTTGTGTGATTTTTCTTCTTTTTTTTTGGCTGCTCCCGTTAGGGGTCACCACAGCAGATCATCTTTTTCCATTTCTTCCTGTCCTCTGCATTTTGCTCTGTCATACCAACCACTTGCATGTTCTCTCTCACCACATCCATAAACCTTATCTTAGGTCTTCCTCTATTCCTCTTATCTGGCAGCTATTTCCTTAGCATCTTTCTGCCAATATACCCAGCATCCATCCTCAAGACATGTCCAAATCAACACACTGTTGCCTCTCTGGCCTTGCTTCAAAACCGTCTAACCTGAGCTGATCCTCTAATATACTCATTTCTAATCCTGTCCATTCTCATCACACTCAGTGTAAATCTTAACATCTTTAACTCTGCCACCTCCAGCTCTGGCTCCTGTCTTTTCATCAGTGCCACAGTCTCCAATCCATATAACATAGCTGGCCTCATTACCATCTTGTCGACCTTCTCTTTCACTCCTACTGGTACCTGTCTGTCACAAATCACTACTGACACTCTTCTCTACCCCCTCCAGCCTGCCTGCACTCACTTCTTCACCTCTATTCCACATTCACCATTACTCTGAACTGTTGATCACAAGTATTTAAACTCATCCACCTTAGCCAACTCTATTTCCTGCATCCTCACCATTACACTGTCCTCCCTCTGATTCACACACATATATTCTGTCTTAGTCCAGCTGACTTTCATTCTTCCCTCACTAGAGCATATCTCCACCTCTCTAGAGTCTCTAGGGTCTCTTCAACCTGTTCCCTACTCTCACTACAGATCACAATGTCATTTGCAAACGTCATAGTCCACTGGGACTCCTGTCTGATCTCATCTGTCAACCTGTCCATCACCATTGCATATAAGAAATGTGTCAGAGCTGATCCTTGATGTAATCCAACCTCCACCTTGAATGCATCTGTCAATCCTACTACAGACCTCACCACTTTCACACTGCCCTTGTACATATCCTGTACCATTCTTACATACATCTCTGCAACTTCTGACTTCCTCATACAGTACAACAACTCCTGCCTAGGCACCCTGCCGTATGCTTTCTGTAAGTCCACAAAGACACAATGCAACTCCTTCTGACCTTCTCTATACTTCTCCATCAACATCCTCAGAGCAAACATTGCATCTTTAGTGCTCTTTCCCGGCATCACCTCCCTTCTTAACCTAGCTTCCACTACTCTTTCCCATAACATCATGCTGTGGCTGATCAATTTTATCCCTCTGTAGTTGGTACAGCTCTGCACGTCATTCTTATTCTTAAAAATTGGTACCAAAACACTTTTTCTCCACTCCTCAGACATCCTCGCACTTTCCAAGATTTCATTAAACAATCTAGTTAAAAACTCCACTGACATAGGTTAATAGGTTCATAGGTAGGTACTATGCTATCAGCTCAAGGGCCTATGTAAGCCTAGCCAGCAAGGTTCCATAGCTTATGCCACCCAAGAAAGTTATTTTCTTGTACCACTGTCCAGCAGAGACACAGAAGTGCTCCCCAGAGTGTATTTCCTATTTCCCATCAACTCATCAAGATTTTTCTTGAAGAGTGCTAAAGAAGAACTTTGCTTGATATAGATGGGTAGCTTGTTCCAGAGTATAAGAAGTCTCAGGGACAGCAATATATCCATCCAGTGTGTCCTGTTTATTGTGGCGACAAGGTTAGGTCCCTAGAGCGTGTAGCTCAGAGGGATTGGGATTTCTTTAGGTGTAGCATGTCCAACAGCTCTGGGTTTGACATAGCTTTATATGTTAGGCAGAGATCACCTTGGAGTAGGCGATATGCTACAGAGTAAAGCTGGAGTTTGAGGCGGTCAGTGTAGGGCATTTGTTTGAGGCCAGTAATCCTCTTTGTGAGGTACTTCTGTGGCCTTTCCAGCTGCTGCATATGTCTTGTGAGGTACATTTCAAAAGGGGCGTTGTACTCTATAATGGGTCTAATGAGTGACGAGTAGAGGGGAACAATGACCTCTTTTTTTCCTTGATGAGAACCCTTTTATGATGAGGTGTGCCATGTAGAAGGACTTCCTGACTACTGTGGCGATGTGACTATCAAAGGAGAGACTACTGTCCAAGGTCTCTTATCACACATTCAGTGTTAAGTAGATTGCTGCCTATGTGGTAGTTCATGGGTACAGACTTTTTACCAAAGGGGATGACACTGCACTTTTTGGCATTGAGCTTGAGGCCATGGCTCTGACACCAGGCATCTGTCTCAGTGAGGCCCTTCTGTAGGATGTCCACATCATTTGGGGACTTGACTATGGCTCCTAGTTTGCAGTCATGTGTGAACTTCATTAGCCAGAGGCTTTCTGTGTTAGCTTGTACTTCAGAGAAGTAGATACCAAACAGGAGAGGTCCCAGGACGGAACCCTGTGGTACTCCACTAGTCACTGCTTTGAGGTCAGATTTGGAGTCTGCAACTTTTACAGTGTGGGTTCTGTCAGTGATCCAGTTGGCAACCCATCTTGTGACGTAGGGATTTATACCTAGTTTAGTGAGTTTAGCTATAATTCTAGAATGGGGGATGGTGTCGAAAGCCTTGGCGAGGTCAAGATAGGCTGTGTGAACCACCTTACCCTCATTCACGGCTTTGGTGACTGCCTCAAAGAAGTCGATTTGGTGCAGGCTGGAGAAGTTGTTTGACCGCAACTGAGCTACAAAATATAAGTATTTTTTGATTATTTTAACAGATTACTGTTTTTATAATTTAATATATATAAAGCACTTTGTCTATTCAGAATCTTCAGAAATCTTTTTCTGTTTAAAAACTGTCATAGCTTGTTGTCTTAGGCTATTGTATAAACTGAAACATTTACTCTGTGTAATTATCTCTTGGCTAGTGGGGGCTGGTTCTTTTGTGTTCTTGTAAAAAAAGTTGTTGTTCTGGTCTTTGGTGCAGGCTGGAGAAGTTGTTTGACCGCAACTGAGCTACAAAATATAAGTATTTTTGATTATTTTAACAGATTACTGTTTTTATAATTTAATATATATAAAGCACTTTGTCTATTCAGAATCTTCAGAAATCTTTTTCTGTTTAAAAACTGTCATAGCTTGTTGTCTTAGGCTATTGTATAAACTGAAACATTTACTCTGTGTAATTATCTCTTGGCTAGTGGGGCTGGTTCTTTTGTGTTCTTGTAACAACAAGTTGTTGTTCTAGTCTTTGGTGCAGGCTGGAGAAGTTGTTTGACCGCAACTGAGCTACAAAATATAAGTATTTTTTTGATTATTTTAACAGATTACTGTTTTTATAATTTAATATATATAAAGCACTTTGTCTATTCAGAATCTTCAGAAATCTTTTTCTGTTTAAAAACTGTCATAGCTTGTTGTCTTAGGCTATTGTATAAACTGAAACATTTACTCTGTGTAATTATCTCTTGGCTAGTGGGGGCTGGTTCTTTTGTGTTCTTGTAAAAAATGAGTTCTTGTCCTAGTCTTTGGTGCAGGCTGGAGAAGTTGTTTGACCGCAACTGAGCTACAAAATATAAGTATTTTTGATTATTTTAACAGATTACTGTTTTTATAATTTAATATATATAAAGCACTTTGTCTATTCAGAATCTTCAGAAATCTTTTTCTGTTTAAAACTGTCATAGCTTGTTGTCTTAGGCTATTGTATAAACTGAAACATTTACTCTGTGTAATTATCTCTTGGCTAGTGGGGGCTGGTTCTTTTGTGTTCTTGTAAAAAAGTTGTTGTTCTGGTCTTTGGTGCAGGCTGGAGAAGTTGTTTGACCGCAACTGAGCTACAAAATATAAGTATTTTTGATTATTTTAACAGATTACTGTTTTTATAATTTAATATATATAAAGCACTTTGTCTATTCAGAATCTTCAGAAATCTTTTTCTGTTTAAAAACTGTCATAGCTTGTTGTCTTAGGCTATTGTATAAACTGAAACATTTACTCTGTGTAATTATCTCTTGGCTAGTGGGGGCTGGTTCTTTTGTGTTCTTGTAAAAAAAAGTTGTTGTTCTAGTCTTTGGTGCAGGCTGGAGAAGTTGTTTGACCGCAACTGAGCTACAAAATATAAGTATTTTTTGATTATTTTAACAGATTACTGTTTTTATAATTTAATATATATAAAGCACTTTGTCTATTCAGAATCTTCAGAAATCTTTTTCTGTTTAAAAACTGTCATAGCTTGTTGTCTTAGGCTATTTTGTACCACCCTCCCTCCCTGTTGGTGTCTTGCTCTTATACTTGGTGGCTTTGCAGTTGCCTGGCCTTACTGTGACACACCTCCCAGTCTAGTGTCATTAGCTCATTCTTCTTAATACAGAGAGAACATTTGATAAGGCCTTCTGTTCCTCCTTTTTACCTTTTCAAAACGTAAAACAAAACTTTTTTTCTTCTTCGCCTGAACCTTCTTGTGTTCTGACTGTCCTTCTCAAACATATTGGAAATATACAGTATATTTCAGAGCATTTGTTATAACTGTATTTGCTATAACCGATTTAAGTATTTTTTCTGGCTTTTTGAATATTTACTGCTTAGCGACTGCATCTTAGCCTGTTTATACAGCTCTGCATTCTATTTAAACTGTTTTTGTGTTGATTAACTGTTTTGCACTCTTAAATAGTTATTTGTTGCTTAATTTTACCTGTAGGCTAACACACTCAAGTGTGCTAGCCACTTAAAAGCATTTATAGCATTTACTGTCTGTTTTTTTTTCCTTGTCTCTGTAAAAAAAAAAAAAAAATCTCTTGTTTTCCCACCTTACTGAACTAGAGTAGTCCAGTTTCAGAGTTGCTGATCCCTGGGCTTTGTTTTTAGTTCCTGTTACTGATCCATTGCCTTATTAGGAAGGAGGGAAGTTTCTTTGCTTACCAGTGGGAGTGGGAAGCACTGAGCAGCCTTTTTGTCCGAATTGGTGAAGTTTCAGCCAGAAACTAGTAGTCTATTGGTCGCTTTGGGCCAATACCTAGCTGCTTTCAGGCCCCTGGTATAAAACACGCTAAACACGTGTTTTACAGCTTGTACCAACTCTGCACAGATCCTCGTGGTGGCCTGCAGAGTGATCCAAGCAGCAGAGAGCTAAAAGAGTGACTTTCTACCAGATATAAGTATTTTTGTGGCTTTCCCACTGTTATTAAGCTAGCGACTGCATTTCGCCTGTTTTACTGCTACTTTAAGTGATTTCTGCATTTTACACTGTTTATTGCACTTTAAGTTACTAATTGTTGCAAATTGTTTCTGTAGGCTACACACTAAAGTGCGCTAGCCGATTTACAGCATTTATAGCATTTACTGTCTGTTTTTTTCCTTATCTCTGTAATAAAACAAAAATCTCTTGTTTTCCCACTTTACTGAACTAGAGTAGTCCAGTTTCAGAGTTGCTGATCCCTGGGCTTTGTTTTTAGTTCCTGTTACTGATCCATTGCCTTATTAGGAAGGAGGGAAGTTTCTTTGCTTACCAGTGGGAGTGGGAAGCACTGAGCAGCATTTTTGTCCGATTTGGTGAAGTTTCAGCCAGAAACTAGTAGTCCATTGGTCATTTTGGGCCAATTCCTAGCTCCCTTCAGCCCCTGCTATAAAACACGCTAAACTGTACTGCTGATCTAACCAGCATATCCTATAACTGAAAAGTTCATCTCTACTTGATTCCCAAGTAGACTATTCTCTATCTGTAAAGCCTAGCACTTACTCCTACAGTACTTGCACCTTGATAAAGCACTCTTATTATAGATAGTACCCCACCAGCCCAAAACCCACTTCCCCCGGAGTCCTTTGAAAGTTCTTTATCTACTACTTCTAGTATGTCGAGGGATCAGTTGCTAGTGTCCTCTCCAGCTCAACTGGTGAACCTGGGAATATTGAGGCAATGTTACAATTGCCTCATGTACACAGACAATCCTCTCCTTCTCCCACAAAACACAAATACATGCGAGAGATGCAACTATACGGCCAAACTGGAGGCTGAGCTCTCTCAACATAGGACTGGCAAGACCAGACAGGAGGAGAAGGCAACCACACACAATACATACCCAGTCACACATGGTACCATCACAACTTCAAATCATACACATACTCACACAAAGACATACTCGAGGCTCTGGTCAAAAATTTACCAAAACAGCAGAGGCCACCAAAGCAGACACCCAAACAAATACCACCTCACGACCCAACACATGCAACACATAGACCACACAGTCAGAGTGTCAAACAGTCACAGCTCTTAAGGCCAAACAAAATGCCAGACACACTTGTCATTGGTGATTCCATAGTCAGACACACTGACGCCCCGCTCCCCACACTGAGTAAGGAGAAGGTCACAGTAAGCCGCCTGTCGGGCTAGAATCCACCACATAACGCAAGCACTCAGGTCTCTCAACAGCAGGTACAAGTACGACTCAGTCATTGTCCACGCTGGTGTCAACGACCTGAGACGCACTCCTTGGACTACATGAAAAGGGACGCCGAGGAGCTCTCTGATTATGTAGCCCAGGCAGGTATGACCCTGACCTTGAGCAGTATCCTACCTTCACCTAGAATGATGCCACAATACAGTGATAAGATGATCAGCTTTAATAATTGGCTTAAATTCTGGTGTCATTCAAAGGGGATCCAATGTCTGTCTGCCTGGGATGACATGCTGGACAAGCCACGCTGCTTCAAGGGACGGCTTGCACCTGTCACCCTGGGCTTCCGGATATTGGCAAAGGCTCTTGCCACCCCATAGTGCCTTTTTAGGCAAGGCTCAAATTCTAAACCTACCACCCTAGAACACCAAAAGGAAAAAACTAAGGGTAATGCTGCTCAATGCCAGAAGTCTCAATCTCAAGATGCACGCACTCGAGGCCCTTCTCAATATGGAGAACATCGATGTCTGTGCTGTGACAGAAACCTGGTTCAAGGCTCCTGAGAGCACCCCAGCACTAACAGGTTTCACCTCATATCATGTTCCGCCCCAAAATCCGGACAACACCAAGAAAGGAGGGGTGTCCATATTCATAAAGGACACCCACACCTCAAGGTTGGTGGCAACGCACGATGCATCTGAGACCATCCAGGTGCAATTAACCATAGGCAAGACTGCTCTGCAATTTGTAGCATGTTACAGGCCACCCTCTCAAACTCAGGAACCTCACATGGCCTTCCTGAAAACATTGGAGGATAAATGTATCTCCAAACACCATCATACTAGGTGACTTCAACTACCCTAATATAGACTGGGAACACTACTCAAGCCCGAACACTCTAACCCAAAGATTCCTGGAGTTCATAAACTCAAATGCCATGGAACAACTAGTCACCATCCCCACAAGAGGTGAAAACATACTTGATCTCATCATCACGAACATGGGATCAAAATGTTCAACACCGAAGTATACCCTCACTGGTGAGATCAGATCATAAACTAATCTCGCTGGAGGTCCTCATCCCGCCCCCACCTGAAACAAAAAGACCACAGTGAAAAACTTCTCAAAAGCCGATTTCACACTTCTAAAAACTAGTGTGGTCTCCTTTAAGGCCCCTGAGCCAGTGGTAAACATTACTCAAACCGCTGAATCACTTACAAATGCCTTCTACCAGCACCTACAGGACTGCATGGATCAGGCAATCCCAAACAAAACTAAGACTCTCTGTACCAAAGGCAAGCGCCCAGTCTGGTGGACCCCAGCCATAAACAAGCTCTACAACAAAAGGAGGAAGCTACTACAAGATAGAGCAAAATCCTTGAAAGGTAAGACACCTTTGATCATTATAAGTAAAAACTAAGAGCTCTCATAAAATCATCCAAGGCAAATTTTGAGAGAAAAATCGCCAAGGACTCTAAAGACAATCATAAGGCCTTCTTTAGCTATGTTAGAAACCTAGGAGGAAACTCCCAGATATGCTCAGAATTAGTTCAAAATGATGTGAAAATTACTGAACCTACACACATTGCTAACATACTGGCTGACAGGTTCAGTGCAAACTTCTCCCCTCCCCAAAAGGAGAGATATCTATTCCAGAGGATTGTAGCCCCCAAACATCTCCAACGCCCAGGTGAGAACTGCCCTCACTAAGGCAAAAACACAGCATCCATGGGACCGGATGGTGTCCCCGGCTGTGTGCTTCATGAACTCAACGAGGAATTAAACCCACAGTTAGGACAGCTGTTTAATCTTAGCCTCACCTCAGGATACGCACCCAAGGAGTGGCGCACGGCGACTGTGGTCCCACTTCATAAGGGCGGTGCCTCCACAGACCCTGGAAATTACCGCCCCATTAGCTTGACAAGCCTTATCTGCAAAGCCATGGAGAGGATCATAATGGAACTCATAAATAAAGACATAGGGAACTTGCAGACTTTGGATCCAACCCAGTTTGGCTTTGTCAAAGGCAGATCCTGCCTCTTAAACTTGGTTGACTTTTTCGAGACAGTCACCAAGGCCATTGATGAGGGAAAGGCAGTCCATACAGCCTACCTCGACCTGGCAAAGGCCTTCGACACAATACCCCACTCAGGTATCATCGAAAAACTCATCAGCTTGAATGTAAACCCATACATCACAAGATGGGTTGCAAACTGGCTAAGCGACAGAACCCACAGGGTCAGAGTTGCTGGAGCCATGTCAGACTCAAAGCCTGTCACAAGTGGTGTCCCACAGGGCTCAGTCCTGGGTCCACTCTTGTTCGGCATCTACTTTTCTGAAGTACAAGCAAACACAGGAGGGTTATGGCTGACAAAGTTTGCAGATGACTGCAAACTGGGCGCCATAGTCGAAAACACATCTGACACAGATATCCTCCAGAAGGGCCTCACAGAAACGGATAACTGGTGCCAGAGCCATGGCCTGAAGTTAAACGCCAAAAAATGCATAGTCATACCCTTCGGGAAAAACAAGGTTACCCCTAGCTACCATATAGGTGACAATCCACTGAGCACAGAAAAAGTCATCAGGGATCTTGGGACCCAAGTTGACAGTAGTCTTTCGTTTGACACTCATGTTGCTAAAGTAGTTAGGAAAACCTTCTATATCGCCCACCTGATCATGAAGGGATTCACATCTAGATCAAGGGAGGTCATCATCCCGCTGTACTCATCACTCATTAGACCTATGATTGAGTACAATGCCCGTTCGAATGTATCTGACCAGACACCTGATGCAGCTTGAAAGGCCCCAAAAGTTCCTCACCAAAAGGATAAAGGGTCTCAAAAATATGTCTTATGCTGCCCGACTGAAAGAACTCCAGCTTTATTCAGTCTCATACCGCTTGCTCAGAGGTGACCTGTGCCTGACATATAAGGCCATGTCAAACCCAGATTTGATGGATATGCTTCACCTCAAAAATCTAGATCCCTCAGAACCACAAGGGCGGAGACTTAAACCTTGACACGGTTATAAATAGAACGTGCTGGAGGGACAGATTCATCACCCAGAGACTCCCTATGCTGTGGAACAAAATCCCGGTACATGTGAGGCAGAGCACCTCGCTGGCCTTGTTCAAGAGGAATCTTGACCAATGGATGGGAGATCGCAGATATACCCCAGGGATTACTTCAGTGTCACTGCTTGACAGAGGCACAGAAAAATGATAGGCATAGTTTTTATTCAAACTAAAGGGGTGGCGAAAGCCACATAACTATGGGCTAGGCTTATAAATGCCCTTGGGCAGATAGCCTAGTATGAACCTATGAACCTATGAACCTATGATCTGCCTTTCACAAACCTGAACTGGGTGGGATCCAGAGTTTGGAGGTTACCAATGTTTTTGTTTATGAGTTCCATGATGATACGTTCCATGGCCTTGCAGACCAGGCTCGTCAGGCTAATAGGTCGATAGTTCCTGGGATCAGTGGTGGCTCCCCCTTTGTGGAGTGGGATAACTGTTGCTGTACTCCATTCAGTGGGCACAAAACCTGATGCGAGGCTAATACATTCTGAATTTTGTGTAAAATGCAGCCTGGGATGTTGTCTGGTCCCATGGATGATGGGTTTTTGGCTTTAGAGTGTGCAGCTTTTACCTGCGTAGTTGTGATTACAGGGACTCTGCATTTTTCTTGTATAGATATGAGTCCTTTAGGGGGTGAAAGGGGGTAAAGTTAGCACTGACCCTATCTGCCAGGATGTTGGCAATATCAGTTGGTTCTGTAATTTTCATGCCTTTGTGCTGTAACTCAGAGCAGATCTGGGTGTTGTCATCTAGATTCTTGACATAGCTATAGAATGCTTTGTGGTTGTCCTTGGATTTAGTGTCGATTTTGTTTTCGTAGCTAGCTTTGGAGGATCTTATAAGGGATCTCAGCTTCTTACTGAGGCTGACTAGGGAACTCCTCCACTCATGGGATTTTACTCTCTTTTGCAACAGTTTCTTCCTTCTGTTGTACAGTTTGTTTATGGCAGGGGATTGCCAGATTGGCTTCCTTTTTTTGGAGGATAGCATCTTGGTTCTGTTTGGGATAGCACGATCCATGCACTTGTGTAGGTGCTTATAGAGTGCATTTGTGTAGGATTCAGCAGTTGTAACTGTATTGTCCATCTGCATGGGTGTCATGAAGTTCACCACTTCTGTCTTAAGAAGCATGAAGTTGGCTTTGGAGACATTTTTTACTGTGGTTTCCTTAATGGGGGGGGGGCGGGATGTGGATATCAAGGGTGATAAGCTTATGGTTGGATCGGACCAACGAGGAGTTGACTTCAGGTGTGGAACACCAGTCACTCATGTTGGTAATGACTAGGTCTAGGATATTGTTACCCCTGGTGGGGATGAGGATAAGTTGATCTAGGGCATTGGAGTTTATGAATTCCAGAAAGCATTGAGCTAAGGAGTTGGTAAACGAGTAGTTTTCCCAGTTAATGGTGGGGTAGTTGAAGTCGCCCATTATTAGGGTGTTTGGTTGAACCCTAATATTTTCCAGTACATCAAGAAAAGAGGAGTGGGAATCCTGGGGCATGGTGAGGGATCTGTAGCAAGCTACAATTTGGATTGCAGTTTTGCCCAGAGTTAGTTGCACTTGGATAACCTCTGATGCATTATGCTGAGCAACTAGCCTGGAGGTGTGGATATCCTTAATGAATATGGACACACCTCCGCCTTTGGTGTTTTGGTCCAGGTTACATGGCCAAAAAGTGTGGTATGAGTTATAGCCTGGTAGTGCAGGAGTGCTCTCTGGCACCTTGAAAAAGGTCTCAGTCACTGCACAGATATTGATGTTCTCCATTTTAAGGAGTGCCTCGAGTGAGTGCATTTTGAGATTTAGACTTCTAGCATTGAGTAGCATTACCCTCAGTTTTTGCTTGCCTGTTCCTGTTATGGTGGTGAATTTGTTATTTGAACCCTGCCTAAAAAAGGCACTATAGGGGCAGCAAGAGCCTTAGCCAGTATCCGGAATTCCAGGGGGCGACAGGTGCAGGCCATCTGTGGCATAGCATCGTGGTCTGTCGACCATGTCATCCCATGTAGACAGATACTGGATCCCCTTAGAATGACACCAGAAGCTTAGCCAATTGTTGAAGTCAGTAATTTTGTTCTTGTACTGTGGCATCATTCTGGGCGATGGCAGAATGCTACTCAGGGCTAGGGTCATACCTGCCTGGGCTACAGGATTGGAGAGCTCTTCCATGTCTCTCCTAAACACCTCCATGCTTCCACAAGCATGTCATCTGAACCAATAGCCTTTCCATTCTTCATCTTCTTCATAGCAGTTGTTAATTCCTCTTTGCTAATCTGCTCCACTTCTTGATTCATTATCCCCATATCATCCAAGCTTCTCTCTCTCTCTCTCATTCTCTTCATTCTTCAGCCCCTCAAAGTCCTCTTTTGATATGCTCAACACCCTCTCCTCACTTGTGAGTATGTTTCCCTCATTATTCTTTATCAACCTTATCTGCTGCACATCTTTCCCAGCTCAGTCCCTCTGTCTAGCCAATCAGTACAGGTCCTTTTCTCCCTCCTCATTATCCAATCTTTCATACAACTCTCCATACACTTTACCCTTAGCCTTCACCACCTCTCTCTTCACCATACTCCTCATCTCCTTATACTCCTGTCTACTTTCTTCATCTCACTGACAATCCCACTTCTTCGCCAACTTCTTTTTCTTTATACTCTCCTGTACTTCCTTGTTCCACCACCAGGTCTCCTTGTTCTCCTTTCTCTGTCCAGATGTCACACCAAGCACCTTTCTAGCTGTCTCCCTTACCAGGTCTGCTGCAGTTACCCAACTATTTGGTAACTCTTCACTACCACCCAGTGCCTGTCTTAACTCTTCCCTTAACTCTTCCCTGAACTCCACCTCACAATCACTCTTTTTCAACTTCCACCATTTGATCCTTGACACTGCCCTCACAATTCAACTCCTCTTCTTGATCACCAGTGTCATCCTACAGATCAACATCCTATGCTGCCTAACTACACTTTCCCCTGTCACCACTTTGCAGTCTCCAATCTCCTTCAGACTGACCCTCCTGCATAGGATATAATCCATCTGTTTGTTAAGATTAAAGTGGTACTACACTATTCAGGCAGTCTGTACCTTTATTCAATGAAGACATTGAAACAGTTCTGCTGTTATGACATTTGTTTTACTACATATGAGGTTGACATCTAGTTTAACAATGAAAGGTAATACATCATATATCAAAACCATACTTCAGTTTACAGCATCAGATCTGTAAGGATAGGAAAATCAAAGTCTCTCATACAAAAGAAAAGTCCCAATCTTTATAGTGTCTTTTCTGCCTGCATCAGCAGTTTTGGAAGTCTGCCAGAATAATATGTCTTTTCTCTCAAGCTGGTCTGCTGACAGTTTGTTTTCCATATCTTAAACATCCTGTTCCTGAAGAATAACTCCTTTCGTCCTTGGCCTATCTTGCATATTATATTGATGAGACACAGCTGCATACAAGATTTCATCTTGATCTGCTTGTAGATAATACATTTCACAAGCTGCACAGTTTATAAGAGAGAAAATATTTTACTTCTGATTCTTATTAACAATGAATGCCAATCTATATGTTTTTGCCAAGTCAGTTAACTGTGTGCACTACACACTTTGACATGCAGAACATATATTTTACATTTTCAGAAAAAATCCATTGAAATCCATTTTAAGCTGTTCATTACTCTCACACTGTGTGCATATATCTTTCTATCTATCTATCTATATATATATATATATATATATATATATATATCTATATCTATATATATATATATATATATATATATGGGTCCTATTCTAAAGACCGAAACGCCGATTCCCCGACGCGGAAATCACCGACGCCAGATGACCGACAGGTACGTATACCGACAGGGTGATTCGCCGACAGTGGAAAGACCGACAAGGGTAATGTGCGATCGCGACCCGGTAAGTGTGCGACAGTGACGGAGGTAGGAGTGGTCAGGTAAGTGAGTTAGGGTTAGGGTGCAGGTAGGTGATGTGTACGTTAGTGTCGGAGCTTGGGCTAGGGGTGTGTAAGTGAGTTAGGGTTAGGGTGCAGGTAGGTGATGTGTGCGTTAGTGTCGGAGCTTGGGCTAGGGGTGTGTAAATGAGTTAGGGTTAGGGTGCAGGTAGGTGATGTGTGCGTTAGTGTCGGACCTTAGGGTTAGGGTTTGGGTCAGGGCTAGTGTGTATGGTATGTAGTGTCGCGTGTTGTTTACGTTCCGTGTGTCGGTGTTTTGGTGTTCGGTGTTTTGCGTTGTCGGGTTTGTGTGTTGTCGGTTATTTGGCGTCGGTGAGTTTTGTGTCGGGGAATCGTCGTGTCGGTATTTAGAAGTAGACCCATATATATATATATATATATTTACTATCAAATGGTTGAAGTTCAGAAAGTAAATCTATCATAATGTAGAATTCAGAATGTGAAAGCATTCAAATGGTCGAAAATCAAAATGTTTCAACATTTTTCCACCCTTTGCGAAACCAAACCCCCACCAAACCAAACCCAGTGTGATTAAACACTACTTACCCTCTTAACAGAAACTGGTCAGTATGAATGCAAGCTAGGTGGGGGGCTATGCCCCCCCGCACACCCCCAACTCCAGGATCACACTACAGTGGGGAAAAGGGCATATACACTGCCACTACTATGTTCAGACAAAATGAAATTTGGTGAAATGACGTTTTGTTGATTTCGGCTTTCGGCGATGACAGTGAAGATCAAGTTCATTTATTCAAATTGCATTGTAGTTTCGACATTCTGAATGGGTGTTTATGACAGTCAAATAAAGGATTTTCACATATATGTTATTCAGGTATGTGACTTTCAACTATTGGCCTTTCAACCATTTGATAGTAAACCATATATATATATATATATATATATATATATATATATATATATATATATATATATATGTGTGTGTATGGGTCTTCTTTGACCCATCAAAATTATGTTTCAATGAAACGTAATAACACGAGTTGTTTTTCGCGAAAGTACAGTTCGGTAAAAGTGCACTTTCACAAAAAACAAATTAAAAAAAACAAACAAAATAAAAAAACACAACACTAATCATATTTATGCAAGGGGCAAGCCCCCCTGCACCCCCATGTGAGGGGCTGCACCCCCCCCACATCCGCTACTTTTATATTCTCACTCTGAGATTGCACTACAGTGGGGAAAAGTGAATGTTCCCTTATCCCTGCTGTACCCCAATCTAAACAACAGCCCTTGTTACTGTTCACTTAGTTGTTTTTTCACGATAGTGCACACATTCGTGAAATAGAGCTTGCCGAATTACGTTTTGGTGAAATGTAATTTTGTATATATATATATATATATATATATATATATATATATATATATAAACAACTGAAACCCTAGCCTTAATGAAAGTCTCAATATCAAATCCACACACAGATGGTTTAAATAACACCTCCTTAGTGTGCCATGCCTCTGTCCAACCACATACTCCCTTATACACACACATATATATATATATATATATATATATATATATATATCAGACAGCATTATATAAAACTGCACTGTAAATGGTGATGCATGGGGAGGGGGCAACTAAAAGACGTAGTATGACCTCAATACCGGAGAAATAAGGCAATATGAGTAGTATGCAAATGACTGCATAATATCATAAAAGTGAGTGTCAACATGCTAATGAGAGCCCTTACATATGCAATTAACAAAAATGTACATCATAGTGCTGTTGCTGAAACCTCTAAGATCATGACCCATGGAGAGCATCTATTCTGAACATCAGAATTTTGCTGTGTACAGGAAGTTTACTTACATTATGTAGCTAGAAGTAGCATCAGCATTAGCAGAGCAAGAAGCAACAGGCAGCTTGTCCAGAACCAGTGTCCGCAGTGTTATCTGTTGTCATCCACCATGTCGCATATGGATCCAGTGGTGGTTATCATACTATCAACTCTATAACTAGAACATTACTGACCACTACCATGTGGACAGAGACATGGTGTCAGGACAGGAGTCAGTAGGTAAAGCCATGGTGGTCATTTGTCAGGATCTGCAAGGATGGCTGGGATGGAAGCCAACTAAGCCATCACTGCCCTCTTCCAGCACCATGCACCTGTACACAGTGTCACTTTGCAGCCAGTGGAGGTTGTGCTGCAATACCTGTAGCAGCTGCACTTGCTCATGCACAACATGCAACACACTCACAATCTCACAGTGTGTGTAGTGGCTGCCTGTGTCTAGATCTCTGATCTGCACATCTACTGACTGATGTTAAGTATAGCATCCAGGTCATGCAATACACTGGAGTCATGCTGGCTATGCCTACATATATACCTCTCTCCTCAGAGTGGCTGCATGCATCTTGCATCTCATAGATGCCTCCTTATGCTGGAGACTCCTGTGTAACCCGATGGAATAAACATGAACAGGACACCCATCAGTAAATACAGGAGATGTCTGAGGATCAACCTCCCTCTCCACCATCATCTTATATATGGGGGATGTGTGTGTGTGTGTGTGTGTGTGTGTGTGTGTGTGTGTGTGTGTGTGTGTATGTGTGTGTGTGTGTGTGTGTGTGTGTGTATATTATACCCTTCAATGTTAGCATTGCTGGCACAGCCACTGTGGCATTGTACTGTACCATATGCATGGTGCCATCATTATCAGCCACAAGTGACCTCTTAACTTTTGTGCTACACCCTCCACCAGTGAAACTATGAAAGCTTAAAGATAGCATGCCTATATCATAGCAGAAATGTATGTGCCACTTCCCCAACATATGACATACACACTGGTTCATTTCAATCAGCTGCACAGTAAACGAGCATATGCATACTTTGTGGTATAGTTTTACACACCTACAGCTGCAATGTACATGGATAACAGATATGTATATATGTTCTAATGAACAAAACCATCACACCTATGAATCAATGTACAGTGGTACTGGATAATAAATTTAATTGGTAAATCCCCTACATATTGAGGCAGCTATCATCAAACAAGCTCTCACATACAGTCCAACACCATTTTAAGAGAGGTTCTCTCATCTGACCCAGATGAGGTTATCAGGAATTCCTCCACCTATTAAAGACACTTCTGTGTTGGTGGTCTAACTCCCATGGTGGATTGGTCCCTGAGAATTTCCTGTGCTTTCATTTTGGCAGGAGGTATCATATTAGTGACCCTGCAATGCACTTATATGCAGCATGGCCTGATATACTTGCTCCCAAAAAGCCTTGTTTGCTTTACCCCTGGTAAAGGTATTTATGACATATGTGCATGGGTTCTAAAGTAGAACCTCTGTCTCTGGTGAGGTAACAAAATTCCAGGTGTTGCCATTCTGTCAGTCCCATGACAAGACATCTGTGGGATGCACATGTGGATTAGTGTGCATGTATGCATGAGTGTTCCTGGTAGACCCCAGTATTGTTTGATCTCTATGAAGTGGACTCATACTTGTTTGTAAATATGCTGTCACCATTCACACTCTGTGCCATGCTAATAATAATGGGGGTATTACCACTGCCAACCTACTTGCAGCACTGTGATGGTAGCACATAGTGTAGCCTGTTCTATAAGTCCTTTCTATCATTTATTCCCTTCATTGTGCATATGATACAGTGTGCCTGTGCACAACATGACAGTAACCTTTCCTGTCTCTGTGCTCTAATCCTTACCAGGGTGAGCTCCCACGCACAGCAAGACAGGGTACCTTCATGCCCTTGAGCTATGTTACCCAACATACTCCACTGTTTACTTTCTGTTCATGTTGTTTCAATGTATCCATGTATGTCTATGCAAGCTGCTGTCAGTATGCCTATATGACTGCAAAAAACTGTTATCCACTGTACTGCTATTCCTAATTTACTCAACTTGCTTGCCATAATGCAGACTCCTACAGTATGGTGTCCTTGCTTTTTATCAAGCTATAACAGATTCCATTGTGCAGTGATTATGTTAGTGAGGTATTGCAATCAATTTTGAACTGCTGCCATAATCCAATGCTTTATCAGCCATATTCAGCACTAAAATGTGTGTCCCTGCTTGTGCCCAGGCTATGAGGTCATGTGTACAGTGTACTTGTGCATGGATACTGCAAAGAACATAGCACCACCTGACCATGCTAGTTATACCCTCCATCGTGTATCATTGCTGCTTGATGAAGAACGTCACACGGTGTCCAATACATGCAGCTGTATGCATGGGGCTAGCATTTTTCTTCTTGACCTACAGAGTGGACATGGCTTAATTCAGCCATTAGTTGCAACATGGCTCTTGCCTGGTGCAATCAGGAGACTAAAACATCTCACTGTTTGCTCACTGGGACTGCAGGAATTGCCTACTGGAGCAATATGATGGCCACATATATAAAATCAATGCCTGCTGCTAGTTTGCCAAGACAGTGAGTGATGTGATACCACTGGCATCACCTGCTCTGTCGAACAGTGCCAGCACATATACAGCAACCAGTGGAGGTGCCATCCTGAGCTGTTATACCAGCTGGAGGCAGGGGTTAGAAAAAGAGAGAGAGAGAGATCCAGAAAGAGCGAGAGAGTGAGATCCAGCTTTCTATTATAACATTCTGGATGTTGTTTGACACTGAATATTCTGACTACCACCTGTTGCTGCCATTGTGTTCTGTTGTCAGGTATATTTTGTACTGTCTAATTTATGCAGTACAGTGACAGATGAGGCTGCACCGAATCATGAAGTATGCCTAAGAAGGAGTGATAGGCTCTCCAGGCATTAGGGTTAGTGAAGCATGTGCCTATCTGTAATGAAGGCTCATAGGTTGAGTGCAAAGCATGTTGAATAGGAGATCATTCAGGAGCCTAGCCCAATTTCCTAATTGTGCCAAATCACTGCCTGATTAAGTGAAAATTTTAAAGTCACACATTAGACAGACAGAGGCTGAGGCAATCAAACATTGTAACACAGCAAGCAGCTTATTAGCATCTCATAACATTAATCCTCTCCATCAACTGCTAAGTAAATTTTAAATAAGCCATAACACATGTGTACTAATTTGTTGTATTTTTTCACCTTCACTTTTTGTTTCCATCCTCTGTTGGGTCAGATGTGGAACAGAATGGGATGTGGAACTGGCCACCTAGGTCTGCACTGGCCAAAATGCCTGCTGCTTGATCACTATCACTCCTAGTCCTGCTTCTCTGTAGAGGAACAAAGGTCACTTTGTGGGTGGTGATTTGGACAGGTTGCTGGTGGCCTTTGTAGTCACCTCTCAGGAGAGAACAGTGGAGGCTAAGCCTAGGACAGTTGTCCAGAGTGGGCTACTGGGCCACCAGACAGTAGGTCTAGCAGCTGCTCACAGCCTAGGTAGGTCAGAAGCTGAATGTCTGCACTGGTATTATGGCATGTCTTCTTCTGTAACTGATAGAGTAACATTGCCAGCTGGTCCAGTTTGTCAGACCTGCAGATGTGATGCCCACCCATGATGTCAACCAGCGAAGTGACAGACATTGGAATGGGTTTCCCTCAAGTCCAGCTCCTCTATATCCCTTCCTACCCCCACTATGATATTCTCCTTCCTTAAGTGTCACACCCCATACCCTGCTTATATTTCAATTCTGCCCAGTACTAGTTGTCCATCTTCTGTCTGTCCTTATTCTCCACTGTTGCCACCTTCTTGTATCAATACCGCCTCTGTGAGACTCTATTTCCTGTACTTCTCTTTGTCTGCCCCTGCTTCCTTCCTTATACCATTCTTCTTACTTGGGCATATTGCTTGCTTCATTCTAGCACTACCCTCCTTAAAAAATGGAAAATGAACACCTGTTTCAAAAAAAAAAAAAAAAAAAAAAAAATATATATATATATATATATATATATATATATATATATATATATATATATATATACATATATCCTATTTCCCTTCCCTTCATGTTACCCTGCCATGTTTTCCTCTGTTTGCTCTTGCCCCATTTCTGGCTTCCTTTCTCATTGTTACCTCATCATTTATATGATAACATGACATGAGACTTTGCTGTGGTGGCCTGCCACCTCATTATTCCTTTCACTCTGGTCACGTGACAACACATAGCACAGAAACTTCAGCAGTGTGAATATTGCCTTTATTGTGGCCATGATATTTTACTACTTAGCCCTATCACTGGCATGATGATGTTATGTGAACTGACATTTGGCTCTGTTGTGCAAAAACGGCTTATTTAAAATTTACTTAGCAGTTGATGGAGAGGATTAATGTTATGAGATGCTAATAAGCTGCTTGCTGAGCAAGTCAGCATTACTGACCTCACAGAAGCACAAACCAGGAACCATAATCAATCCAAAAAATGCAACCAGGTCACAGGAAATGATGGCACCACACTGTAAATTCCACACACCTTTTAATAAACTGATTTAGTGCTTTCATCAGACACACTGACTTCATCAGAATCTGGTTAACATTCCACAAGCACCAACATTTATAAGTTCCCCCTTTCCCACCATGTGACATTCATCCAATAAAACAATACTTCCAATTAACATTATACGTATATTCATTAAGTCCTAAACAAAACCACATAAAAACAATATTATATAATAACATGTCATTAAAAATTAGATTTTATAGGACATAAGTCTCAAAGTGATAGCAACAGAAATACATTAATTTAGCCCTGGAAAAACACTGGAGCTTAATTTAAGTTGCCACAGAGTTTCCCTCTCCTCAATCAAGCCTTCCCAGGGCCCAACCCTAGGATTCCTAAACACAGTGTCAACCCCCCCCCCCCAAAAAAAAAAAAAAAAATCTGTGCTCTGGGTTTTTATCCACATGTTTGAACAGGGAATTTTTTGTGTCCTTTCTCTTAATATCAGCAATGTGTTCATATATTCTTTCCCTGAATTTATGCTGGGTCTTCCCCACGTAAAAACATTGACATCTTTGACAATTAGCTAAAAAATTTACCCCTTAGAATTACAGAAATAATGAAAGGACACACACACACATGCATATATATATATATATATATATATATATATATATATATATATATATATATATATATATTCACACCATTAATTTTAATCCTGTTACTCAATAAAATATACTTACACTGTCCACAACAACCACATTTAAAAGTGCCTTTCTTTTTATTAGTTAAAGCATGATGTCCTTCCCCACTTTGTAACATATGTTTATAGAATCTCCCTTTCCTATAACCTATAACTGGATTTTCCTCTATAGTTTGACTAACACTGTCAAAACAAGAGAAAATCTCCCAGTTTTTTCTCAATATTCCAATAATAACAGCCTGGTCTCTGGTGTAAGTTGTAATAAAAGAACATCCATAATCTAATGACCGAGTTACATTATAACTTGCATGCAATTGTACCTGTGATGCATGTAATAAAGTTCCATCATTTCCTGTGACCTGGTTGCATTTTTTAGCATTACTGATCTTTCTGAGTACCTTTGTCATATTTTTAGTACATCTGAATATATTTATTTCTCAAAAAGTGATACATTTGTTGCTGTAAATGTTATGGTAAGACGCAAAAGTAGTGTTAGCAGTCATTTTCAAGACTAAAAGTTACCAAAAATGTTAATATATACTGCTATTATTACATTACACCTACAAAATAAGTATTGTATAATGCTTTATAAACTGAGACTTTAAACTTTAAAATCTGGAATAAAAATATTTTTTCACGAAAATTCAATATGCAGCTGTTGCATTCTTTCTAAAGCTGGAAATAAAATTTAAAGGCAGTTTATAGGTAACTGTTACTATATAATTACCTGAAAGTTTCATGATAATATGTCAATGCAACTTTGGAAACAGTACAGTTTTAGAGACGAAGCAAAAACCCAGTGAACAGTAATAAAGGAGTTAAACCTAGAGAGGAAGGTTATGAATAATTTGTGGCTGGGTATAGTATGCAAGTTGGAAAAAAAGAACCAAAGTGATAGTAAACAAATAACGCCAAGTCGATGCTGCTTTGCAGCATCGACTTGGCATTATTTGTTTACTATCACTTTGGTTCTTTTTTTCCAAGTTGTAGTTATTCGTGGTTTTTATAGTATGCAAGTTGTCAGATACAGAAAAGAGGGGTTGCACCAAGCTGAGAAACAACTAAAAACAAACAAACAACAGCTGTAAAGAGCTCTAACAGCAACCAGGGAATTACACATTTCATGGCTAAAGGCAAAAATAGGGATAGTAGAAGCCATGATGAAATTTGAATTTAAGCAAAAGGAGAGCAGCTTAATATAAAAAACAGTTTTATATGTGAGATCTGTGATAAAGAAGAGTAAATCCCTGTCTTTGACCCAAATGTCCTGTATTTAATTACTGTCAATGAAGGAGCTGGAGAGTGGGACAGTGAGGAGAGATGAGTCAGTGTCTGCCTCCGTCTTTCAGGGAGCAGAGCTGGGTTTGCATTCTTGGGAAGCACTTTCCATCTTAGACTCCCCAGTGAAGACCAGAGATCACATAAAAGTGACTGCCTGAAGGGAGGAGGGGCAGCCTCCTGAGGGACTGCATCATATATATAAGCAGGTGACATGCCCTCAAAATGGCCCATTGCATCCCAATCTCTTGAACATGTAGGGACACGCATGGGGTCTGCTAGGGTCTAGCAATAAAACTCCTGGTGGCTACCTGGATGACAACCTCCTACAACTAGCTGTGGCTCACTAAGTACAAATAGGCTGGTTAGGTCAAAAGACAGCTGGTAGTTAGCAGGCAACTATATAACAAAGAAATATAACAACCAAAAAAATGCATATTCCTTGACTATCTCTTCATCAACATGGTTGGATGAGAAGTAGAGGGGAATGCAATTGTGACTTTTGCTACACTGTTGTTTGTACTGAAGGGTAGGTGTCAATCTGTTGAGGTCTTCACTAAGACGGATTTCTGAGTGGAGAAAAGTAAAATCAGTGCAGGTGCAATAAGGAGTTGATGAATGAGTAAACCAGTGATAAAAGGACCGAAAGGAAGTAAACTGAGACAGACATCATGACTAAATCATTAAAAAGAAAATATGAGAAAACTGGCAGACATATTAGAAGAACCATCAGCAAAACTGTATGGTCACATCTTGGGGCTGGACAATGCTATAGGGTTAGATAATAGCAGCGGTCCCACTGTACAGATGCTGGATCCTGGAAGGACCTGGATAATCCCAAACAGTTTAGCCTTAACACTACCCAGGAAAGAGTAATTAATTATCAATTAATTAATTAATTAATTAATTAATTAATTAATTCTATGAGGTTTGCTAGTTGAGTTAATGAAGGTAGTCTGCTCAGCTGGTCCAGTTCTTCAAATAAGTCACCACCAAGGCAGAAAAGGAGACTCCAGGATCATAACTTCAATTAGGTCTCTGACACTGTGGCTGTCAAACAGACAGGGAATTGATTAGCTCACAAGAAGCAACGGGTAAATGTATGAAAACAGTGAGTGAAATGTCAGTATCTAGTAGGATGCTATGGTGTTCAAGACATCAAAGTGTGTCTATAACATAAGTCAACTGGGTACTGATGACTAAAGTGTGAGATCAGAGGTGATCAAGGGGCACCAGTGTCTAGCATGATTCAGGACAGCTTGAAGATAAGCAGAAGAAAGGACATTTGACTGTAATTCAGGTGACCAGAATTCAATTAGTGGTCCCACTACTGAAGGAGATAGGCAGGGAGGGAGAGGCGTGAAAAGGCACAGAGCATACTGGGAGATCAGATTTCCCAAGTAGAAAACTGGGAGATCAGATTTCCCAAGTAGAAAACAAGGAAACTGCCTCCCATGCCTGCTGTTAGTTGATGATATTTCTCGCTGGTGGAAGTGAGAGACCACCCAGCATTGTCAAACCATTGCACACTCCGTTCAACATGTGTGTGTGTGTGTGTGTGTGTGTGTGTGTGTGTGTGTGTGTGTGTGTGTGTGTGTGTGTGTGTGTGTGTGTAGAGGGAGCTAGGACATAAAAAGAAAAGTGCAGGAACCACACCGATGGCTGCCTCATTGATGGCCTCTCCTGTTCAACCCTTGCCCTGTTGATGGTAGAACAAATGGACCATCCAGTCAGGAAGAGCTGATTATCAGTAGGCAGCAGGAGCAAAGTTTACAAAAAATGAGTTTAATGTAATAGTTTCACAAAAAAGGAATTTAATGTAATGTTATATATTTTAATGGTGGTGATAGTGACAGCAATAAAGAGAGGTAATGGGATAACGTATTTGACAGGAAGACTTTCCTTGAGATGGATTCAAGAAGAAAAGCAGCTGAATCATATAATCCTCTAAATCTGAGTCAAGGTATACAATTTAAGAGGACAGTGGAATTTGCTAAGAAAATTCTGCAATGCACTACCTTAGTTGTGGGTTGTACGGATACACATGATTTTCCTGTTATAAAATGGCACCATTGAAGCCTCATACAGAATATTAAGCCTAGTTTTAGATGCCAAGTTGAAGATGTGAATCAAGATTAATCCACAGTGTCACCAACAATGTAAGACAAATGGAAATATGAAGTATAAGAGAAGGCTTAGAGCACCAAAAAAAAAAGTACATGCTGGATGATGAAGGACAGTGGAAGATATGATGCAGTCAGATACGCTGCATCATCAAAGGTCAAGCTGTTAACACAGAAATGGACAGAAAAAAAGTATTCTTGGCAACTGGAAAGGAAGAAGATTTAAAGCTGATGTATCAAGGAATTCTAATTCACAGAAAGAATGGTGCATAATGCATTCCCAGAGTGATGTGTAGACATAGAGTGGATTTAATGGTGTCTGCTCTGAATGGTTAAGAAGGGTCAGGTACACAGAAAGAGCTGCAATATTCAGGTAAACTTGATAGATAAAGAGTCATCTAATGTCATTGCAAGTTCATATCTGTCCCATATCAACACACACACACACACACACACACACACACACACACACACACACACACACACACACACATACTTCAGGAACAAGAAACAGCCATTTTCACAGACACCCATTAATCAAATCAGTTAATAGAACAAATATTAATTTTCTGAACTTTATAAGTATACTGGTCCATACACTTTCTAGCTCCATTGTTTCAGCAATATAATAACTAATACATCATTTTCCCCACTCTTTTGTTTGTTTAGGAACTACAGTACACCACAGTCAAACTCATTTGATATACCATAAAAAAGCAGTCAAAAGCCTGTCTGCTCGTACATCTGAGGGTTTTATTCTCTTTCAACAAACCTTTTGCCACCACAGCAAGAATTAAATGCACTGGTAAAAGTCAGTCAGAGAGATGGCAAACTCACCAACAGTTACAGTCTGCCAGAGCAGTCCAGTCTGATACAGAAAGTTCTGTCTGTTCTAGTCTAATTCTAGTAATCTGGAATGAATCATTTTTAGGGCATACTGAAATCCAAAATGCTGCATGGCCTAGACTATAGAGGAAAAAGTAGAGTGCATTATTTTTATATTTTCTTACAATGTGACCTGTTCAACAGTTGTAGGTCTTGCCTTGTGTCTAATTGGAATGCCTGATTTGTCAGCATAGTTTTCAATAATATTTCAGATTTAATTGAATAAAAAGTCTTGTCCTTCTGGAATTTTGCCAAGGTCTGCAAAGTTATTTCTAAAGCTTATCTCCACCCCCTTACTATAGAGAAAAAAAGACTGGTGTGTGATTGCATTGACAAGTGTTTTATGGTAGCAAACCAAGTAAAACAACAGAATAATTAAAATCATACCTCTCAAGCTCTTTGCACAAGAAATCTGGACAAAGCATAAAATAATGGGGGCACAAAGATGCAAAAATAGGGACATATTTAAAATATTGCCCTAATAAACTCAGAACGTTACTAGAATAACATGTGTGTTAGCAAGCATTTTTCTGAAGGATATGAAGTCTGAAACTCAAATATATGTCATTATTGCATCATTATTTAGTGACCTCTATCCTAACTGATTTGCCAGAAAAACACTAATTTTATGAGGAACAGACAAAAAATGTTAGGTAAAAATCTGGACATTCTGCAAAAATCTGGACAGCTGAGAGGTTCCTGCAGATATATAAAATTGTGACCGGTTTTTAGGTGACTCAAAACAGCTATCACAGAAACGAGGCACCTCTTTGCAGAGCAATTTAGTCACATCTTCTTTGCAGACGAATGTCAGTCTTTTTCTGCGCTTGGTACATTTCAGGTTTAGTCTGGCATCTTCCTCTACCCAGTCTGAGTCTGTATTACTTGCTGGATTGACTTTTATCCCTTTTCACTCGGGTTTATTGCTCAGCTACATTTGTCGTTGCTAGGTTTAAAATATACCTTCTAGCTGGAAAGGTCTGTCTGCATTCAGAACAAGAGACAATCTGCCTGCAGCAAAAAGTAACAGTGTGTGTTCTGTAGAAACTGTGCCCACACTCCAATGTCACTGCATCCTTAACAGTTCTGAGCAACTGGGAAAATCAAATTCTCCAATAATCCTTCATGTGCATGTTGGAAGCCATGGTAGCTGAAGAGCACATTTAAGTTTCAGTTTCTATTCAAAAGAAGCAGAATTTCCATAATAGTTTGCATGATTCTTTAACTTTGTATTTCTATACTAAATATTTTCAATTCAAGATATAGTAGTATAGCCTATCTGCTGCTGTTGCCCTTTCTTTTAAATAAGGCATCTGTTTTTTGTTTTTTTTTTAAAGGCATCCTTAAGTTGAATGATTGTGTCCCATAAAGCACAGGTGACATAATCAGCACAAAGGTAATTCAGAAGAGGGCAACAAAAATAGAGCATAGTTGTGTGAGAAGTCTTATAAAATATCAAAACAGCTGAACATTTATAGTGTTAAGGAAATACAACAAAATTAAATGTGATGTATGAAAACACAGAGTCCAAGTGGGACTTATATTCAATTAAAAATTTTAATTTTGTGTGTGTTTTCCATATATATGGTGGCAGATGACTGGAACTTTTTCCCCAAGAAGACTGTTAAGGTCCATGAAGGGAGGGGTTAAGACCATCCCTACCAAGATTATGGTGAGTTGTTGAATTAATAGAGGAGACAACAACAAGCGTTAAAGGGAGGAAAGGTGAAAGAGCAATGTGAAGACTATTGAGAGTGCTGAGCCTAGGCATTTGTAATCAATCACCAGTGCATATCAGAATTCAGCTAGGACTTGCTAGACTTAATTTATTAAGAGGAAGCAAAACAGTAAGCTCTACAAGTGGTGGGGAATAGGCAAGAAACAAAAGAGAAGCAGTGAGAATGTGGCAAACAGGATTTTACTGAAGAGGAAAATAAGCCAGTCAAGAAAGAAGGCAAGTAATGACATCAGCAGACTTCAGGTGCATATAATTTCTCCTCAGATTAATTAATTGCCACTTCCACCTTATGTATCCCTCCTCCTCCTTCACAAAATCATCTGCCAGAGGGTATCATGCCCCTATCTTTTTTGTCCTTCACCCATACCGTCCAACTATACCATACCTTCTATATCTGTCTCTCCTCTTATCGACTGCCTGTAATGCTGCTCATCTTCCTTCCTAGTTTCCTTACGTCATTTAGTATTTCTCTGCATCTCTTTCCCATTTTCACGTTTGCATTCTTGCTCATGTTTTTTATTCAATCCAATCCTCTTCCTTTTACCTTTCTTGTTTTACTTGCTTTTTCCACTCCCTAGTTTACAGCATTTCAGAGTACCTTACCATTCTGATGAAAATTTTCAGCCTTTTTGCACTCTCGCTCTCTTTTTTACTTGCTTTTGCTAAGCCCATCTTAAATTGCAGTGAAGTACATTACATATTGTTAACTCTCTTACCAATGTTTGTGTGATTCCTCATAACTACGTATCATACCTCTCAACCTGCTATAGCAAGAAATCTGGACAAAGCTATAAATAACGAGGGGGGGGGGGACAAATGCCCAAAAATAGGTACACTTTTTAAATATTGCTGTTACTAACTTCAAAGGTAGATAGAGCAACAGATTTTGCATTAGTATATATTTTCTGAAGGGTATAAAGTCTGAAACTCAGAATACTGCCATTATTTTCTGACATCATCCCTCAATAATTTCCCAGTAATTTCTCAGGAAACCACAATTTTATGAGAAATGGACCAAAAATATAAGCCAAAAATCTGGACATTTTGCGAAAATCTGTACAGCTGAGAGGTATGCTCTGTGAGAAGGAAGCATGTCAAATCATAATCTGTCCCTGCTTCACATAATCAAAGCATCGCTCCTCTTTTTATCCTTTCTACCCCAAACTTCAGCCCAAAGGTGAGAGCTTGGGCTTTTGTCTGGTCGCTGCACACCTCTGTGAGAGGAAGTTATTGTTATGCAAGGATTCATTGTGAGTTTTCACATTGTTTCGTGTTCCTACTCCCAACTCCTTATCTCCAGCAATCCCCACAACTGTACTGTTGCTTTGTGAGACAAGTAAATCTCACAAATATTAGTGAGTGGCATTTTTCCATCTGCTGAACTGTAATATAATATAATACAAGATCAGGCGGAACTGTAATATAATATAATACAAGATCAGGCGGAACTGTAATATAATATAATACAAGATCAGGCGCCTACTAAACTTATTCTTATTCCTCTCCAGCTGTACATCATTTACACTTCTTGGCTATCTTCTCTCCTTATTTCTCCCACGTGATTACCATGCCACGTCTTTTCCAAATCCAGTTTCAGAATTTCTCCTCTGCTTTATTCTCAACCTCATTTACATATTCATATTTGTGAATGCTTACTGCCTTTGTCCATGTTGTTTAGTTTAAAACTCTCCCTAATGTCTGTTATCCTCCTATGTGTTGTATCACCATTCTCTCTAGTTCTAACACATCCCATGTTGCAAACTGTCTTCAGAAATTCTCCAAATATATCTCAATTACTTTGTATTTTCTGTTATCTGTTGAAGGTGCTCAGGTACTTTCAGTTTTAATCATAGACCTGGAATAGTAGTCTGTCCATTTCTGTATTTCTAATCTACTCACTCATTTGTGATTTAATATGCATTCTGTCTCCAGCCTTACTCAGGCTTAAAAATCATCAATCGTGAAAGCAGAAGCATTAATAAAAAATGATACAGTTAAGGATTGAACTGAGATCTTTAGCCTGAATTTCAATAATTCAAGTCAAGTTTTGTTTGCATGCTTATAACTAGAAATGTTACAATAAATAGCATTGAGGTATAAACAACAATTTATCCAAGGCACAGCCAGCATACAGCCAAGCTGCAAATTAAACCAATGTTAAAATCAATAGCTAAATAAGCTAAAAAGATTTCCAAAATGCACTGTGAAATATGTGACGAATTACGTGATTGTAAGGCCCTTCTTAAATGAATAAAAAGAATTGCTGTCAGGAAACTACATTGGTACTGAATGCCAAAGGTACACAAGGCAGAAAGAGAAAGATCTAAGTACAGATTAATCAAGCCTAAACCTATGGAATAGTATTAGCCCCCAAACAACTAAGTTATATGTACACAATAGCTGCTGGAAAACAAACATCTCTTTTAAATAGGCAGGACTATGGTTGGGTAGGGTTTTAAATACCATGACAAAGACTTTAGTGGGGATGTGCGACTTGATGGAGCCAGTGTAGAAAATGAATAACTCATGTGATATGGCTATTAATGTGTCAAGTTCAGTGTTCAAAAGTCTCAGGGAATGAGCACTGCAATGCAGAAACAACTAAAGCTTGCACAATTATTGGAAAGTCTTCAGACTGAATAAGATGCTTAATGCATATAATGTTCTGAAAACATTAATGTCACCTGGGGTCATCAAAGATCAATCCAAGATGATACATCTTAGACACAAACTCCAAGCTCTTACCATCATGAACAATTAGGTAAGGACATACGTTGTGAAAGTCCTCAATAAGACATGAAAGTTCATGGCTGTGTAAAGATTGAATTTGGTATTGTTAAATAAGCTTTAGCTTGGTACATTCTCCAAATAGTCTTCAAATGGGTCTAAGTGATGCACATGCCATCTAGGAAAGAAGAGGTACATCTGTATGTCATCAACACTGGACGTGTCACCAACATTGCCATGGTATTTTAAACTTCTCCACCAGTTCAATTCATCAAGTAGAAAAACATGAATGATAAATACATTTGGAACTAAAAGAGAGCTATGTGGACTTTCAGATCTGAGACAATACGCAGGAGAAAAGTTGTCTCCACAGACTAAATTCTGTGCACAGCCTGACAGGCAGTAGGTAAACCAAATATCTTGGCTGAGGCTATGCACTAAGTCTTCAAATGCTTCAAGAAGACCAATCGATTATCAGTGTCAATTGCAACAGACTGACCAAGGATGACCAAGCTGTTATAACACTTTGATCATGCACTACTAAAAGATGATTAATGTCAAAGGAAAAATAACTTCAAAAAATGATCAATACATGGCAGGTTCAGGTTAAGGCACTTTAATCTTGCAGCAAGGAGACAAAAACATGCTAATACAGAGTTTGTCTAACTAAAATCAGGAAGTAAAGTCATCTTTATACATTTCCTAACAAGACATTGCCTACCAAGCTGACGTAACAGATCACAAGTTCTAACATCATTACTTCATAGCAGCTGTTTGTCCATGATTTTCTGCTTGCACTATCAATTTTGTGAAAAGCTTCCTAAGAAAAACAATGTGGCCTTGATGACCACCGGTTAGATATATCTTCCCACTATGCAATGTTACCACTCAAGGTACTATGGCTAATTTGAGCACAAAGCAAGTATAGATTACAGTCCATTTCTTTAAACAGTCCTTTGTCTTTCTGTTATTTTCTTCCCCTGCAACTGTGCATGTTCTCACAACACGAACAGAGCTGATTGTTCAAAGTTATAATATTATAGAAAACAGTATTATTTCATTTATTATTTCCTGACCTGGCAGATAATCACCTGTTTCTCAGTACATTTCCAAAAGGCATAAACATGAATTTTGCTGTGCTAGCAAATGCTAGGTCAGAGGGCATCTTGCTAGTTTTCAGAAAGCATACTGCAGTTTCAAAAACATCTTTTAGTCTCATATAAATCTAGGCTGTATATAAAATAGAATGAAAATGTGTTAACTCTTTTAGTTTCTAATTAGCACTAAGCACACATATTAATACATATTTTTCTGACATTTCCCCTCCTGTTAATACTTTTCATTCTAATTTCAAAAGCATAAACAGTTTGCTTCTTCTCCTAACCTCTTCCATTTAGGATTTGCAGTTAAGAGAGTCATTTAGTTTAGACTTATGAAAGCATATCACTTTTCAACAACTCTTTAGTTTCAGTACTTTGATACAAAGTCTCAGAAACTGACATGTCTATAAAATCTTTGATTAACTTTTTCATGCAGGGAATACCACAACAAATGCATGCTCCTAATAGGAGTAATCCCACACAAATGGCAATCAGGATGTTCATTAGGATGGAACCCCACCCCCCAAACAAATTCTGGAAAAAGTCCGTCAGAGAGTTTGGGCCTGGTTTGGTCATGGCCGACACTTGCTGGATCACCTCAAGATGATCGTTGATCTCGTGTTGATTGTCTGGAATGTACGAACAGCACTCTTCTTTGATTAAAGCACATGTACCACCTCTCACCACTAGGGTGAAGTCGAGAGCCATGCGGTTTTGAAGTACCACAGTTCTCATAGCGTTCAGTTCATCAGTTATTAATTTGAGAGCAGAAAAAGTTGCATTGCTCATAACTTCGAGAAGTTTGGACAGTTTTCTCAGCTCCTAAATCGATTTTACTGTGCCATATGCAGGGGCTATCCCTGCCCAGGATATAATAGTATCACTCAAGTCCATATGTGTCAGTTTATCTTTGTCCTTCACAAAATTATGGTTTCTCCAGCCTGCTTCAATTCGTCCTACTGGATTCTCAGGTCTCTTGATCGGATTTCCAGGTTTCTTGGTGACCTCTCTGACATTTTGAACTTTTCCTCGAGGCAAAACTGCAGTGTGTCGTATGGCTGGAACCAGGTAACCCAAAAAACAATTGCCGGACCAATTCTCAGGTAACCATTTGTATGCTTTCTTCCCACACACAGAATAACAATTCTCTACTTTAGTATTGATATATGCTTTCCCTGCATGAAACATTTTCTTATCAATAATAGAAAGTTGCTTTAAGAGAACAGGATTATGCTGTATTTTACTAACAGATTTACACATCAACTCTAAATAAGAGTCATAGTTCGTATCACAAATAGTCCCTGCATTATTAGCTTTGATATAACACTTGTAAGAAACAGTCACATTGCAATTGCTCCAACTCACCTGGATAGTATCGTTTTTATAAAAATACACAATCCCCTTTTGTGTAACAGGCAGGTACAATGCTATTTTATCTTGTAATTTTACAGGTGTAGTATCAAAAATCAAATTTTCCCAGGTCTCATTGAACCCTAGGGGGACAGCAGTCATTAATAATCCCCCATATGCTGTTGGTATAGCTGTACAAATCCAGCAATTTGAAATATTAAAAGTTTCAGCATACACATATTTAATTGCTTGGTAAGTGTTAAAGTTTGGATGCCAGTCTGAGTAATGCATCATGTTTATTCAGTTCAGCTTTTGTGGCTGGAAAAAGGAAAGACCACAACAAAAAGATTATTATTACCAGTATAGCTAACAGGATGATCATGCAATTTTTCTGAGGTTGTTCTGCATTCCTGTCTATTTTATACCTGGTCATTTTGTTCTCGTTGTGTAACAGTAACAAGGTTTTTGTCTAGTTCAAAGTTCTTGACTAGTTTGCAGTGTGACAAATGAATCCAGGATGCACGCTCTGCGATCTTGACTGCAGTGGGTGTTGCCAATAAAACTTGGAATGGCCCTTCCCACTTCGGGGTAATCCAGTTCTTCCTCTTCATGACTTTTATCCAGATCCAGGCACCTGGTTGTACTACTGCTTCCAATGGTCTGGTCTGCTCTTTATCTGAAACAGAATTTAACTGTAACAATTGTTTGTTAGTCAAAAGTTGTCGCATATACTCTGCAAGTGAACTGTCAGCCTCCTGATCTGCAGGCATGAGAGGTTTCCACTGAGGCCTATAATATGCCCTCCCAAATAGTATTTCAAAAGGAGTTAACCCCTTTGCATATGGAACAGTTCTCATGCTCAACAGTGTCAGAGGTAAACAGTGCACCCAATTATTTTGAGTTTCTGTGACTATCTTCCTAAGCTTACCCTTCAGGATCCCATTGTGCCTCTCTACTAGTCCTGCAGATTGTGGATGATATGCACAATGGTTTTTTAGAGAAATACCAAAAAATCGACTCAGTTGTTGTATAGTTTGATTTACAAAATGTGTACCATTGTCACAATTGATCTTTTCCGATATGCCAAATCTAGGAATAATTTCTTTAATAAGTACTTTTGCTACGGTAGCTGCATCTGGATTTTTTGTCGGAAAAGCTTCCACCCATTTGGAAAACATATCTATAATGACAAGACAATACTTCTTATTTTCGCATTTGTTCAGTTCTATGAAATGCATACAAATAGTATGGAACGGGTACGGTGGTGTAGGGAAACTCCCTTGCTTAAGCTTCAACACCCCTTGTGCATGATGCTTATTACAAACATGACATGCCGCACAAAATTTTTTAGTGTAATTTGTAAATCCATACATTGTAAACACTCGATTTACCAACTGTACCATCCCCCCTGTTGAGACATGGCACTGCCCATGGCTCAACAAAGCTGCATATCTAAACAAGTTAGATGGAAAAATTGGTTTTCCTTCTTTTGAGATGTACAGCCCTTTCTCAAGAATTGCTCCTCGTTTTACCCATTGCTGTTTTTCTACTTTCGTAGTAAGTGTCTGCATTGTTTTCAACATTTCTAAGTCTAAAATCTCAGAAGGTTGTAATTCCTCACTCAAAAGAAATACTTCTGAAGCTGAAGCTGCCTGCTTCGCAGCTATATCAGCTCTCACATTACCTTCTGAAATCCTATCCTGTTGCTTGGTATGAGCTATGCATTTGCAAATAACTACTTTCTGAGGTAACTGAATAGATTCTAACAAATCCAAAATAAACTGCGCATGATTAATCGGTTTGCCAGTTGATGTTATCATTCCTCTATTTTTCCACTGCTGCGCAAAAACATGTACAGTAGGAAAAGCATACTGATTGTCAGTAAAAATATTTACACATCTCCCCTTTGCTAAGGTACATGCCCGTGTTAAGGCAATCAGTTCTGCTGCTTGTGCAGATAAGTTATGTGGTAAAGACTTTGCTTCTAAAATCTCAGTATCAGAAACTACTGCATAACCTACTAGATTCTGCCCTGTAGGACCCTTTCTGCACGAGCCGTTCATGTAGTATGTCACCTCGGCATCATCCAAGGGAACATCTGTAAGATCTTTTCTAGGTAATGTCTTTTGCTCAATCTCCTGCAGGCAGCAGTGTGGTGTGCCATCCACAGGGGTTGGGAGCAAGGTTGATGGATTCAAAGTTGTACATCGTTCAATTGTCATATGAGGTTGGCTCAAGAGTATAGTCATACAAGAAAGATGTCTAGCAGGAGAAAGATATGCTACTTTTTCTTGCAGTAAAATGATCGCGACTGCATGAGGCACTCTCAATGTGAGAGGGTGGAACAATACTACTGAGGCTGAAGCCTGCACTGCCATTGCAGCTGCGACTACTGCTTGTACACAGTGGGGGCAAGGATCGCACCACTGGGTCTAACTGTGATGAATAGTAAGCTATGGGGTGTTGTTTGTCCCCATGCTGTTGTGTTAACACTGATGTCATATAACCTTGCTTACAATCTACAGTTTGAAAAAAGCATTTATGATAGTTTGGTAATCCTAAAACTAATGAAGAGGCTATCAGTTGCTTCAATTTGCAGAAAGCTGATTCTGCTTCTGGTGTCCATTGTAATAAATCTTGTGCTGCCATAGGCTTCTTGTATATCAAGTTGGTCAGTGGAGCAGACTCCAAGGCATAGTTTGGAATCCAACTCCGACAAAAATTAGTCGTACCCAGGAAGGACATCATTTCCTTCTTAGTAGTCGATTTGGGTGCTTGTAAAATTGTTATTTTCCTGTCTTCATCTAATATTCTGTCTTCTTTGGATATCACATATTCCAGGTATTTAACCTGCTTTTTCCAAAGTTGCAGTTTGTTTCTGTTCACTTTGTGTCCTTATGCAGCTAAGAATTGTAGTAAAGCTATAGTATCCTCTCTGCATTCTTGCTGGGTGGGGGCTGCCAGCAGAATTTCGTCTACATAAAGTAAAATCTGACTGCCTCTCGGTGTGATAAATCCCGCCAAGTTACTTGCCATTTCCTGTGCGAATATTGTTGGACTTTCACAATATCCCTGTGGTAGTCGTGTGTATGTGTACCTTTTCCCCTGAAATGTAAATGCAAACCAATGTTGGCTGTCAGGGTGTTGAGAAAAACGCATTGCTAATGTCTACCACAGAAAAATACTTCTGTTGAGGCTTCAAGTCATTCAATAAAGTGTGTGGATCTGGCACCGTAGGTACTCTAGGTATTACTGCATCATTTACAGCTTGTAAATCTTGGACTATACGCCATTCTCCATTTGCTTTCCTAACAGGAAATAAGGGAGTGTTACATGGTGAATCGGGAGATTCTACCAGTACTCCTTCCTTAAGTAAAGCTGCTATTATAGGTTTGATTCCTACCTCTGTATCTTTTCTTAAGGGATACTGTCTCTTTTGTGGTCTAAATGTTGACTTTGGCGTGATTGTAACTGGTCCTGCTGTACGGATAAGTCCTACATCTGATTTTCCTGCTGACCAGAGAGTTTCTGGTATGCTTTGTAAAGCTTTCTCTTCCTCTTCTAGTAAGAGTGCTAATCAGCTGTCCTCGCTAGACTGCAAGTGCACAGCTGAGTGTGTCTGTGTTATCCAATTTAACTTCTGCTTTTGTACTCCCTGTTCAGATAGTTCTAATTCTGTCTGTTTTTCTCACCTTGTGACTTTCTCCTAGGTCTGCCCATCTCACATTCTTGTCCTTAGTCAAACTGACATGTGGTAATCAATTAGATTTATAAAGTGCAAAGAATTCTTGGGGCAATGAACAGCTAACTACACTGTTCCCTTCTGTGTCCCAGTACAGATTACGCAATACTAATCTGTTTGCACGGTTTTTAAACAGTTCTTGCTCATATTCCTTATCAGGTCCTGGTGTGCTGCACTAATACAGAGTACAATGCAACAAATGTTGTTTGTCAGTGTCAAGGGAGGAGGACTTACTGATGGCTACATTCATCAGTTCTTCGGTTACTGCCCCTGGATCAGTCGTAACCAAGTCCTGGCTGTACCAGTAAAACGTTTCACCCTCCGATCGCACCACAAAGGTATCCATTTGTCGCTGTGCTTCCATACCCTGCATAGTTGGAACTACTGCTATGCCAAATATCTGCATAAGGTCTCTACCCAAGAGGTTTACTGGGCATTTTGCAGAAACAAGAATTTTGCTCTTCTGGGTCATCCCTGAAGCAGGGTCAGTTATTGCTATGTTATGGGAGAGTGGCTCCCGGTACAGCTGTCCATTACCTGCTTTCACTAATATATAATCAAGTAATTCTGAATTTTCTGGTAGTTTGGAAGGATGTATCAGGGTCCGTGATGCCCCTGAGTCACACAGGAATTTTACTTCCCTCCCCTCTACCAGAAGTGTCACTTCCGGTTTTGTGTCTGCTAAGTAGAGCTCTAAGCTCAATAATGCTAAGTCTAAAATTTCACTTTCTTCATTGTCTGTGATTTCTTGCACATCCTTTATTTCTTTTATCACATCCTCTGCTCCCTCTATCACATTCACATTTGTCTTTTCTTGATTACTTCTTTCTAGTGATTCCTAACTATCATATAGTCAGTCCTCACCCTCCTTATCTTCAGTGGCTGCCTTCTTATTTTGCTTGCAATCCCTTGCTAAATGTCCATTTTTCCCGCATTTAAAACATTCACCCCTTTTCTTTCTCTCTTCAAACTCTTCTGATCGTTTATCAGATTGTTTGTTTCCCTAGGCATTTTTCTTGCCCGTTTTCCCTGACTGTACTACAAAGACTTCTGCTCCATCTTCTACTGCAAATACTTGGTTTTTCTTTTTCTTTTTGCTATTAAAATGCCTTTCGGCATGTCTTGCATATTCAAGTAATGACTGTAATCTATTTGTGCGGTGATCTACCATGTGCTTTGTAATAAAACTACCGATGGGTACAATACTGCCTTTCAAAAATACATTCTTTAGCTGCTGCTCATATGGGGAATCTTGTGTTTGGTCTTCAGGTACCTGCATTCCACAATGGTTATTAAAACATTCTAATAATCTAGCATAATATTTATCAACAGTTTCACCTTCTTGTTGGATGCATTGATTAATGCAAGTCCAGTCTGCCCTAGGCTTTCATTTCTCAGAGATTCGGTCTGTCAGACCTTTCATGCTGTTATCCAGCTCTGCGTTACTATGTGGGAGTGGCTTATGTTCTGCGTCACGGGGATTCCAGTTGCTACTAATCATGTGTCAATCTGGACCTACGATTTGTCTGACTACTTTCTCTACCTCTTCCCTGTTTAAGTGATAACTTAACCTCATGTCCTGTAAGTCTTCTAAGAACTTTCTAAAATTAACTTTCGTATGGGGAATTCCCTCTGTGGCTTTCCGGATATCTTCCGGTGTCCACGGTCTATATACTAGGATAGTTGGGTCCTGCCCTTCCTGTCCTGCCTGAGGATTTGGTACTTCTATGAGCGGACATATCTCTTCTTCACTCATAGCTCGCGAATTTCCATTCATTTGATATAACTCCACATCCCCTCTTGTTTTACGTGTTCGAGACCTAGTCTCGACAGGATCTCTGACAAACGGTTTTGGTTTTGCAGGGACAGTCGGGTATAGCGGAGGTGGACCAGTCTGTCCACTCGCTTCATATTCTGGTAAGGGAAGTGGAGGGGGCGGAGGGGCTGATGCTATTACCAAGTTATTGTCTTCTTTATCTAAAAACATTGCTTTTGAATTATTACTTTTCTGTTCCCTGCGGTTTGCTTCCTCAAGCCACCTGTGTGCCTGGGGAATGCCTAATTGGCGTTGCTTTTTTACCTGACCTTTTGCATCAGTTTTAAGCTGTTTGACAAGTTTGATAAGCGAGGATTTTTCTAATTTGCCATCAAATTCATATTTATTAACCCATTTTGTATAGTACCTAACATTATCGGCACGCTGTAATTGCATGTATTTCACATCTTCGGTTAACGGTGGATCTCGGGATCTTTTTGTGCACCTATTTCCCATGTTGTTCTAAAAATGTTATGTAACCCTTCTTATCACGTGGTACCACGATTTCTCTTTTTCACAGTTTATCTAGAATTAACTGCCTACCTATTCTGTTTCCCTGATCTATGACAAGACAG
The DNA here is from genome assembly GCF_019279795.1 of Protopterus annectens. NCBI lineage: Eukaryota > Metazoa > Chordata > Ceratodontiformes > Protopteridae > Protopterus > Protopterus annectens. Next base: position 1,521,307,009 of record NC_056733.1, read on the forward strand.
CAATCTTTTTTGTCCCTGATCTGTACAAAACAAATCTCCCTGACAAAAACAAATATTGTAACAAGTCCCTGATCTAAAACAAAAAATAAGGTAAATTCCTCCTTACCCGAGCCCCCATGTTTGATCCATCTCACTGACGAAACCGTTGACTCGTCCTCCAATCGCAGATCAGAAACAGTGGCTGGACTCTTTTGAACAACAATTTAGTCGGAGGTCTTTCAGTGCAGAACAACCGATGTGGTGTCTTCCCCGTACGGTTTCATGCCACCGGGCCCATCTGACCTGAGTCAGAGTGAGAGTCTCCGGCTCGAAGGACCAAAACTGTCAAAGGAAAAATAACTTCAAAAAATGATCAATACACGGCAGGTTCAGGTTAAGGCACTTTAATCTTGCAGCAAGGAGACAAAAACATGCTAATACAGAGTTTGTCTAACTAAAATCAGGAAGTGAAGCCATCTTTATACATTTCCTAACAAGACATTGCCTACTAAGCTGACGTAACAGATCACAAGTTCTAACATCATTACTTCATAGCAGCTGTTTGTCCATGATTTTCTGCTTGCACTATCAATTTTGTGAAAAACTTCCTAAGAAAAACAACGTGGCCTTGATGACCACCGGTTAGATACATCTTCCCACTATGCAATATTACCACTCAAGGTACTATGGCTAATTTGAGCACAAAGCAAGTATAGATTACAGTCCATTTCTTTAAACGGTCCTTTGTCTTTCTGTTATCTTCTTCCTCTGCAGCTGTGCATGTTCTCACAACACGAACAGAGCTGATTGTTCAAAGTTATAATATTATAGAAATCAGTATTATTTCATTTATTATTTCCTGACCTAGCAGATAATCACCTGCTTCTCAGTACATTTCCAAAAGGCAATAAACATGAATTTTGCTGTCCTAGCAAATGCTAGATCAGAGGGCATCTTGCAAGTTTCAGAAAGCATACTGCAGTTTCAAAAACATCTTTTAGTCTCATATAAAACTAAGCTGTATATAAAATAGAATGAAAATGTGTTAACTCTTTTAGCTTCTAATTAGCACTAAGCACACATATTAATACATATTTTTCTGACAATTAACCACTCAGGTGAGGCTCATCTCATTGATACAGTGATTTGAAAAAACAGACTGAAATGGATCTTAAAGCTCAAGAGCATCATGACAGTACCCAACAGATTCCATACTACTTTCTCAATAACCTTCTCAATAAAGGAAAAGGTAGTTACAGGTACTAACTGTTCAGACAGACATGACCCGAGGTAGACAAAACCTCCTTTAAAACACATGGAAACATCACACCTTCAGGAAGGCTTAGACGATTCTGAAAATAAAAGGGCTGTATGCCTCTAGACAACATAAGCAGCCTAGTTGGGCCAGGGTCCATCCAATGTAGCCTGAACCTTTCTCCTTCCTCATTCCTGCCTCAGCCACTTCTTTCAAGTGTTTATAACTGACATATCAGGTCACAACCCAAACCCATCTCACTGCTCTTAGCTATAATAAAGTAGTCCTCCTTTTTTTATGTCATTCACACATTAGGAATGACACTGCAGCAAAATGAGTCATTGTCCAAGTATTGCTGGATAATAACATGAAGATCTGCAATTATTGTGTTTATATTCATCTGTCTTCTTCTCTTAGTTTCCTTGACAGTCTCCTAGATACTATCTTTCCATAGGAAAGTAAGAAAAGCTTTACTTTATTATGTGTCCTCAATCTCAACTGGTGGGCCCTCTTGACAATAGACTTGGCCACCTTTCTTCACTGCACAGATTCTCACAAGTCATCTCTTCTCTTACTCACCCAAATCATTCTACTGCCAAAAACTTCTTCCTAGATATACTTCCTACTAGCACCTCTAATAAATGTCTCCAGCTCTCTGTTCTTCCCAAATCTGTCAGTGACCTTTGTCCCATTTTTTTTACCACAGTTCTTTAGAAAACCCAGACTGCCATCAGTCATGCTTGTAGATGCTCCTTTTCACAAAGGTTCTCTCTTTGGAATGATTGATCTTAGCTCAGTATCATGGATAATGTTGAAGATACTTTTTAGCTATTCAACAATTTATTATTTTTCATTTCAATTTACCTAGTTGGATGGTACTGCATTCATGATAGCAAGTCTATAGTTTACCTTCAAGCTGAAGTAACATGCATTCTAAGGAGAGGGCAAGGAGGCAGTGAGTGGAAATCCATGCTATGTTAAACATATTGTAACTCCTTTCTTTTCTTAACAAACTTTCTTAAAAAGGAGATAAGAAAGGTAAAATCTTTTTTTTTTACATAAACAGGCAAAAATATCTTAATGGGGACACTAAATCTTATCAGTCATAAATCAAGTATGTTATGGATTATTCTAGAATTCCCAGCCAGCCACCCCCTACTTTATCCAACTGTAAATATACTTTTCTAGAAAGTTTTGATGTGCGTAATGAGTACTTTACCCAGGGATTCTTCTGACTCTTAATGCTTCCAGTAATAGAAAAACACCTTTATCTACTGCATTATCTTCACAAATTTCAATTCAGACTTCTTTCCTGTACTGCATTTTTTAATTAAATCCTTTTGCCTCTCACATCCATGACTCTTTATCCTAAATTCCTTATCAAGGTGACTCCTCTCATATTTGGCCTTCTTGTTTATTTCCTAAACCTATCGATTTATACAGGTGTTGTTTCTAGAGCATGAAAATCTCCAATTATTAATCCACTCCCCAAATATAAGAGCTCTTCTACATTCAGAGACTGCAGACCTATAGCTAATCTTTCTCTGCATACCAAAGTACTTAAAAGGCACGTCTACACCCAGTATCTCTCTACTGTGTATAAATAAGGTTTTGTTCTATATGTTTAATATAGCCTCAGTCCTAGATTAACATTTGTGTAGGCCACCTCCAAGCCACATATTTCATATACAGGAATATGGACACACATCCAACAAAAAACTTATGGGGCACTATGTGCTGATCTCAGATGTGCCAATATTTAGTCAAAGCCAAAAACGTTAAGCCCTTCCATATAAGTAATACAATTATATACTACCAAACTTTTCATAATTTTTTTTAAATAAATCAAATAAAGGGTGGGAGGATGACATATGGTTAAGGTGGTTGCCTTACAGACACAATGTGCAGGGTTTGATTCTCATATGACCTAATTGGCTAGGCTGAAAATGGCCCACAAGGGCAGTTAGACTAGTACTAACCTATGAACCTATACAAGATTAACAAGCTTCCTAGTTTATCAAGCCTTCCAACAAATTGCAAAGTAACATGGACTCATAGCATTGTCTGAACAAGTCATAAAACAGAACTTGCCAATGTGCTTGTTCCATCCTTAATATTATCTGGCTTGCTGCTTTCTTACTACTACTGTTCACAACTACAAATTATCAGCATCATCAACATATTCCATTTAATCAAGTACCATTATGACAAAATCAATGCCATTCAAAATGTATATATGGCTGACTGTCTTTTCTAAACAAGGACCATGGAGCTCTCAGAATGTCAGTATTTATAAATTCTGCCATAAAATCCAAACAAAATTCAGACATTCTAGACAAGTCGAAATATATTCTTCTACAAAAACATATACCAGCAAATTTGACTATATTGCTCTGCTGAGACACAGAACCAAACCCAGGACTTGTATCTCTTAATTCTGCCCTAAAATATAGCAGACATATATCCCTTATCTCTACTCTAAAACAAAACAACCAAATAAAAATAGGACTAAAAGTAGATCACCAAATATCAAGAGCATAAATAAAATACCTGAACTACACACAGAATCCAACTTTCCAGACATACTAGCAATATTTGAAACATGGTTAAAATTGACCATAACAGATTATGAATACATATATTGGATTACAAATACAAATACTGGTCCATCAGATAAAAAAAAAAAAAAACTCTTTGCATCCAGGGCATAATACTGAAACTGCACTACTTATGTTAATTAATATAATAATTAAACACAGGAATGATAGACATATGTAGCATCCTTTTTCTTAGATTTATCTAAAGCTTTTGATATTGTGCCCTATGACCTACTCAGAGAAAGACTAATGACCCTAGATTTAAGCAACATCAAGTATCTCAGCAAAAGTTCATAATCTATATGATGGCAAAATTTCCTTCTTATCATATCAACCGATCCCTGTAGGAATCTCTTAAGGATCCACAGTTGGACCTCTGCTCCTTAATGTGATCATTAATGGCATGTACAAAATAGTAAAAAATGCCTCTGTTATGCAACATGCAGATGATTCAACATCAAGATGCTCATCTGCATCCCTCCAAGTATAACTAACCATTCGTTAGACTCTACGTGACACTGAAAAGTGGGTTTCAAACTTCAGTCTATTAGAAAATGTAAAAAAAATAATCCTCTTCACTCCTTAGAGTGTACCACAAGACAGCACACACTTCTAATCACATCCCTTAATAATAACAATATAAGAACTAAGCAACTATGTATAATTATTGTTGAACAGTTGAAGTCTAATAATTACATTAGCTAAACTATACTCAAAGCCCACAAAAATACCAGGCATGCCATATAAATCAGATATGTACTTAACTGAGCAAGCCATGCTAACAAGTAGGACTGTCCTCGTCCATAGCCCACTATATGCAGCATCCATATTTGCCAGTTGTGAAACTCAGTTTCAGAAACTAAAAAAGTTTGCTACTAATCTATCAAGTGAAACACATCATTGTATAGCACTAACAGCAAATTGATTTTATATGAATATAAATTTGCCTATGAGACAAGTGATAATTCAATAAAGGTGTTTGAAAAAAGAAAACAAAGTGGTTAGAATTAAATAGTCTGATCTATTCTCAATTTAAAATAATTTGTAATACATTACATAAACCAAATAAAGCACCACAGTCAGTAACATGGTGCAAAGTTGCAATCCCACCAAAACTCTTAAGATGTTTAAAGTCAAACCTCCTAATTACCATAAAATCAAACAACTCCTCTGGGGACTCTTAATTCTCCATATCATTAGCCAAAATATGTAATTCTATACCTCCAGACATTAGATCTGATTCTAATAAAGATCTTTCAAATTAAATGTAAAATGCATGTAATAAACTGACTCATTCTTTTAAATAGTATCTAAACTTTTATAGCCTGCCACACTAATTCTATCCCTTGGATCTATATCATAAACTTTGGAAATGGAGGAAGCTATGGAAGATTAGAATATTCAAATTTGTTGGCACATTTTTATGGATATATATTTTCACTTATTGATTGCTTTGTTCCAAAGGGTCTATATTATATCCTCGAATGCTTAAAAAAGCAAATGCTGATTGATCAAACTTATTTTCGCAAAACTGCAAAATATCGAAGCAGCAGAAACTCGAATTTTTTCAGAGGGAAAGAATTTGGTTGTCTGTTTCTGTTGCTTCGGTATTTTCAGTGTTATGGTGGAAAGTTACCGGTCGGATTCAGGTAAGTGTGCGATTGTGTGGATGTGAGTGTTAGGGTGATTTAGGTGAGTTAGGATTAGGGCTCGGGTTAGGTGTGTGTGCGATTGAGTGGACATGAGGGTTAGAGCAGATTTAAGTGAGTTAGGGTTAGGGAGCGGGTGAGGTGAGTGTGCGATAGTGACGAACCTTAGGGTTAGGGTTGGGTTAAGGTAAGTGGGTAGTTAGTGGTGTGTGCATAGTTTAGTGTAGGGTTAGGTATCAGATTTTAGGTGTATGTGTGTGGATTTCTGTTTGTTTGGTGTGCTTGTGTTGTGTGTATGTGTATCGCTGATCTGACAGTTCGAGATTGTAAGCTTTCGCTTAAATTAGGTCGATCAATCAGCGATTGCTTTTTTAAGCATTCTATGATATAATATAGACCCGTTCCAAAGACTAAAAATGCTTGTTTAAAAATGCAAACAGAATGCTTGACTGACAAAGTAGACATGCTGGGAAAGAAAATAAAAGTTTCCTGCCAGAGGCTCAGGAAAACTCCTTGTGAAAAAAAGACAATAAAATACCAGGAAATTGGAGCAGGCTTTAGGTGTTTGTTAAGCTCTATGGTAAAGAAATGCGAACGTGACTTAGCAACCTATACCACTGATAACAAAAAACAAATCTTCAGGCATTTCAGGAGTTACAGACTGGATTCCCAGTCAAGTATTACTGTCACCAAGGATAGAATTTTGTTTGCAAATCCATAACAGCTGCAGTATGTCAGCAGGGACAGATAGTTTTTACTAGGTAATTTTGGTCTAAAATATACATCTCATTGCTACCTTGTCTACATAGGCTATACCAGTTTAGACTGCAGGAGGGATTTATTCCATAGATATGGAAAACAGCCATTGTTCTTTATGTTTTTAAGGGTGCTATTTATCACCCATACATTAGACAGTTTTGCCCTGTTTATGTTACATGTATCACTGCAAATGTTTTAAATGAGTATCTTGTCCTTTGATATATGAGGAAATACGCTCTACCCTGGACATTTTCAGCATGGATTTACTCAAAGATAGATCCTGCCTGATTAATCTGATTACTAGAATATATAGGAATCAGTTGACTACTTGGATCTAGTCCAGGCATTCAAAATGTTTCCCATGTAAAAATTTAACACTGTCTTGTCTAATATTGGAATCAGTCAACATATCATGAAGTGGCTTGATGGCTCATCAAAAGATCATTCAAGGTAAAAACTGAAAGTACTTTATCAAAGGAAAGGGAAACTATGTCAGGGGATCCCAAGGATTCTGTGATTGCACCTCTGCTGTTTAATCTGCTCATGTCTAAATTTCCAACCCAAAGTAAGGTATCAGTCAACAAGTTTGCTGATGATGCTAAAACTTAAGGAATTATCAATTCCATCAATGACCAGGCTGTTTTACAAGGGTACCAAGCTACCCTCCACCTATAGGCATGAAAGAAGCATATGATTTTTAATGCAAGCAGAACCAATGTGTTGCACTTTGGTTCAAACAATCCATGCTTCCCTTCTGCCTTGGATAGTAGTGAGTGTAAAATCAGGGAACTAGGTCTGGTGGTGGAATGTAGATTGAAATATGAGGATAATCTTAGATTTATAATAAAAAAGTGCTATGTTATGATTAAAGACATTCTACGTAGTATCTCTAGTCATGTCAGAAGAGTTTCAGTTTCACTCTAGAAGGCTGTTATAAGACCACACACTGAACACTGTGGAGATGCTTGTATTTACAATCATTCCCAATAATCTAGATTGAAAACATTTTTTTTTTACCAAACAGTATGACAGAGCAAAACAACAAAGTTACAGAAACAGACTGGTACAGCTATCTCTGTTCTGTGTACATTGCAGATTGGTTGGAGGATACCTTGTTCTTGTATACAAATGAATGAGCAATGTTGCACAATCAGCCACCTTGGGTCTTGAATTTCCTCAATACTCTCAGGGTATATGAACTAAAAGCTTCTTTGCTTTTAACTCCACCAAGAGGAACCGTTCCTTTTGCCACAGGACTAGGAAATTGTGGAAAACTTTCTGCACAGGGATCAGAAAGGCATCTAGCTTTGACATCTTTAAAATACTTACTGACATCTGGTCTAACAGGGTTTTTAGTATTTAGTATTAACTGCCAAACTCATTTACAGTCTCTGCTAAGGCTTTGAGTTTGATATCAGTTGAACATTGAATACTAATCTACTCAAATCTCCTGAATCACAACTTTTCCCTGGCCTCTGCTCTTGTTATCATTCGTTAGTTATTTTCTCTCAATCTGTCCAAATTGAATTTCCTAGTCTATGCAGATAACCTGTTCTTCTAAAAAGGAGGTGAAAACTCTCTAAAGATCCAACCACAGATATAATCTGCCTGAAACAATCTTTTATTGTTTCTCTGCTGGCAAAGACACAGTCAATGAACAAAAAAATGACTTGAGGTTATGTAATACTCCATAAAGACTATCCTTTGCCATGTTACTCAGTCTTATTGACCCCTTTGGGACTTCCATATCCTATGATCATCCATTTTAATATGTTGGAGTTTTACTTGATTCATCTTTAAAATGTCTCATGTTGACCTCACAAGCACCAAATATTATTTTTCAGATAACATTTCCTGTAAGGTTACTAGACTGCTAACTGTAATTTTGTAACACTCCATTTGCAAAGGTGAAGTGATTTCCAACCAAAAATATGTCTTTCCCTTAATTGCTCTTAGTAGTTCACAAAATACCAGGACTTACCTTCAAATTATTTTAAAGCAGATTGTCACACTTTGCATAATAAATGTAAATAACAAACCCTTAGTGGTGGAAGTAATCTCTTTACTATATACAATATCAAATTGTAGAGTGTTGGATGTGAAACGTGAGTTATTTCTGCAATTCAATTTGTTGGTTAGGATGACTCCTTAAACATTTTCTTAAAGCTGAACACTCCTGGCATTTCATCATTTGTTTGTTTGGATTTTGCTAATCAGGTAAGTGCACTGGTCCTAGGACCCTTTTCAGCCACATCCCAGGACATGTTGACAATCACAGCACATATACAAAGGAAAAAAAAAAACAATAGTAAAAAGCAAACAGATTCAACAATATGTGTGGCATAAAGTATACAGACGTAATAAAGAATATGTAATACATTATATGGTAGCACACCTTATGAAGATGATAGACATACACAATGAAAATAAATAAATAAAAATTCAAATGTGATTCGCTTATTTTGAGAACTGTAACTTACCTCCATGCAGTTTGGTTTGTATAGAAAATTACAACAGAACACACAAGCATAGTGTTATGCTGTATAGAGTGCAGTGAAATAGATAGGAAGAAATAGTCATAATGGAAACTACAGTGCAAGGAATAAAAATAATAAATGGTTATGAACTTAGTAAAATGAGTTATGTCAAGACATAACACTGTAAAAGGCAGACCAAACTCTATATGCTTCTGTTTTCCCATCCTACATACAGCAAGAGTGAAAAGTTATACTCTAGCAAGACAAGTGTTTAGCTATGTCCTACAAGTGGAATATCCTACACTGAAAATTAACATGAGATAATCTATTAGTGAAACCATACTGTAAGTAAGTAGCCATTCCCAAACATGCATGGTGTTTTAATTACCCAGAATGCATTGCTGATATGGACAAATGATTTTCTACACCTAATTTGACATCATTTTGTGGGTGCGATCAGAAGAAAAACCAAGTTAACAGTGACACTAAAATTAAAAGAAATGTCATAATCTTTGATGTTCATCATTCACTCTGCCACAGTGGCATACGAGTTTCTGTGCCTGTACACAAACCCGCACTAGCAGATTTCCACAGTTCAGAATCCCCTCCTTTTACTCACTGTGATAGGGGATTGGCTAAGCCCCTTCCACCAGGGGAAGCATAACCCTGTCACATAAAATCAGTTATTCAGTGTTTTACTGCCAACTGTAGTACTCACACAGCTGAATTTGTTGAATAGCCTGCAATGGTGGATTACAGTTTCCATACTTAGATAAGATCCCTTTGCGAACTTCCCTTTCTCATTGCTTCTATACACTTTTGATTTCTTAATTCCTCTGGGAATTCTAACTTACTATTTTGTTGTCTGTATGCTTAATACTGCTTTTAAACAATTATGGGACTTTTCTAAAGTATTTACAACTTGTACTAGGAAACTGAAATTCCTGAAGTTCTGTGGTGTCAGTTGAACCCAAGACTCTTGTTTCTGTTGTTTACTTCCTTCTGAAGTTTTGACAAGAAAATATTGCATTTTTTACTTTTTTTCTTTATTTATATGATATTTACTACCGACTAAATGATGCTATAGCTGGTTTTATCATTAAATTGCAATTTTGCCATAAATTATTTTACTTGCATCTTCTGTGGAGATATTTTTTTTTTCATTTCTGACAAGGGAATCTCCAAGTAAATGCTTATTTATGTTGTTTTAAAATGTTACTATTTGCTTTATGGTCCTATATTTGATTTTTGTCACTGTTTAGATAAGTGAATTTTACTTCATACTGTGACTGTGTGTGCTTTTGCTTATTACGCTGTGCAGAAGGTAAACAAAGGCTTAGCACAATTTAAACTGTTTCTGCTATATTTTGTGCAGTTTACCCCATTGCTGTGCATGGACATAGTTTATGTTTTCTATTATGGCTGCCTTTTGTCAGCCCTTAATAATGTCAGTGCCCCCCCCCCCCCCATTGATGGATCCTGATATTTTGCTCCTTCTCCCCCATCAAACCCAGTTGCACCAAAAAAGAAAAAAAATATCAGCAAAAACAAGTCTCAGCCTACGGTTTATGAATCTGCTGTTGCCTTAAACCAGCCCGCAAACCACTTACATGTTCCCCATCACTCGTTGGTGCGAGCCCGCAGTCTTCTATAGTACAGGTGTCAGACACATTGTCCAGGGCTGTTCCAGTACCTGGTTTAGGTAAAGGAAAACCAAACTCTTTAGGTATAGGAGAGGTCCATGGTAAGAAACTCCTTGCTAGACATAATACTTATAATGTTTTGTCCTCTACTATAGCTCATAGCATGAAGAAACAGAAACTTCACTACATGACAGACAATTAGTTTACTTTCATGTATAGCGCTGATGTGCTTTCCTTAGCTAGCAGTGTTTTACAGTCACCTGATCTCTGAGACAATATTTCTGTTCAAAATGACTAAGGGGCTACATTCTCTATAGATACGTGTGACAGCACAGATTTTGATGGGGACTCTGACACAAACAGTAGTGAACACTCTTAGTCCATCTAAACTAATTCTTCAGAAAGTGATCATATTCAGAAACCTATGCAGATATTCACCTTTCCAGAAATTCTAGCTAGGTTTAGAAGCATATTTGACTGGATGCACTCTGGAGCTGTGCCAGAGACTGGCAAAGTTTATGATTTTATTGAGGGAGAGATTCCAAATGTTTTGGCTGTTCCTCCTGTGTTACCAGCCTTAGAAGATATCTATAAAACTGCATGCAAAACCCCTTTGGCTAGTGAACCAGTTCAGGGTATTCTGGTCTTGCAGCCCTCTTTTTTCCATTGTCAGCTGACCCAGCTGTGGCTGCTCTAGCTGCCAACTCTAATAAGACAGCATTGGCTTCTTATTACTCTATACTGCCAGATAAAATTGGAAAGTGGTTAGAGTCTTAGGGAAAATAATTGGCTCAGTCTAGTAATTTAGTCTTTAGAATTTTAAATTATGAGGACTTCATGTGGAAATTTATTTTGCAGTGTGCTTACAGTTTAAATGACAATGCTGAATCTTTGCCTGCTGAACAGAACTGTTTCAAAACAAGATTTGATGAGTGTTTTATATGCCACTCCTATCCTAATGAACTTAAACAATACTCAAAGAAAGAAACTTGTCTCCTGCTACAATAAAATAGCAAAAATTGCCACCAATCTCCCTCATACAACCCACCATTGTCATAGCTTAAAGCGATTAAACTGGCTTGAACTGCACAACTATCTAACATATTAACAACTAACCACAGCACACAAACTCATTCATTATCCAAAAAAATGCCCTACACTACAAACTGTATTACTGCCATACTATCCAGCAAGGGACTGACGTTCTAGTAAGAAAATTCTCATTACTCACAAATAAGTCAAATAGTGTTGTACGAGTTTCACTCTACTGACAATATGTTGCTAAACTCTGGAATAGTATCTCCACACAAATACAACTGTCTGACAAAATCAGTAGTTTTAAAGCACTGCTTAAACAACATCTTAACCAGTCCTGGTCCTGTAGATGCTCATCACAAGGTTTAGACTTTGTGCTCATTGTAGGATACTCTTCAAATACTCTCCTTGAACAGAATACTTTCAACCTCTCACTGAAATGACAACACAGGTTTTATACACAACTGCTGCCTGTACAATCCATTAAGTTGCATGTAGGCTTTCCCTTCAGTAACTTCTTCCTCTGAAAACTCTTAGAATGCATAAATGTAACTACCATATGTGTGTAGATATAAATAGAAATGTAACTATGTGTTTAACTAGTACTTAGTATAATGCAATGTAAAGCAAATGGAGCTTTTTTCCCTAGGCCTCCACTGAAAATGGATATTACCTACTTGGACTTTCCCAGTATACAAGAACAAATAAATAATAAATACTTGCTACTAAAAGTCAGAATAAGTGACTTTCTGTGATGGGGGTTAGGCTTCCCCTGATAGGAGGGACTTAGCCAACCCCCTATCACAGAGAGTCAGAGGAGGAGGATCTGGGCTCTGGAAAACTACCAGTGTGGTTTTGTGTGCAGGCACAGAACCCCCTATACTACTGGGGCAGTGTGAAATTCGAATGTCTACTGTTTCAGTTAAGTAAAAATTATACAACTGAACTTTTTGTTTTCAAACCACTTGCAGTCTTCACATCAGGAGTATAGACAGAAATAAAGTTATCTGGATAACACAGATGCATGGGATGTGTTACAATACACTTTTAATAAAATCTGCAGATTGATTGTTTATTCGGATTCTTGATAATGTTGTTACACTTTACTAAAGTCATCAACATGACTTCCTGTAACTGAAATGGCCGTTCTCTTTTTCTCCTTCCTAATTTATACACTTCTATATCTTAATGCTTGCCCTCTTGATTCCAGTAAACTCCGTCCTACATCACTGCAACAACAAGGTACAGTATCTCACATCGGACCCTTGTTATTTCTCTGATCCACTAAAAGGGCCTTCTCAAAATGGCTCCACAACAAGGAATTACTTTCCACTAAAGCAAAACATAGCAAACAAAAAAAAAATCCTACTACCAGGACTTTGAGAATGCATTATGGTCTTACATTTGCAGTGTCCCACTTGCAAATGTATCCTTGATAATTGTTGATCATGTTTGCTTTAGATTGCTCAAAGTAAGTGTAGGCAGCTCAGTGTGGTGTTTCTTTAAGCTGATTTTTACCTTGATTGCAGATCCCTGCCATATTTGGTTAATCAGTACAGTCTTCTTGCTTTGCTAATTTTGCTTGTGTTCATTTTATAATGGCTATTTCATCATCCTTTATTTAAGCACTGACATTAATGTAAATAACACATTATTTCTCTTATTTATCTACCTTTTTACCCATTTGATATGTAACTGTCTGCCATATGCCCAGATTATAAATGAAAATGGTTCTTGAGTTCACCTACCCAGTTGTGTGTATCTATCTACCTATATGTATATGTGCATATACATATATAAATGACTACTGTGTGGTAGATCTGAACATAAAACAGTCAAAATGTTATTGCTGACCACGACACTTTCAAAAAAACGCACTGAACCTACTAAAGATCATAAAAATAAAGTGCTTTCCTTTTGCAATCATTACACTGAAACATCAACATAACACTAATCCCTAATATGTCGGATTAGTGGTATTGCTAAAAACACATTTTTTAAATGAATGTATAGGGATAGGGTTAGGGGCAGGGTTAGCATGCATTACTAATATGGGCAGGGAGGCTTCACCCCCCCCCCCACTCAGCTTTAGTAATGCACGCTAACCCAACCCCTAACCCTACACTTTAACTTATAAAAACTCTGAGTAACTACCGGAAAACAGCACAGTCTCACACACATTCATGTACCAACACATACATAGCCCAGTAAAACTATCCCCTTGCCTAATAATCCTTGCTCCAAACCTAAGACTCACACACAATCGCACATGCACTAAATATATCCCCGCCCCTTCACTAACCCTTTCTTTAACCCTAACAAGCAGGCATTCGTGCATGTGCATGCGCACAAACACACACACACACACACACACACACACACAATATATAACCTATTTCCCTGTTATGACAAAGCACACATCCAATGACAAGTCCACTCAATAAACTGCATGTTCAAACAAACAACCTTGTACTTCTGTCTGTTAACCAAAGAAATGCATGACCAGACTGTTCTCATTGTGTGTGTGTGTGTGTGTGTGTGTGTGTGTGTGTGTGTGTGTGTGTGTTTGCGTGTATGTGTGTGTATGCGTGTGTGGTTACAGTATGTTTGGTCACAAGTTTTTTTAACTGTGAAATTTTTTGGTGGTGAATATAGTCAAATGGCTTTGTTTGTTGAATACTGCAATAGTCAAATATTGGATTATCACATATAAGGTTATGTGGGAGTGGGTAGTAAAGTCAAAACTTTTATTGATCACAAAAGTGTTTACATTGGGGTGGTGTGTGTGTGTGTGTGTGTGTGTGTGTGTGTGTGTGTGTGTGTGTGTGTGTGTGTGTGACTGTGGGTTAGGATTAGAGTTAGGACTACAGAAGATGATAGATTGTGCATATGTGTGTGTGTGTGTGTGTGTGTGTGTGTGTGTGTGTGTGTGTGTGTGTGTGTGTGTGTGTGTCTGTGTGAGTGTCATTTTGTCTTTTTTAGGGGTATTGAGGGGAAAAGACGTATAGTATTCTAAGACGCAGGGCTGGGGTAGAAGTAGGGGTAGGATTACGGTTAGCACATGTGAGTTAGGTGCTATGGGGAAGGGGGAACAGCCCTATACCCACCCTCACTCATGTGTGTTAAGTTTAACCCTAACCTTAGCCCTACCCCTAGCCCCAAGGCTGAGATCACACAATAGTGGTAAATGGCATTTTCCAGGCCCTGCTTTACCTCAATCTCACACAAGTAATTTTCACAAAATAGCAAGTGACACATTGCACCTCAGTATTTCTGAATGGATTTTAACTGTGTCATAGAATGTCCCCTAAAACCTATTGAAGCAGAAGATATCAAATGGAGAAAGACAGAGAAACCCTGACTTGTCCTTCTGCAGGACCCATGCTAAAGCCTGTTTCAGAGTTTAGATTTAGGCTTTGGATGATATTGTTAGGACTGACCAAAACTGTGTTTGTAATTCATGGATGTATTCATATATTCATTCAATTACTTCTGATTTCATTTAAGAATACCTGGATTTGAGTTTCTGTAACTGTGGGTTGTTCATGAGTTTCTGTAACCATGTGCTGCATAAGTACAGCAAATCTGTCTGCCCTGAAGTAAGTGTCTATGCTTAACTGATAAAAGTGGTGTTACTAAACAAAATAACAGGTTTAACTTCTTCTGAAAAGAAAGAAAAAGGCACATCTCTCTGTGGGGTGTGTACAAGTTTAATAATTGGCTGGCTGCAGGGCATCAGTCTATGGTACAGAGGATGCTGTGGACAGTATTAAATGTGAGTGTAGGGAAGTAGATAGGTAGCTCTATCCGAGTTAAGGGACTGAAGTACAAGACAGTGACGTGTCTAGTTAATGTAGTTGCTTGTAAACTTTGCATGTTTATTATACGACTGTGCCAGTGTAGCTAGCTGAGGGGACTGTAGGCTTCTGAAAACTGAAGAGGCATGCAGGGATTGGATAGTATGAGCTATATCTTGTATGCACATTCTGTTAGGAGGGGTTTGACTTTATAAGCAAATCCTAGTTTATTAAAACAACAAAAAAGTGAGACCCACCAAAAAGCGTTGAAAACAAGATAAACAAACCAAAAACAGGCACTGCAACAATTGGAAGGAATACAACTTGAAGTTAACACTTTCATTCTTTAATGATACAAGAATTTCTTCAGAACAAATCAATGTAGTCCAAAATCCAATAAATAACTTTGAGAAATCACGTGACTGACCAGCTGACACATCCGTAATAACAATAAATAGTAAATCTTGTTTTTTAATCACTTAAGTCATAGGCAAACATATGTTAACAGAAAAGAAAACAAACCATATTTTTCCCATTTACATACATTATATAACACATATCTTTTCTTTCTTTCTTTGAATCTATCATCAGTCCAACAATTTACTGTTGCACACCTTTGCTATATCCACACATGATGGAAATGTATTTATGTCTTATAGTATAAACAAATCTCACTACTATGATTTAAGAAATATGAGCCTTTATTTCCCTGAACACAGGAATAATGCATTCTAATTTAATAATGACAATTATCATAATTTAATTCTTCCTGACATATTGCAGTTAACATTTTATAAATACTTATCCAGTAATAAGATGTAATTGCTGCTTCTGTTTACTGAACCCACATATGGTAAAGCTGGTATTCTTATTTCTTAATGCAAGCAGCAAGAGTTATTGGGGAAGGTTTTACATGCTTGACATGAAGGTTGCAGTATCGCTGCTCAGCAAGAGTTATTGGGGAAGGTTTTACATGCTTGACATGAAGGTTGTGGTATCGCTGCTCAGCAAGAGTTATTGGGGAAGGTTTTACATGCTTGACATGAAGGTTGTGGTATCGCTGCTCAGCAAGAGTTATTGGGGAAGGTTTTACATGCTTGACATGAAGGTTGTGGTATCGCTGCTCAGCAAGAGTTATTGGGGAAGGTTTTACATGCTTGACATGAAGGTTGCAGTATCGCTGCTCAGCAAGAGTTATTGGGGAAGGTTTTACATGCTTGACATGAAGGTTGCAGTATCGCTGCTCAGCAAGAGTTATTGGGGAAGGTTTTACATGCTTGACATGAAGGTTGCAGTATCGCTGCTCAGCAAGAGTTATTGGGGAAGGTTTTACATGCTTGACATGAAGGTTGTGGTATCGCTGCTCAGCAAGAGTTATTGGGGAAGGTTTTACATGCTTGACATGAAGGTTGTGGTATCGCTGCTCAGCAAGAGTTATTGGGGAAGGTTTTACATGCTTGACATGAAGGTTGCAGTATCGCTGCTCAGCAAGAGTTATTGGGGAAGGTTTTACATGCTTGACATGAAGGTTGCAGTATCGCTGCTCAGCAAGAGTTATTGGGGAAGGTTTTACATGCTTGACATGAAGGTTGCAGTATCGCTGCTCAGCAAGAGTTATTGGAGAAGGTTTTACATGCTTGACATGAAGGTTGCAGTATCGCTGCTCAGCAAGAGTTATTGGGGAAGGTTTTACATGCTTGACATGAAGGTTGTGGTATCGCTGCTCAGCAAGAGTTATTGGGGAAGGTTTTACATGCTTGACATGAAGGTTGCAGTATCGCTGCTCAGCAAGAGTTATTGGGGAAGGTTTTACATGCTTGACATGAAGGTTGTGGTATCGCTGCTCAGCAAGAGTTATTGGGGAAGGTTTTACATGCTTGACATGAAGGTTGTGGTATCGCTGCTCAGCAAGAGTTATTGGGGAAGGTTTTACATGCTTGACATGAAGGTTGCAGTATCGCTGCTCAGCAAGAGTTATTGGGGAAGGTTTTACATGCTTGACATGAAGGTTGCAGTATCGCTGCTCAGCAAGAGTTATTGGGGAAGGTTTTACATGCTTGACATGAAGGTTGCGGTATCGCTGCTCAGCAAGAGTTATTGGGGAAGGTTTTACATGCTTGACATGAAGGTTGTGGTATCGCTGCTCAGCAAGAGTTATTGGGGAAGGTTTTACATGCTTGACATGAAGGTTGCAGTATCGCTGCTCAGCAAGAGTTATTGGGGAAGGTTTTACATGCTTGACATGAAGGTTGCAGTATCACTGCTCAGCAAGAGTTATTGGGGAAGGAGTTACATGCTTGACATGAAGGTTGCAGTATCGCTGCTCAGCAAGAGTTATTGGGGAAGGTTTTACATGCTTGACATGAAGGTTGCAGTATCGCTGCTCAGCAAGAGTTATTGGGGAAGGTTTTACATGCTTGACATGAAGGTTGTGGTATCGCTGCTCAGCAAGAGTTATTGGGGAAGGTTTTACATGCTTGACATGAAGGTTGCAGTATCGCTGCTCAGCAAGAGTTATTGGGGAAGGTTTTACATGCTTGACATGAAGGTTGTGGTATCGCTGCTCAGCAAGAGTTATTGGGGAAGGTTTTACATGCTTGACATGAAGGTTGTGGTATCGCTGCTCAGCAAGAGTTATTGGGGAAGGTTTTACATGCTTGACATGAAGGTTGTGGTATCGCTGCTCAGCAAGAGTTATTGGGGAAGGTTTTACATGCTTGACATGAAGGTTGCGGTATCGCTGCTCAGCAAGAGTTATTGGGGAAGGTTTTACATGCTTGACATGAAGGTTGCGGTATGGCTGCTCAAGATTCTATGCTTGAGGGAATGAAAATAACATTATAGCCTGAATTTTTACATGACTCATACTTACTGCGTGCCTCCCTGAGGTGAGTTAATCTCTCCTGGTGCGCCTCACGGTTTGCAGCTATCTCCCTTGCAGGTGTACAGCACAAAAAAGAAAAAGAAATCTATATGAAAGCATTATGAGTACCTGTGTTGGCTGGCTAGATCATTAATCCAATATCATAGATAGGTTATCGGTCAGTATACTTACAAAACTGAGGGGCATTGCAAGTCCTAAATTCAGCCTCCCATTGGCTTAGGAGGTTCTGCTTGCACTTCATAAGGCCACTATAGTGGCAAAGACATTGTTCCCAATTGTGTGGAATGCCTGTTGCATTGAAGACAGCCTTGGCAAATCTATTTGAAGTTGCAATCTTATACTGAGACCCAGTATAATCCCCCTGCAACAGCCTATGGCTGCAGCACTTCACAAGGAATGCCACAAAAGCCTGGACTCCTCAACGCCCCACCTTTGTTCCCTAAATTTAACACTAGTCTCTCCCTTACCAGCCAGGAGTGCAGAAGTCAAGCTAAAAAAAATTATGTCTGAACTGGCACCCAATTCAGTTCTTGCTGGTTGGGTGCAAAGACACATAGCCTTGCCAACTGTATTTGTGCAATTGAAAGCAGATCTGCTTCTTGGCAGACACGTTGGCAGTACTTACATCATATAACAGTAAAGATGTGAAACTCACGCTGAACTTTACCATGTGTGATCCTCAACTTTTTAACACAGATTAAAATATTCAGCAATGGAATGCTTAATGGCATGATTTTTAACACCTGCAGTTTGGAAGGAGAAATAAAATAAATTCTGGCATTATTGTCATGTTGGGGCTTACACAATGTTAAAATATTATTGTAACAGCTGGGAACTGAACTCATAGGATAAAGGATGCAAAATAATTAAACCTTACTTTATTAAGTGACATTGCACCAGGAGATCTGCTTTTCCAGCAAGGAATTTAGGCATACAGTAATTTCTGAATGAATGGAGATACACATCAGAGTCCTATATATGGTTGGTTGTAATTACTTCTTGGAAAGCATTCCTATGGAAGAGTCATTATTTCTGTTAGTAAATACATTTCAGATGGCTGCAGTTGAATGTGCTGGTTAATACAGGTAGACATAACTGTCCTAAATACATAGTTGGGATATATGATGAGTCTTGACGATCATAACCAAAATAATGTGCCCGTCACATTCATGCAAGTGAATTTTATATTAACTGTAATCATCATATCTAGCAAACTGGACCCATTAGCTTCAGATATTTTGTGAAACATTAAAGATATATGCTAAAGAGAAAAGCTTCATTATGCATTCGGATGTTGCAAGGAGATGTAAGAAGGATGAATTTTTCACTTGAATGCACTTCTTGCTCTGGTCATTGCTATATATACCAGCGCATTGCATTTAATTTACTTTCTACATTTTTCTTTATCATACATTTAGTTTCTAATGTCTTTTCCACTTGCTCTCTACTCAGCAGTGATTCACTACGTAAGGAAAAAAGTGCTGCCTTGGTAGGGCAAATGCACCTGGACTTGTTGCACAGCCCGATGCAACAGGGATAGTAATTACTTCATTAAATGCACCTGACAGATGTCAAATTCTGTGGTACAAGGTGTAACTAAAGTAAATTGAAATAAATAAAGCCCATGAAGCATTGCTCTAATCTCATGTAGAGATCATATTGCAGTTATTCATAATATGTCAATTTTTTCACATTCCTTTTGAAGGGTCATCAGCTCTCTCTTTGGCAGCATGCAAATATGATTTACTACCTAATGAAAAAAGGGAAAAATTTAGTTTAGGCTGCCATAGGTAGAGCAATGCTTGGCATAATTGCTTGCCCTTCCACAACAGGGATAGTACTTACTTCATAAAATGTACCTGAGAGATGTAAAATTCTGTGATACAAGATGCAGTTGAAGTGAACTGAGAGAAATAAGGCTCGTAAAGCATTGTTCAAATCCTATGTAGAGATCATATTGCAATATTTTATAGCATGCCACCTTTTGTGTTTCTTCTTTATAATATTCATTTGCTTTCCACTTGGCAGCACACAAACAAGGTTCACTACCAAAGGAAAAAGTGAAAAATGTACCTTAGGCTGCCTTAAGTAGGACAAATATGCCTAGTGGTTTTGTGTTGCTGTCTGCAATAGGGATAGCACTTACTTCACAAACTGCACCTGAGAGATCTCAGCGTCTGTGGTACTAGCTGTAACTGAAATGATCTGATAGAAATAAAGCCCGTGAAGCATTGTTCACATCTTGTGTAGAGATAAATTGCAATTATTCACAATATGTCTTTTTTTTGTATTACTCCTTTTTAAGATTCATTTGCTGTCTGCTTGGCAGCATGCAAACATGGTTCACTACCTTAGGAAAAGAGTGAAAAATTTAGTTAGGTAATGCAAACACGCCTGGCAACAACGTGCTTTCCTCAGACAGTACTGTGTACAGAAATTTCATGTGACATAGAACTATCGCTGTGTCACAATGTGTAAGGGCAATAACCTTAGATAAAGAGTACAGCTGATTAAGCATTTGAATCCAGCTGCAAGATACTTTACAAAGGATGTAAGAAGACCATTCGCCACAACATTTCAATTCGGACTATAACATTAAAGAAAACTGAAAATGTTAAATCTGCTTCTTGCAAACAATTTATCAGTAATCCTTGCATAATGAAACTTTTCTGTTTAGCATGTATGATTACTGTTTTGCATATAATATGAAGCTGTGTGTCCGATTTCCTAGACATGGCAGTAATTATATTTAATATAAAATTCACTTGCGTGAGTATGTTTGGCACAATACTTTTGTTATAATCATCATGACTCATCAACTATCCCAACTATGTGTTTAGGACAGTTATGTCTTGTGAAGTATGTCTGTAACATAAACCAACCTCTATTAATCATCACATTCAACTGCATCCATCCAAAATATATTTACTAACAGAAATGACTTTTACATGGGAATGCATTCCAAAAAATAATTACAATCAGACTCATATAGGACTGTCTGATGTGTATCTCCATACATCCAGAAATTACTAGATGTCTAATCTCCATGCTGGAAAAGTAGGTCTCCTATGGCAATGCCAGTTAATAAAGTAAGGTTCAGTTTCTTGCATCCTTTATCCCATGAGTTTGATTCCCATTTGTTACAATAATATTTTAATGCTGTGTAAAGCCAATATGACATTATACCAGAATTTATTGTCTTTCGCCTTCCAAACTGCAAGTCTTAAAAGCCATGCCATTAAGCATTCCAGTATTGAACACTGGAACCTGTGTTAATAAGTTGAGAATCACACATGGTAAAGCTCAATGCTATATTTCACACCTTTATTGCTATATTATGTAAGTACTGCCAATGTGTCTGCCAAGGAGTAGATTTTCTTTTAACAGTGCAAATGCAGTTAGAAAGGCTGTATGTCTGTGCACAAGCAGTTACCTGCAAGATTTGAATTGGGTGCCAGTCATACCTCTCAACCTCTTAATACAAGAAATCTGGACAAAGCCCAACAAAATTGGGGGACAAAGGCCCAAAAAATAGGGACGCATTTTAAATATTGTGCTTATAAATATAGAAAGTTACTAGAATAACAGGGTTTGTTTTGACATACATTTTCTGAAGGATTCGATGTCTGAAACTCAAATGTATGTCATTATTTAGTGACTTCAATTCTCAGACCATTCCAGTGATTTGCCAAAAAAACACAAATTTTATGAGGAACAGACCAAAAATATGGGCCAAAATCTGCACATTCTGCAAAACTTTGGACAGTTGAGAGGTATGTGCCAATTCAGACATATTTTTTTAGACTGACTTTTGCAGACACGGCAGTGAAGGAGAGAATGGTGCTAAATTTAGAGAAAAAAGGTGGAGTGTTGAAGAATCCAGGATTTTTGTGGCCTTGCTCGTGAAGCACTACCATGGCCGGCCTTAGGCATAGGTGAACTAGGCGACCGCCTAGGGCACCGTACAGGCCGGCCTCGTAAAGGCCGCATTTTTATGTATTCATTTATTTTACTATTTTGCTATCTTCTCGGTGCCCTGTCTGAGTGATGGGCACCAAAACAATAGGGAGAGGGGGAAGGGTGAGCACCCTCCCACTTTTATAGCTTCAGATTGACAGGAAGGCTTCAAGAGGTTAAAAAAACTACTGCCGTCGCGCACGGAACTTAAAGGGAGAGTGTCAATGTTGTAGCTTTCAGAACACTTTGCTATTTTTTGTCACCAATGTGTACTTTAAGTAATGTACTGGGGACCCATCTCACTGAATCTGCACTCTTCTGCTGCTTTTTTGTGTAAATAGTCTTTTTTTGCTTTCAGAGCGTCTTGCTCTGTCTGTCAGGTAAGACCACCACCCGTGTGATGTCATCAGTCACACCCATTCTCTACCCTCCCTTCTTTAATTCTCACCATGCTTGAACTTTCCCAAATTGTTTTCATTCCCTATGGAAAACAGAAACAATGTGGCTTTGGTTCCGATCTAGTCACGCTCCAACTGTGCTCGTCCTTCTCGGTGAATGTACATGAAATTACAGAGGCTGTGTTAACATGTTTTTAAATGACAAAAAAGAAAGCATTAAATACAGCACTAACTGCAGAACAAGTTCTGTAACGTTCTGTACAGATTGCTTCCTTCATAACTTACCAGCAATACCGGTACCGTACGAAAGGCATTGATCATTTCTTCATTACTCTAAACTTCTTTATTTAATAATCGGTAAGACAGTGATGTGAAAAAAGTCCAAAACAAGCAACAGTTATTTAAATATAGTTCTAACTATGTTGAAAAAACAAATATAATAAGGGGCTTTACATCTTGCAATTTTTGAACAAAAAATACACAACTCTTGGGTATGGCATTATGGACCAACGGTAACGATATTACAAAGCCCAGTATCCAGGTGCCGCTTGGTGCTTTTTTTCCAAAGATAAGGGAAATGTCTTATCAGTTAGCAGTCTTCACCTAAAGACTCTCTGAAGGTGAAAATAATATGTAGCAAAACATGTCAAATATTAGCTTATTTTAGGTATCAGCTGCAGAGCTCTGAATCGCTTGTCTCCAGACACAGATACAGGAATGCTCACAGTAATCAGGCACACATTTTGAATGTTAATTTCTGTAATTTGCTGTGTTGACAGAATAGAAGAATGTGAAGTAATGCTCACTT
The DNA here is from genome assembly GCF_019279795.1 of Protopterus annectens. NCBI lineage: Eukaryota > Metazoa > Chordata > Ceratodontiformes > Protopteridae > Protopterus > Protopterus annectens. The sequence continues at coordinate 1,521,330,247 of NC_056733.1, forward strand.
TCAGATGTAAAGTCAATAACTTGTTAACATTATTTTAGTGTATTTCACCATGTTTTTGTGGGTTACTGATAAACTGTCAGGGTACAATATCGTTGCAATACAGTATTAGCTTCTTACATTAATGCCGATACTGATTTTGCAGTAGCGATTGAAGTGCTGAAGTGCCAATGCGCCTATTGATTTTGCTGCAGCAAATTACTTTTTACATTAATTTTTAGCAAAGCAGTTTTAACAGAACCTTTTTTAAAGTTCTTCTAATACACTTTACAAAGTCGTGAGTTTTGCATAAGTATGCACATTCAGAACAATGTGTGCTATTGTTGACAAACTGTGATCCTCCGTAATGAAAATCACAGATTTTACAAAAGGGCCAGAACCTTAGCAGCAACATTGGTACCGTAATATTCTGTACCACTTGCTTTCCTCATGGCTCTCAATTCTTTATTTTAAAAATTGATGAAAGCTGATAGCATAACGACTTAACCATTGCAAACCATTTTAAATATTTCCCTAATTCTCTTGGAAAGTTGAACACCATTCTTTCCATCATTGTGCCTGTTCTGAGCAAGACGTATGACCCTTTAATATATGGCACTGGTCATTGGCTGTAATCCTTAGTGATTTACCAGTAAATCAAACATTTTGCCAGGAGATGGGCAAAATCATATCTTGCTATAAAGTTAGAGACAGCTGGGAAGTCTGCTTATTGCTAAAGTCTGTTCCTTCAAATCACAATTTTTACTAGGTTCATAGGTTGATACTAGGCTATCTGCCCTAGGGCATTTATAAGCCTAGCCAGAGTGTATTTGGCTTACTACGCAAAATAAGGGACAGTTGAAAGGCTTATTTATTGTAGAAGTTTGTTCTTTCCCTGACAATGCTATACTTTACTTCCACTCAGTTACATGTAGCTGGACTGATCAGTACATAAAAGTTACTGCTCAGTATAAATTTATTTTTCTGTTGTATAGCTTGATGCTTAGAATTATTATTACAGCTTGTTTCTATTCTCTTACCTAGTACTGTAAATGTCATTGTAATGGGTAATAAATATATCTCTCCAGTACATTTTTTTATCTGCTGGTGGAGATAAAGAAATACAAGGCAACTGGGTCTTTCATGGCAAAAAAGGCAAGATACAGATCTCTGACTCATACCTCTCAACTGTACAGAATTTCTAAATTATTGCCTCATATTTGTGATCTGTTTTTCACAAAATTGTGGTTTTATAGCAAATCACTGACAAATTGTTGAATACTGAAGTAAGAAAAAACAATGACAGGCATTTGAGTTTCACACTTCATACCCTTCAGAAAATTCATGCTAATGCCAAACCTGTTATTCTATCAACTTTCTAAGTTTGTAAGAGCAGTATTTAAAAAAAATGACCCTGTTTTTGGGCCTTTGCCCCCCCCCCCCCATTATTTATGGCTTTGTCCAGACTTCTTGCTCTAAGAGGTTGAGATGTTTGATCTCTGCTCAAGATTCTATAAGATTCTAAAGAAAATGACACTGAGTTTTTCCTGGTAGCTTATGGTCTTTACGTCAGTGATCTCTTTATTTAGGAACAACTGAGGTCCTGCTAGTTGTTTGATATGTATAGTGAAGTACCTCCTAAAGGGAGAATTATGCTCAATAATTGGCCTAATCAATGCTGAATATATCAAAACATTGAATTCTGTAGATTTTGATTGTATTCTGTTGGAAAGTAACAATACTAAGAAGGATTTTCTGACTATTATTGTCATGATGAGAGGTATGTGATTATAGGACCGTAAGTCAAGGTCCTTAACAACATTTTCATTTGAAGTGGTGTGCTATCTATGCTGTATATTTGGGGTAAGGGCTGCCTACCAAATGTCACAATATTGCATTTTTTTACATTTAATTTTAGATCATTTTCAGTACACCAGTTATTTATGTGTGGATATTCTTGCAGAAGGGTCAAAGTATCAGAAGGGGATTGGTTTATTTATTGAAATTTGATTACCTGGAAAGACAGACTGGGTAGAAGACCATTTTCAATGGAGGCTCAGGGAGAAAAGCTCAAAATTATTCATAGGTTCATAGGTAGGTACTAGGCTTTTGTCCCTAGCGCCTATATAAGTCTAGCCAAAAAGGTACCCTGGCTTTTGCCACCCAAGAAAATTATTTTCCTGTGTCCCTGTCGAGCAGAGCCACAGAAGTGATCCCCAGGGTGAATTTCCTATTTCCCATCCAATCATAAAGATTTTTCTTGAAGAGTGTGAATGAAGAGCTTTGTTTGACATAGATAAGTCATTTGTTCCCATGGCCAGCCTTAGGCATAGGCAAACTAGGCAACTGTCTAGGGCGCCGTACAGGCCGGCCTCATAAGGGGTGCAAAATTGCAAAACAAACCAAAAATAAAAAAATAAACTTTCTTGAACTTCTTGAACTTTTTACATTGCGCCTGATGCCTGTTTGTACACAGTAGCATTGCGCACTCCCCCCCACGACTGACGACACGAGCACACAGCATAGAACACAACCACCCCGTGTGATGTATGAGTCTCTTAGTGGCTCATGCCTGCCTCTCATTCTTTCTTTCATGACAAGCTAGAGGCGGGCACATCCATTGGTTGTATTTGCTTCCTGGATGGCGTGGTGGATCGTCAGCGGCCTTATTTAGTTGCTGGGGTTGTTAGTGAACTTTTCGTAGCATGTAGATTGACTTTGTTTTATTTCTTAGCTTCTGTAAAGTGGCTTAAAACAGAAAAAATATCAGTTTCATTAAGGTCATAGAACAGGTGATAATAATACCTACTGCTTAAAGACATGTACTTTTGAAGAATGGTTGAAAGAAGAACTATTGGAGGTCCTTCTTGCCATTTACTATTAGAATAAACTAAGAGATAGCAGCTTGTAGATGCCTGGCTACAACTTGTGGGTTATGAAATCACAACATCACTCACATTATTCTGAGTTGTGTTTGGGTGTGTTTTAAGGATAATATCATACCTTCACTTTAATTAGTAGCTACAGGTACGTGACACCCTTTCATGTTAAGGTAAGTGCTAGTTACTTTCACAGTATGGTTCTGTATTCTTGGAAAATATGTTGAGTTTACTGTACTTGAGTTCAGAATATTTTTTTACCAGAAGAAATTCATTAGCTGGGAGGATTTGTGCTGGTTTGAGCATATTACATGGGTTTGTTCTTCAAGTACAAGGTATTATAGTCTCTGAGTTAATATATGTAAGTAATAGTGTTATTGGGGTACATGGGGTGATTCAGTTTCTATATTTCATTTTGAAGGGTTAACTGTGGTGAATACCAGTTGAAATTTGAAGGATCATAACTCTGACACTCAAAATTGCAATCAAAATGTGGACCAGTATATACTTTGCCTGAGGTTGTGATACTGTGACATCGTCCTTCAAGTCCAAGGTATTATAGCCTATGAGTTGATGTATGTAACAGTGTTATTGGGGTACATGGGGTGATTCTCCATGCAAAAAGATGTGTAAAAGGTTTACAAGTGTGTTCCAGGATTTATTGTTTTTTTTCCAAGATTCGTAGGTGTATGGTAGGCTAATGACCACTAGAGCCCTTAAAAGCCCAGCCATTCAACTCAAATGTGACCTATAAATTTGATTTATATTTAGGTTCATAGATAGGTAGTAGGCTATCTGCCCGAGGGCATTTATAAGCCTAGCCAGAGTGTGTTGGTGTTCGCCGCCCCATTGATTAATTAACTGATCCTCTGTCAAGCAGAGCCAATGAAGTGATCCCAGGGGTGTATTTTCTGTTACCCATCCACTTGTCAAGGTTTTTCTTGAAGAGTGTTAGTGAAGGGCTCTGCCTGATGTAATTTGGAATTTTGTTACAAAGCATGGCGAGTTTCTGTGACAGGAATCTATCCCTCCAGCATGTTCTATTTATTGTGGCGAGGTTTAGCTCACTAGAGCGCGTGGCTCACAGTGACTTGGATTTCTTTAGATGGAGCATGTCTATCAATTCTGAGTTGGACATGGCTTTATAAGTCAGGCAGAGATCACCTCTGAGTAAGTGACCCATCTGTGGGCATGGCTCAAATAAGGGTGTTCCTTGAGTTCGGTGTGGGTGGGGCTTAAGGGGCACCAGAGCAGTACTTCGCCTAGGGCGCCATTTCAGCTAAGGCCGGCCCTGGGTAAACTGCTGCAGGGGATTATGTTGAGGTCTTAGTATAAGGCTATGGCTTGGAATAACTTAGTCAAGGCTGTCTCTAATGCAACAGGCATTCCACTCAATGGAGAACAATGTTGCCACCACTAGAGTGACCTTAAGAAGTGCAAGCAGGACCTCCTAAGCTAATGGAAGGTTGAATTTAGGACTTGAAACATTCCCCCCATTTGTGTAAGTATACTGACCCATAACCTGTCTATGATATGACATTAAGGATCTATGCAGTCAACATAGGTGCTCATAATGCTTATATATATATATATATATATATATATATATATATATATATATTTCTTGAGGTACACCTAGAGAGGTTATCTCACTTCAGAGAGGCATGCAGGAAGTATGAGTCATGTAAAAATTGAAGCTATAGTGTTACTTTCATTCCCTCATGCACTAGCATTTTGAGCAGACATGACCTTTATCTGAAGCAGGCATGCCTTCCCCAATAACTCTTGCTGCTTGCATTGGGAAATAAGAATACCAGCTTTACCGTATGTGGGTTCAGTAAACAGAAGCAGCAATTACATCTTATTACTGGATAAGTATTTATAAAATGTTAACTGCAATATGTCAGGAAGAATTACATTATGATAATTGTAATTATTACATTAGAATTCATAATTTCTGTCCATTATAAAGGTTGCTGTTTCATATATTATAGCATTGAGATTTCTTTAATTAATGACGCATAAATACCTTTCCATCATATGTGGATATGGCAATAGCGTGCAACAGTAAATTATCGTAGTTGTTTGTGTATTTTCAAACAAAGTTTATTTAAAAAATACAGTCTATGACATGCATCTAATTATCTCTTTTGTTTATCTCCTCAACATTTTCTCTCTTTTTTTGTGGGGCAGGGTCTAATTTATCAGTAATCTGCTGTTTGCATAATCTGCTGCTGAAAAATTAATGATCAACTCCACAGGGAGGTACAACAACCACTGCAACTCGGGCTGCCATACCTCCACAGATAGCAACACAAATCTCAACCTCTTAAGAGCCCAATGTGAAACTCAGATCCTAGCAATGTGTGAGAAACAGTCAAAATGTGGAACACCCTCTTTTCACACTGTGCAAACACATAGCATTCTCATGGGCCTTGGTTGAATTGGGCTTTCTGTCAAAATCATTAAGTTGATTTTTATTTAATCCCATTTATTATCAATGAATGTCTAGTACACAAAAAACAATAGTACATGACCAACATACTAATGGCAACAATAATTTAAAGAAAGAGGACACATCTTATAATTCCCTTTCTTACACTAAAATTAATGACCCTGTATCAATAACATTTAAAAATAAATTTAAGAAACTATTTTGCAGAAAAGCAGTGGATTTTCACAGTCCTATGTAAGAGGAACTGAACAGTCTAGCTCAATTTACTGACCAAGGGAGATCATAAATGGTTCAGCATTAAATAATAATTTTCAATTACAATTGCTTAAAAAAGAACTTATGAAATCAATTCCTTATTATTTGAACTAAAGGTATTTTAATTCCACAGCCCCAGTTAGTGCACAGGTTAAGTGAAAGGTTACATAATCTTGCAGGAATTCCAGACAAATTGGAATGAAATCCTGCTTGCATTTGAAAGCCTAGCAAAATTAAATTACAACCATGAGACGTAACCTATGGACTGCAAACTACAAAGGTAAACAGGTTCCTCTAGGTAGAATTTTGCAATATATTTTATTAAAATCTGCAGATTTTACACTGTCCCCTTGATAATATATTTATATTTTTCTATTAGTTTGTCACTCTGAATTACAAAAAATTCCCACTCAGTCACTGAGTAACCACTTACCTTTGGAATTATTGGGGAAAGTAGCTGCAGCTCCACCACAAGCCCAAGGACCCCTCAAATGCTGTCAAATGCTGCACAGAATGCATTCAGGCAGGATAAGGAAAAAATAAAGAAAAAAAAATGAAACAGCATCAGCTACACTACCATCATGATAATCCAGCAAAGGGTAGCTCCAATGTCCCAGCAGCAGTCAGCCCAGCAACAATACCACCATGACATGACCATCCCATGTGCACTATGTACAAAACCAAATCACCCTTTTGAAGTATGGGACTACAGAGCTTTTGTTTTTAAATCAGTGGTGGAATTTTACATGCATGGCATAGCATGGCAACATGTCTTAAGCTCCAACAGCTGCTCACTTCAGTTCGTCGTCCCTGGCCCATTATCAAAGAAGCACTTTCAGTGGGATTGCTAGTAAATCTCAGAGTCCTGCAATACCCTTTTAGAATGTATTATAGCTGTGTGAACTATAGAGGAACGTGATTGGATGAGTTCTGCATCTCCTAATTGGTTATCTTTGTGTTAGGAGACTATCTGATGGGTTCACATACTGCAATGCCAATTGGCTGTATTTGTCATATATGAGCCAATCAAAAACTGCAGTGCAGAGCCACCACTATTCTGTGAGGAACAATAGAAAAGTGATTCTCAGTTATGTGAAATGCAGAGCATTCTGCACAATCTGGAGTGCTTGGCTGGTAAGAATGGCAACACAGACACCCAGCACTTCAGGGTTACAACCTGTTAATGCTGCCTCCATAACCCCTTATCAGGTAGCTCTGCCCCTACTGCTGGTACAGTGGTACCCTCCTGGAGCAGTAGTAGTGAAAACGGTGATTTTGTCACCCGGCAGGAGCCGACGGGTTTGATGGAGGCTATAACAGAGAGGGGCTTCAATGCATGTACTGTCAGGGTTGTAAAGGTCCTGCATCACATTGCAAAGATGATGCCACATCTGGCTCTGACCCAGGAAGCTGCTGCAGGAGACAGTGATGACAGTTCTGATGGTGAGGACTAGATTCTCATTATTCTAAAGCTGGATGTGGATGAGCCTCCAGTGTTCCCTATTTATCACAAATAATGGTGTCCCCCAACCTTTGTCACCATCCCTGTTTGTCTTATATTTCCAGTATGTCTGCACAGGCTTCCTAACCTAACCCACCTACCTGACCCTCTCATTCCTAAGCATCTTTCCCACCTTTCCCAACATTCCTCTCTTTCCCGAAAAAATGGATGCCTGTCCCACAAAAAAAAAAAAAAAAAAACCTACACCGCATACTTCACCTATGTGGCATTTTTTTTTACACAACTGATTTGGTCAGATTGGCCATACTACATTATTCTGTTGTTGTCACTTATCACTGATGTGACTCTGCAAAGTGATGAAAGTGCGTGTACAATTGCTCATTTATGTTGTGAAAAATGGATAGCTACTGTGTGCTCCCATAAGCCTCCCACAAATTCTTGTATTCTTTCCCATGCACTACCCTCTGCTTGACAAGCCCATTCATACCACTGTCCTATCCACTCCTTCTTTACAAGTTTTATCTTGTCAAAAAATAGATTCACTCACACAATGCAATCAGCCAGAAATGGCCCCTGGAAACACTTTCACTTTATGTCCTGAACATTTGCGTGGAGTTTGGCATAGAGTAACAGTGCAGAGTGCCAGTGAATGTTTCTTCTTATTGCAAAAGCAGATGATTTTAATTTAATCTGCAGTGGTTCAGTTGCTTCCACACAAATGTGCTTAAATGTTTTGCTCTATGGGAAAACAGTGTAAAGGCAGACTAAAGGCAGTACTGTGATACAGCTAATAAAGCAGAGCTTAGGCTGATGGATGTATTAAAGTAAGAGTTCCTACATGGTGTGTTCAGATAATTATTCTGTTTGTAACCAACCTGATGTTTTTGCATAGTGTCACAGATGTAGGTCAGTTTATTACTTCATGATACTTCATATACCATATCATCTATTTAACTGCAAACATCTGGATTTCTCTCAGCATAAAACATTTCCTTAACATGACACTGGAATTGTGCACCAAGACCTCATTTTCAAAAGCACTGCACCCCCAACAGGGAGACCTATTAAGTGAACCTTATTCTGGGTATTAATTTCTGTTTACTGCACTCATCTACTCCTTATTTATACCTACAGCAAGCAGTTTATTGTACACAGCATAACAGATTAATGATGCTTTAATAAGTAACACTAAAGCACCATTCAGATGTTCCTACATGTCCCATAAAACAAATTGTTGCTATTCTTCTCTGTCTCTGTCTCCCATCTCTCTCTCTCTCTGTTCACCCCTTCTGCTTCATTAAGTTGTCAGTGTACTTCAACTGTGTTTTTTAATGCAGTGAAGTAGAAATTCTGTTGTGCCATGACGAGTTAATACTCAAATGTGTTGGAAGAGTTTTGAAAAATTTCAAGGGTTCTAATCCACCCATTAGCATTTTTTGTACACTAATTTATGTGTACCTGTTGGCTACATATTGGTATGAGCCACTGTTCTTCTTCTTCTGACATAATCTACTTTGTCCCTGCGTCCATGTCACCCTGTCAATGTATCTTCTCCCTCCTGTAAAATTAATCTTCCACCTCTGCATTTGTGTAATGTCCAGTGTTGGGCAACAAATGCAACTAAGGCTAAATGAAAGTACATACCTTATGGCAGGCATGGGCAAACTACGGCCCGGGGGCCACATGCGGCCCGTTAAACGTTTTGATTCGGCCCGCCAAACTTGAAAAAATTTAATAAATTAACCTTGTTAATGTTTTATTTCCCCTGCAATTCTGATGTTTCCTCACTAGATGGTGCACTCTAGATATATTGGCTTTGTTGAGGTGAAGCGTAGGCCTATAACTCCACGTTTGCACTTTACCCTTTGACCCACCGCCCCTCTATGAAGATGAGCGGACCCAAGAAAAGGAAAGTGGACAAAGATTGTCGAGTGTTCAATAAGGAGTGGACAACTAAATATTTTTTCACTGAACACCGATCATCTGCTGTTTGCCTGATATGCCAAGAAACTGTGGCGTTTTTTAAAGAGTATAATATTAGCCGTCACTTTGCCACAAAGCACGCTAATTATGCTAGCAAGCTCTCAACAAAAGAACTGGAAGCTGCTGCTGAGAAGTTGGCAGCTAATTTGAAGGCTCAGCAAAGTTTTTTTCACCGTCAAACTGCCATTCAAGAATCAAGTACCAAGGCCAGTTTTATGCTTTCATTCAAAATAGTGTTTAAAGACTCATTTCGAAGTCAGAGATTTTATTGTAATGCTTTTCTTCATTTTCATTGGAAATTAAAGCACATGTTTTCTCCATATCCCAAGATGTGTATTTTTCCCCCAGTGAGGTGATGTTTTCAAAGCATGCCATCTATCTGCTCCTGTTCCGGCCCCTTTGTCAAATGTTAGAACTCAATGTGGCCCATGAATCAAAAAGTTTGCCCACCCCTGCCTTATGGCAACACCTTGGGATTTGAATGCCTTTGTCTGCAACTTTGTGCCTCTCTGCTAAGCTATTTGTAATCAGTTTAATGTACTTTTGAACAAAATGAAGACTTGGATGTATGCATTACATTGATGAAAAGAGTAACAAAGATGAATACATACCTTCATATTTGCTGAAATGTGCTTCCAAATAGTACCTATCACGATTATGACTAATTTCTCCAAATTTTTTGGGTTTCTAATACCATGAATGAGAATGGACCCCATTCGTAAGTCAAAGTATGGTTAAAGTTCATGAAATTAGTATTGTTTTAGTTTTTGATGTCGGTGAAAAGAGCTCTTTGCAGCACCTGCAATATACCCAGTAATGACTCTTTCTGCAATTTGTAAGGGGTTACATGCATTGGTAACATATCTAAATATGATTGTAGATTCAAGACCCATTGCTCCTACTGCTATTGGAACTGTCTGGGTATCTTTCTTCCACATTGCTCTCATTTCTTCATGCAGATTCTGATATTTTGTGACTTTGTGTCTCTCTGTATGCAAGACACTGTACTCACTAGGTGTGGCGATATCAATGATCAATGCTACTTTTGTCTTCTTTTCTTGGACCACTATATCTGGTTTTCTAGCATCTATCTTTTCAACTGCTATTCTTCTCTGCTTCCTTTGACTTTCTATGTGGTGTGATTAGATAATATTCAGATATAAATGTTTTTCTAGGCATGCTGTACATGTCCAAATACATATGGATGAAGAAAATCTTTCAGAATGTGTCTGACTCCTGTGGATGTAAATGCTGACAGCAGTTTTAATTAACACATCATTGTCCTGCTGCTATATTTATGTGTCTGATACCTATTGTGAAGGCTATCTTGTGCAGATGTTTGCTTAGATGTCAGTACAGAGAAACACAGAGTACTGCTAATTGCCATTCAAAGTTCAACATTTCAAAATTAATTTACGAAAGAAATAATGCTTTGCCATAGGCAGCTCAATTCTGCTTAGCTTTGCTGCACTCAAAGAGTACAATAAAAAAGCGAAAATCAAATAATTAGATTGTTATGTTGCACATTTGTATGTAGTATTACTTTTGTCAACAGGTGATCTTGATTCAAGATTATGTTGACTCAATTCCTTCATTTGAAGTATATGTCTGATCTACATTGTTTACATTTGTACTGTGTCACGAGCTTGGTTAACCTATTCTCACAGAATCCATCACAGTCATTCTGCAGTGCTCTTGTCCTATGTATGACTTGCATGTTTGTTTTGCCAATGCACATAGTGCAAGTATGAGTCTTTACAAGTGGGCAATCATCCTAACATGAAGTCACAGGAATGTTTGCTTGATAATCCACTGATGTACATTGGATTTTACAAACATTCAAATGTCCTATTTTAAGTTGGCAATGTCAGTCTTCTCCTGTCACACTTGCAACTAATGCACTGTTATCTAGACTGTATAACTAGATAGGTAAAAGGTTCAATGCCCAGCATAGAAATCTTGAGTGTGTGTGTGTGTGTGTGTGTGATTGTGTTTAACTCGTGGTACTGTATGCACTTCCTCTGAAAAGAATACATTTAACTGTTCTCACAGCTCCCTTATCTCAGTTTTTACAGAAACATTCTTCTAGATAAGTGGGAAGTTTGATATCCAACATGAAAGGTGTGTATGTGTTTGTGAGACTGTTTGTAACACTTGCTGCTACCTACCTCCACTGAGAAGATTGTGTTTAATTGCTCACACTGATTCATTACCCCACTTTTGGATGAAACATCCTCTGTGAAACACACTGATGAGGTAATCCTGACAAAAATGCACCATCTACCCTTAAGAGTCAGACTTCTACTGTGGTGCTTTTGAAAAATATAACGCTGTCTAGATTTTGTAATTAGGTAGAAGATTAGATGCCCAACATGGAAGACGTGTGTTTGTGTGTATGTGTGTGTGTGTGTGCGTGTGCTACTTGTTGCTGAATCCACTTCCTCAGAAAAGAATACATTTAAATGTAAACACAGCTCCCTTATCCTAATTTTTATGAAAACATCCTCTATAAAATACACTGAAAAAGTCATCCTGATAAAAGGGCACTATGTACCCTTAAGAGTCAGACCTCTCCTATGGCACTGGCAACTAATATATTACTCTCTAGATTGCATAGCTAGGTAGGTAGAAGGTTCAATGCCCCCAGTGTAAAACTTGCGTGTGAGTGAGGGTGTTTACAGTTACATGAGAATGTCCTCAATCAACTGTACTCTGAATAAATGTTTTAAACTGATAGATGACTCCACCATCCTCTAAGCCCAACATTCACATCCACAACTTTTTTGCAACACAAGGGTCCATGCATAGCATTTGTACTATAATGAGTACAATTTTCTAGATGAAAACATTGCTTTATTAGGCAAGACCCTGTCCACAAATATGTAACTTAATGCTTCAAATACGTGTGTCATGGGTTGAAAAAAAATATCCATTTAATATTTTTAGATGGAAAGTGATGCAGCATTTCTTAAGTGGGGATCAAACAGAACTTTTCCATTTTTCAAATGGTAGGTGTTTTGTGTATCATCAATAAGAGAATAAGACTGCAACATTATATTGTCTGCCTACACCCCTGGTTCAACACACTGATTAGTTCATTATTTTCCAATTGAAGTGCTGTTATTTACATTTCTGACTTCTCTTGTGGTGCTTGCATGTCTCACACTATTCCCTTAATTAGATAGGAGGTTCCAATACAGCAGTGCTTAACTTCTACATATGTGACTGTGAATTAATTCATGATTGTTTTGCACACATTTACAGTAGCATCTTTAACAACTTCAGATGGCTGTAAAAACAAACGTTATGTACTTACCATAATGATAGATCCATGTTGTCTGATTTTCATCCGGTTCAACTATGGGTTGCTACCGCCTCTGAAGCTCTTCAGTTCCAGGGGTCTGACTCCTTCTGTATCTATAATTCCCTAAACTCCATCTTAGTACCTCACATGGAGTTTGCCCACCCCACAAAGATGGTGTATCCATATCTCAAGTAATACATATTTATGTCAATCATATAAACCCAATTCAAAATTAATTCCAGAATACAGGAAAGAAAATATTGCAGAGTTACGACAAACAGGCAGCAGGAACCTCTCACAGACAGAGTATACCAGGAACAACTCACTTCAATGTTGAAAAAAAGACATAAAAACATAAAAATCAAAAGGAAAACAGGAGAGCTGATCGCTTTCGCATCACCAAAGGATGCTTCATCAGATTTAAATACTGTAACACAACAGCTCTATTTAATCAAGTCAAAATTAGCACCTGAGATCACGTGATCTCTGGGCAGGTTTCAGAGGAACATTTTCATTTAACCCTTTACCAGCAATTGCATGCAGTAAAATAAACCATTTGGTTTCCAAGTTCTCAGTACTTGTTCTTACATCACGACCCCTAATAGTAGGCATAAAAACTTCAAGCACCAAAAAGTTAAAAACATGATTGCAGCCTTCATTTTTCACATTTGCCAAGTGCATTTCTATTATTGCCTCTATTCTTACTGTAAACATGCTCTCTAATCCTATCTCTAAAATTACGATTTGTCTTTCCAACATAGTAACATTTACATACAACGCACTTAACAAAATTAACAACATTCTGCATATTACAGTCAGCATAAAAATTACAGTAAAATCTGCGACCAGTAACTGGATGTAAGAAGCAGTCACATTCAGTGATATACAAATAAACACTGCAACCACCACATCTGAACGTCCCTTTCACTGTCAGATTTGACTCTGTTCTCATCCCAATGGATTTATAACATAACATTCTCTTAATCGAGTTGTAGTTTTTAAATGTAAATTTAGGTTCACAGCCTACCATTTCTTTAAGCTGGTGGTCTGTCATAAGTATATTCCAGTGCTTCTTAATGGTGTTACAAACATTGTATACATTATTAGAATAGCTCAACGATAGCCTTACAGTATCACCCCATATTTCCCTAGGTATCTGCATATTATTTGAGGCATCATCAAAATATGGTTGTGTTCTAGCATGTCTATGCATCAACAAACACTTCATCCTATATCTGATGCACCTTATATTCACTATATCCTCTCTGTCAAAAGTCCTTAGCTAAAGTATCAAAGAACTGACCTCTCATTACATTTCTTTTCAGATACTTAGGATGCATATTTTATACATGCAACAGATTGTTCTTCCTGCATGCCTTCTTATAAATCGTAGTATTAATCACACCAATGTTCTTCCTAATATATACATCTAGGAAATCCACACCCACATAAGAAAACCTGTATGTGAATTTCAAAAAAGTAGTCGGTCCATGTAAATATTGCACAAACTCTTGCAGATTTCCTAACATCCCCACCCAAATTAAAAAGACATCATCACCAAAATGGGAGTAGTGCATTAAAGAAGGGAGATAAACATTCTTCTCACTAAATACAAATTCAGACTCCCACTTGTTAGTGCATCATTATGTACTGTTCACTGCTGTTATTTACATTTTTATGTACAAGTGCATGTGGGGAAACAATGCTTTTTAGTGATGCAGATGTACCTACCTGTATGCATGAAGATCAATCATATACCACTTCAGTAAGTCACATACATTTTTTATATTACACAAAATTTTCCATAAATGCATCAATTTAAACATATACACATACATTTTAAGGAGTAATGATAACATAGGTCTATAAGGAGAGAAACATATCCCACCACAACAAGCTTGTGGTACAAAATTATCTTTGCAGCTACCTGTGAATCAGGTATACATGAAAGTAAGACCAGCTATGTGCACACAGCTTTTAAGTCCCATTTGTGCCATGCATTATTAATGGGGTTCATTAAAATTCAATGTTTTGGCATCCCATTTGTGCACATTTGAGTAAGTTCTCAAAATTTAGTGCATTAACCATTAGCTTGGAGTAAAGAGAAGGTGCTCCATGCAAATATCCAATAAGTATCATTAAACGGCACCATATGTAGCATGTGCCTGTTATCTTCCAGTGATCTGATACCATCCCATAAGCACCATTTTTAAATTATGATTTTGATACATTTACAGATCAGGCCATTGCAACCTGAGAACTGAGTGGGACCTCAGTAGGCAATTTATTAAACTGTGATCTAGCGTCCTTTTCAACATTATCTTTGAGATGACTACTTCCAGTAGGCTTTAACGTGGCTGACAACACAACTGGACTGAGGAGGACACTACCCAGATGCTGACTGTATATACTGGAGTGGAGCATCGCATGAGAACAAGACCATGGAAATTCACGATGATCGATAACTGGAACTGAATTGCAAGGGAACATTCATTAGGCCCCACTGGCCTAATGGATAAAGCACTTACTTTCAAAACCAGGAATTGTGGGTTTTAGTCCCAGCTGGGTTGATATATGGAAATCTACTGGAATGGAGTACAGGTTCACCACTGCTAAAATTACATGCATCACAGATTTGCAGAAGTGCAGAGAGAGTCAGTGATTGCCTACAGTAAGTGTAACAATCCTAAGTATTCTTGTATGTTCCTAAGGAAATCAGAGATATAGCTGTATCCCATATGTCAGTTGTATGCCATTTAAATGCATTAACTAGTTGTTTTGACAATTACCTCATCTGCATAATCAAAAAGGCAAGATGACTATTCTCCCTTCAGTTATGGGTGCAATTCCCAAGGTGTTTTATTTGTTTAATATTGTTTACAACTTACATACTATTAAACATTTTAGATGTTTCTGTTTTCCACCATACAAGTACATCATTTCACATATGCAGTATGGTGCTGTATAACTGATGACAATAATACCTAGGCCCCTGATGACCAAGCATTATATGTAATACATCAAGAGTATCGCACAGTCTACTTGTGTATTTGTGAATAGTAACTCATACATACATCCTTTAGTTTGTTCTACTTCACAAAATGCACAGTATTATTAAAATCCTATTTGTTTAACATAAATCTGAGTTTCTGTTCATATTCTCTACATTGTAAAACTTGAGGCCATCTGGCATTTGTGTGGAGCATGAGGACCTATAGTATTTAGGTGTCAGACGTTTGCACATGCAGGAATATGGATACACACACACTAGTAGTTTTTAAGAAGGAAAACGAGCTGTGTGAGCTCAAATTGTAAAGCAAGAGGCCATCACACATATATTATGGCTGTCAGTTCAAATCTACGTGGTAGATAGGTATCATTAAAGTTTGATCAGTGTATCTGTGCAAAATTTTTGAAATGCTTGTACAGATACCTGCTTGTTGATATTTACAGGTATTTTGCACATGCTTACGGCTATAATATTTATTGGTTGGATTTCTATGAATATATCCATTACCCTTAGTGTTCTGCCAGCTGCAACTCTTTTATTACAGTTTTATGTATAAACTTATGAACATAGTAAAGTAGTTATGCAAAATGAATATGGAATACTATAACACTGGCAAATTGAATTTAATTGTAAAAGTCTGTTATTGTTTATTAACTGCAATTCACAGATGGTCAGCGTGATATACGGAAATAATGTCAGCCCAGTTATCTGGAATTTTGTAAAAATTTTTGTAAAACAATCAATGCACTTCTTCAGACCATTGTTTATGCATGAAAGCGCTAACGGATTAAATATACCTCTCAGTGACTGGCGTGATTTGTTGGAGTTTCATTTTTCTCTTGTTTATCTGAGAGAGAGATGTATTTTTCACACAGAGGTGTTAAATCCTGTTAGTTTCTGTTTTACCAAACCACAATTCACTCAGAGCCACCAAATGAGAGACCAAGTCACTGGAAGTAATTTATTCAGTCTGAACAACACACAAATTTAACGCTACTTGTATTACTTGGCGTTTTCGTTAAAAAACTTCATCAGATACAGAATAAAATGCCCCCGCATGA
The DNA here is from genome assembly GCF_019279795.1 of Protopterus annectens. Taxonomy (NCBI): domain Eukaryota; kingdom Metazoa; phylum Chordata; order Ceratodontiformes; family Protopteridae; genus Protopterus; species Protopterus annectens. The sequence continues at coordinate 1,521,346,632 of NC_056733.1, forward strand.
TTTAAATAATAAAAGCACAATCAAAAACAAAATGCTATTGGACCAACCAAAAATTAATCAATCTACTCTCACCAATAAGGTTCACAAGTTAATATAAAAACATATTAAATTGGTATTGTGTTTAAACAAACATATTATATATATTATAAGCAATTCAATATATATATGTTTTGGTTACATAAACACAAATAACATAATAAAATATAATATAATGTTATATAATTTAAATATTTGTATTGTATAAAACTGAACTATTCCATAGTAATTTGCTGCCCTCTAGTGGAATAAATAGAATAATTAAATTCATAATTTGGAAGCTCTTAGGGAAATTTAGAAGGGAAGTCCAGAACCATACAATTTATACAAACCTTTCCAAAGCTGAAAGACAGTTATTAGATACTTTAAAAACAGATCGTACCATGAGAATTATGCAACCTGATAAGGGTGGAGGGACGGTTTTGATGGACAGTATTCTATACAAGTCTAAAATGAAAAATGAGCTTAGTAATTCTTCCAAATATATTTTTGCTTCTATTAAATAGGACAATATTGCCAATTCCAGAATTCACCTTATGCTTAATGATTTACTGTTGGAAAGTTCGATAAATTTGGAAACATTTAAGCATTTATTTAATAAGTATCCAAGAGTACCATCAGTGGTTGGTATTCCGAAGGTTCATAAGTGTACATTAGATCCACCACTGAGACTTGCAGTTTCTTCAGAAGGTGCTATTACATCTTCTATCTCTAAATATATAGACATTAAGCTTACAAATCTGGCTTTGGCTGGTTCAGCTGCACTAAAGGACTCTTGGGATTTTCTTAGACATTTAAAAATTGACTTATATAGTGATACTTTGATTTTTATTACCTTGGATATTGTGGATTTGTTTGGCAGTATACCTCATGATACAGGTTTGCAATGGTTGAAAGACTATATGAGGACATTTGGACATTTTACACATAATGATTTTAATAACATTCTTTTATTTATGTAAATTGTTTTGAATAATAATTCTATGTTTTTTGAGGGGGAGTTTTACAAGCAGATTAAAGGTTTGACAATGGGGGCCAGTTGTGCCCCCACTTATGCCAATATTGTTCTTTCCTGGAGGGAAACATAATTTTGTTTTTAATAGTAAATTTGTTGGATGTTGGTCTTTATATAAACGTTTTTTAGATGTTATCTGTATTTTGTGGACAGATAATGAAGAAAAGTTCTTTGAATTTTTGAGCTACTTAAAAAGTAACTAGTTTTTTGGATTTTAGCTACCATTTAGACCATGACAGCCTTAATTTTTTAGATGTAAGTATTTGAAAGAGAATGGTAAGTTTTCTTCTAAAATTTTTAGAAAGAAAACATTTTCGAATTCCTACCTTCATTTTAGTAGCGGTCACCCTATTTTTCAAAAGAAAAATTTAATTAAAGGGCAACTGGTTAGGGTTAGCCGTATGGCTTCCAATGAAGAAGATTTTGTCACTGAATGTAACACTGTAAGTGATATGTTTCAAAACAGAGGTTAACCGGTGGATCTAATTCAACAGGTTACCAAGGAAGTTAGTGAAGGTAGGCTAAATAGGCTTGCACCCATTTTAGGTCAAGAATTATGTCCAACCACAGATATAATTCCCCTTCATTCACATTATGATAAAAAAGATGCATATAGTTTGGACTATAATGGGGATTTAAATGTTATTAGAAAGGTTGTTAGTAGAGAATGGGACACATTTAGAGAAATTACAAATTTAGAATCAACGGTTATTGGTCATTTACAGTTTACATATAGAAGGGACATGAATTTTAAAAATTTCTTTGAATATGGCAGAGGTTTTGGGGATTTATGTCATCGTACTAGGATTGGTACATTTAAATGTTGTGCATGTTCCCAGTGCACATATATTAATAATGTATCTTCTTTAGAGATCCCTAGTAGAAACAGACATATTAGGAGCAAGGTGTATTCTAACTGTAACACTAGTGGTCTTGTCTATCTTGCCTTGTGTAAGGAATGTAATTCCTTTTATATAGGCAAAACAGAAAGAAAACTTAAGACACGTATTTATGAACACCTATATGAGATTGGCAGGGCTAATACAAATAATGCATTATATCGTCATAAATTAATATGTGCGGTGGTGGTGCTGTGGTAGCGTTGTTGCCTCACAGTAAGACGCTGTCCGGTTCGACTCTCAGCTGGAGCATCTTCTGCGTGGAGACATGCATGAATAGGTGTTCCTTCATTGAAGGTTGTGCGTCAGGGCTGGCAACTCTGTACGTAAAAATCAACTGCCAATCATTAGCGGACCGGAGTTCCACTGTGGCGACCCCTAACCGGGAAAGCCGAAAGACACAACAACAATAACAACAATCTCTTTTAGATATAGATAGAAATATAGTAAAGATTATTTTATATGTTTTCTGTATTTATTTGAGACTGTCCTGCAATGTTGTTTTAAAATATTTCCTGTGATTTTCAACTCTGAAGTTACTGTGTTGATTTACTGAGCATTGTGAGACATATTTAAGCTCTTAAAGTACTTGCATATGTATTTGGTGACACTGTACAGGCCACTCCTAAATAATCTTGCAAGTCTTGGTGTCAGACTACCCTTTGGATTAATAGTCACATTACAGAATAGGATTTGGACACCCTTTGTTAAGGGCTTTAAAAGTAATTGATAAGAGTGGTTGGTGGCAGTGAAAGCTAACTTATAGTCTGGGCAGAAGGGGGAATATCTAGTAAACCTGTGCCAACCTTTCCCAGGAGTGTGTGTGTGCGTGTGCATGTGTGTGTGTGTTTGTATCTAAATCAAACCTCAAAGTAAGTGTGTGTGTGTGTGTGTGTGTGTGTGTGTGTGTGTGTGTCAGCTACTTGGGCAGGGACATGAAGCACTGGTTGGGCAGAGAGGGTGCTGGAGGTTTTGGCTTGGTCACTTAGCTGAGATCTCAACCTTATAGCTGTGCCAGTGAGGAGTCTTATTGGGAATCTGGAGAAATAGGGAAAAAACAGCCCCAGACCAACTGTGGTCTATGTGTCCTCTCTTTACTGTGTGTGTACTTGTCATCCTTCCAGTGTACACATCCCCCACTGTTGCCAGTAGTGAGGATTGAAGCTCCTTGATTACTGGGCCAGTGCAGGGGCATCACAGTTAGATATACATTTTGACTGCAGACCAGGGACTTCTCCTGATACCATGGATATTTCTAAGGTATAATTTCTAATGTGGCAGCAAAATACATCTTTATATTTTCTGCCCTCCCACTTAGACTATATTTGTGTGCATGTGATAAACAGGAATTTGTAGGTATCTGTTAAGAGCATGTATGTGTGATATGACAGTGTTCCATTGTCTGAGATATGAAATTTTACAGTTGTGTTTTTCTGTTGTGACCACTGTGCTGACATGCATTAATTCTTGCAAGTTTTTGTTTATAAGTGCACAGCACATTGTGCTAAATATGTTAACTATCTTGTAAAGTGTAAGCTGTGCTTCATATTAGTACCCCATCCCTACACATTCATAACTCATTGAACTGCATTTCCTCCATGCCCTCTCAAGTACGATGGATTACCTAGGAAGGTAGGTGTCAGGATTAGGGTATAAATATAGCAGAGTGTTGCCGGTTTGAAGGTCAGGTCTTCTAATCTGTGTTCATTAGCCTTCCCAATGTATAAAGGACAACCCAAACTGTATGTGTTGGTACTGTAATGTTATTCAATTTAAAAGTTAGAGAACCTGAGCTGATCAACATATTTCAGTGTTATCTTATACCTGCATAGTTTCATTCATACATGCATTTTACTTTTTGCAGGTGATAAGGAGAGTATTAGGAATTGAGCCTTGTACATTGAGTGGATGCACAGGCTGGATAAGCAGTGCAGGGATAGGGGTATGTTAATTACTTTTTCACTTGTTTTTACTTACAATAGATTTAATCGTTGTTAAAGGATTGTGTTTTTTTTTTTTTGTATTGCCATGCATGCTACTTCTAATGCAGGAATACCTATCATGCATCTGTAAGGTAAGAGCAATAGTCATACAATCCCTGTGATTACCAGTTTGAATTTCATAACTATATGTTTACATCTGGGTTAGCAGCAAGCCATTTTTGCTGAAGGCAATATTTTCAATTGTATGTCACAACCTAGATGACAGTCAGTGACATATAACTGCCACATTGCTTTTGCTGCTGGTGGTTTATTCACAAGTTAATAGTGTTTTTTATGAGTACATCTTTATGGTTGAATGTGGTGCTTAGTGACTGATTTATTATGCATGTTCTGCTTATTCACATATGGTATGGGTGTCAGCTGTCTCAGAGTTCACACTGTTGTTGGTGGACTATGTATGGATGCACTTCAGTTCGACATGGGTATCACTTCTTCCTAAAGCACATTTGATGCTTTGTTTACAGTGTACTTGATTCTTGAGTTTAGGGATAGCTGTGCTCATTTCTAACTGTCTGTAAAATCAGAATTATGCTGTTTGCAATTTGCAGGGTCTTACGTAATGATTCCAAATAAATGTCTCTAGGGCACTGATACATAAGTAGACAGACAGTACTGTTTTAAGGACATAACCTATGTTTTCATATATCACAAGCTATTATTGTGTTTATGATTGGCCATTATTTCTATGGTGTTGTGTTGTATTCCAAAGATTTGATGTTGGGCCATTCAAAGACCATATTACCTTGGTCAGGTCTTTTGCGCATTGCTTTTGTATTTCCCACTGGATTGTCATCTCACTATATCTTCATTAAACCAATATGTTAATTGCTGTTTGTTCACATGACTCATTACATGCACAGACACCTGGGTTGCAGTTGACATTCACACACCAACATAAATATGCAAGGCACGCATACAAGACAGGAAACATGGAAGTAATAATATTCTCTCAGTCAGTTGGGCAATGCAGTGAGGCATACATGAAGTATTAATGACTGCAGGTCACAATGCTTGTGTTCTTTTGCAATGTAGACATACATCAGTGTTGCATGACAAGTGCCATGACATACTTATCTTCAAATGTCATGATATATTAAGTTTGCTGGCTGTGTGCATGCTTGACATACCTAATGTTGGTTGATAAAGAGGTGTTCAAGTAAGGGCAAGATTTCCACTGGTAAGCTGTGTTATGCATGGCATGGACTGGAGTAATCTGCTCACATTCTGTGAGGGATACAGTGACTCTGACATGGGTTGATATTGAAATCATCCATAAGTATAGATGATAGGACAAATGGAATGTGTCTTATGTATGAATATCCATCTGCTATCAGTAATTATTTTTATTTTTATTACACTCCTCCTACCTAATCATTTTAGGCCATATCATCTGAGAATTTGGTTTAATAATATCTGCAATGTATGCTAATATATCTTTATTTCTCATATGCAGACATCACATGTTGACAGCATAGCAGTTAATGTCTGATAGATTTCTGATGTGTACATCAGTTTGTGTTTAATGTCAACCATGCTTTTCACAGGAATGTGCGGCCTGATATTCGTGGATTTCATTATGTTCCTTATTGATGGCCAACATTGTATATGGTTGTACACTTCACTATGATCATACCTTTTTTTAAGGTTTCATAGTGACTGTTTTCTGCCTGTGCATTGTGTCACAGTGGGTATATTATGTACTCATATAGTTGCAGGTATGCATATTATGCACATTCTTTCTTGTCTTGTGAGTCACCTTGACAGAGCATGGGACCTGTAGATGCTCACCCATCAGATGTCAGAGACGAGAGCATGCCATACCACTGCATGAGTCCTCCAATGATGAAGACAGCCATGAAGAGGATGATGAGTAGGAGGAGGAAGAAGCTTGGCTTGCATGTGCCATTATCCTTACTGCACACTGGAGGAGACACCGCTGAGCACCACCACAACATGATTATTGGGAACAGATCTGGGCGGAGAAAACTGATGTCTTTTGGACACGGATGAGGGACATAAAGGAGACATTTTTCAGGATGTGGCATGGGCTATACAGGACTCATTTAGGGAAATAGCCTGGGAGATCATTTGTGATGTTCATACCCATCAGGGTGGGCCCTCAGGACAGTAAGTAGTGTCTGCATGATCTACTTGTGTAATGCTGTCACCATGGTGTTTGCCATAAAAATGATTGGACCGTATATGCACACTTGTACATGCATAGCATTTTGCTGCTATGCTTATGTGATACACAGCTGAATGTACACCGTAGATGTCATGTGACATTTAGCATTATGTTGCAACAGGTGCAGGACATACATTACTGTATTAAACACTCAAGTCAACATGCTGCTGTCCATGAGTTTCTGCACTTGATGCATACATTGCTCCATGTGGGCAGGCAGGGTAATCATTACATGTGTATGTAAAAAATGACACAAAGTCCTTTCTCTTGATAATACAACCATTGAAGTCACTTCCCATAGCAAACTATTAGGGGTGATAGTGGATGATAGTCTTACATTTGATCTGCATATACAAAATTCCATAAGAAAAACTCAACAAAAACTAGGGATGCTTTTCAGAGTCAAATACATTCTCACTGACACAACTAAAACTACACTTGCCACTACTTATCGCCTCCCCACTCTTCATTATGGTGCTCCCATCCCTACTAATCTCCAGGCTTCACAAAAATTAAAACTTGAAGCATGCTATAACTAAAAACTAATGTCTTTTGGCTTTTAACAAAATTGCTAAATTTGCAGCACATACCCCTTTCAGAACCCACTACTGTATAGCAGTGAAAAGCCTAAATTAATTAGAACTGCCACGTTAACTAACATATACACAACTTCTTCCCACCTATAAAATTATCCAGAAGCATCTGCCTGCCTAGCACTAAAAAACATCCTAAACAACTATGTTCCCAGTCAGTCATTCTGATCCACTGACCAAAATCTCCTCTCTGTCCATAAACCTAGCAAATCTGCTGGGCATTGTCTGTACTCGTACAAGGTTCATAGGTTTATAGGCAGGTACTAGGCTATCTGCCTGAGGGCATTTATAAGCCTAGCCAGAGTGTGTTGGCTTTCTCTGCCCCATTAATTAACTGATCCTCTGTCAAGCAGAGCCAATGAAGTGATCCCAGGGGTGTATTTTCTGTTACCCATCCACTCGTCAAGGTTTCTCTTGAAGAGTGTTAGTGAGGGGCTCTGCCTAATGTAGCTTGAAATTTTGTTCCAAAGCATGGGGAGTCTCTGTGACAGGAATCTATCCCTCCAGCATGTTCTATTTATTGTTGTTGCAAGGTTTAGCTCATTAGAGCACGTGGCTCGCAGTGATTTGGATTTCTTTAGGTGGAGCATATCCATCAATTCTGAGCTGGACATGGCTTTGAAAGTCAGGCAGAGATCACCTCTGAGTAAGTGATATGCCATTGAGTACAGCCGAAGTTTTTCCAGTTGGGCTGCATAGGACATATGTTTGAGGGCAGTAATCCTCTTGGTGAGGTACTTTTGTGGTCTTTCCAGCTGTTGGAAGAGTCTTGTGAGGTTCATCCCAAATGGGGCATTGTACTGTATGATGGGTCTGATGAGTGACGAGTAGAGGGGCACTATAACCTCTTTATTTCTAGATGTGAACCCTTTAGTAATTAGATGGGCCACATAGAAGGATTTCCTAACTACTTTGGCAATATGATTGTCAAAGGAGAGATTACTATCTACCTAGGTCCCCAAATCTCTTATTACCTCTTCTGTATTAAGGGGGCTGCCACCTATGCGGTAATTTGTGGGTGTTTTGTTTTTCCCAAATGGGATGACTATGCATTTTTGGCATTTAGCTTGAGGCCATGACTTTGACACCAGGTGTCCAACTCAGTAAGGCCCTTTTGGAGGATGTCTGTGTCAGCCAGAGAGTCAATTATGGCTCCCAGTTTGCAGTCATCTGTGAACTTGGTTAGCCATAGTCCTTCTGTGTTTGCCTGTACTTCTGAGAAATATATGCTGAACAGTAGGGGTCCCAGGACCAAGCCTTGCAGGACACCACTTGTGACTGGTTTAGAGTCAGACATGGAGCCCACTATTCTTACCGTGTGAGTTCTGTCTGTATGCCAGTTGGCAACCCATGTTGTGATGTAGGGGTTTATGTTCAGGCCGGTGAGTTTTGGTGTTGAAAGCCTTGGCGAGGTCAAGTTCCCAGTGTCTTTGTTAATGAGTTCCATGATGATGCGCTCCATAGCCTTGCAGACCAGGCTAGTCAGGCTTATGGGGCGATAGTTACCGGGGTCAGTTGTGGCCCCTCCTTTGTGGAGTAGAATAACAATTGCTGTGCGCCATTCTATGGGCATGTAGCCTGTGGAGAGGCTAAGGTTGAACAACGTGTTTAGGTGGGGGGGTTAGTTTGTTCTGTAGTTCGTGCAAGACACAGCCTGGGACACCATCTGGCCCCATTGACACTGTGTTTTTGGCTTTTTTCACCTGTGCGTCTGTGATTTCTGGGAAATTACACTTTTCCGGTATTGTTGTGGGCCCTTTTGGGAGTGAGAGGGGGGTAAAGTTTGCACTGAATCTATCTGCCAGGATGTTGGCAATATCAGTAGGTTCCGTATATTTTGTGCTATTTTGCACTAGTTCAGTGCATATCTGTGAGTTACCACTTAGATTCTTGACATAGCTAAAGAATGTTTTGTGGTTATCTTTTGAATCCTTGGCTATTTTTCTTTCTAAGTTAGCCTTGGATGATTTTATGAGGGACCTTAGTTTCTTACTGATACTGATCAGGGATGGCTTTCCTTCTTGGGATTTTCTTTTTTTCTGAACTAGTTTCCTCCTTCTATTGTATAGCCTGTTTATGGCAGGAGTCCACTAGACTGGTTTCCTTCTCTTAGAGGAGTGAGTCTTGGTTTTGCTAGGGATGGCACGATCCATGCATCCTTATAGGTGCTCATAGAGTGCATTTGTAAAGGTTTCTGCATCTTGGGCAGTGTTATCCTTTAGCGTGAGGGCTGTGAAACTTACCGCCTCTGTCTTAAGTAAGGTGAAGTTTGCTTTAGAAAAGTTTTTTACTGTGGTTTCCATAGTTGGGGGTGGTGATGGGGTGTGGACATCCAGAGTGATTAGTTTATGGTCTGATCTAACCAGTGTCAGGCTGACCTCTGGTGTGGAACACCTGTCACCCATATTGGTGATGACCAGGTCCAATATGTTTTTACCTCTGGTAGGGGAGTTTACTAGCTGATCCAGGGCATTTGAGTTGATGAATTCCAGGAAGCTCTGGGCCTGGGAGTTTGAACTTGAGTAGTTTTTCCCAGTTAATGGTAAGTTTATTGAAATCACCCAGTATCAGGGTGTTCGGTAGGACCTTCATATTTTCTAGTGTCTCCAGTAAGGTGGAGTGGTGGTCCTGGGTCATGGAGGGTGATCTGTAGCAGGCCACAATTTGCATTGCAGATTTGCCCGATGTTAGTTGCACATGGATGATTTCAGAGGTATCATGCTGCACCACTAACCTGGAGGTGTAGGTATCCTTGATGAATATGGCTACATACCCTCCTTATGTGTTTCCATCCATGTTCTGTGGCCGAAACATGTGGTATGAGTTGTAGCCCAGTAGTGCTGGGGTGCTCTCTGGAGCCTTGAACCAGGTTTCAGTTACTGCACAGATGTCAACGTTCTCCATACTGAGCAGTGCTTCAAGCGCATGCATTTTGAGATTTAAACTCCTTGCATTGAATAGCATAACCCTCAGTTTTTTGTTAATTGTGCTGTTTACAGAGGTGGGTTTGACTTTTGAGCCTTGCCTAAAAAAGGCACTATGGGGGCAGCAAGAGCCTTGGCCAGTATTCCAAAGCATAGGGGTGACAGGCACAAGCCGTCTCTTGTGAAGCAACATGGCTTGTTGAGCATGTCGTCCCAGGCTGACAGACATAGGATCCCCTTTGAATGACACCAGAAGCTTAGCCAATTGTTGAAATTGATATTTTTTTTCATTATACTGAGGTATCATTCTTGGTGAGGGCAGGATGCTACTCAGGGTCAAGATCATACCAGCCTGGGCTACATGATCAGAGAGCTCTTCCATGTCTCTTTTCATGTAGTCCAGGGAGATACATCTCAGGTCATTCACACCAACATGAACAATGACAGAGTCATATTTGTACTTGTTCTGGAGTGACCTGAGTGCTTGTGTTATGTGGCGGATTCTGGCTCCCGACAGGCAGCTAACACTAACCTTCTGTTTGTCCAGCCTAGTGAGTGGGACGTCAGTGTGCCTGACTATAGAGTCACCTATTACTAGTGTGTTAGGTATTGTTATTTCGCCTTAAGGGCTGTGAATGTGAGGCACACTGATTTTGCGTTTTATGTGTTGTTTGGTTTGTGATGGGAGGTGCAGGTTGTTTGGGTGTCTGCTTTGGAGGTCTCTGATGCTTTTGCAGGTTTTTATTTAAAACCTCCGAGTATGATTTTGTGTATTTATGTGTATTTTTTGCCAGTGCTGGTTTAGTAAGTCTCTGTGTGGCTGGAGGTGTGGTTCAAGTGTTAACCTTCTACTCTTGACTGTCTGTTCCAGTCTTGGATGGAGACAGCTTAGCCTCCAGTTTGGCTGTATAATTGCATCTCTCGCATATGTTAGTGTTTTTTGGTAGGAGGAGAGGGTTGCCTGTGTACATGAGGCGGTTGTAACATTGCCTCAGGATACCCAGATTCAAAAGCTGGACTGGAGAGTACAACTGAAATAGCCCTTTGGTCATGCCTGAATAGTATGGTGAGCTGCTTAGTCGCTTGGTTGGTGAGGGATGAATAAAGAGCCTTGCCCTTCTGGGCAATCAAGTATCAGGGTATATTAGTGCTTGCTATTAGGTCTGAGCAAGTGCTGGGCTGTAGGATGCTTTTTCAGTGCTTAGGTTGAGAGTTAGACTAATTTCAAGGGAAAAACTGAAGAGGAGACTTCGTGGAGCCAGGAATAATTAAATCGTAGCTAACCGGCACTGCCCGGTGTACAAAACTGTGCAAACATGGTTTTTATAGCAGGGAAATGAAAGAGATAGAAATTAGCCCAAAATGGCCAATAAACTACTAACTTCTTGGCTGGAACCACTCCTCCAGGGACAGATAGGCTGCTCAAAGCTCCCCTCTCTCTCAGGTGAACAGAGAAACTTCCTTCTATCCAAGTAAGGTATGGGCAACTCAGAAACTTGCAACACAGCCCTGAATTCAGCACTAGCCTGAAAACTGGATTATACTAGCTTAGACAGGTGGGAAACAAGGAATATTTTTTTTTTGTTTGTTTGAGAAGATAAGGCAAAAACAGCAAAAAATACATTTAAAACAACTTTAAAAGACTACAAATGATCAGAAAAGGCTATTGCACTTTAGTGTGTAGCCTACAACAGTTAAACAAATTATTTAAACAAGAAATGACTTTTTAAAAGTGCAGACAGTCAAATAAGTACAATATGTGAAAAAAACAAGCTTTTAAATCACAATAAATGCTGGAAAATTGGCATTTAGGCAGAAAACAGTTAAGTACAGCACAAAAGTACAGAAAACTGATACTTAATCACTCCAAAGTCTCTCTGCTAAGCTAGAAGGCTTATATCAGTTTAAGGCTTTCTAGTGCTTCCCAGTAGGTTAGTTACAGGAAAGATGGGAAACAAGTGCAGATGTGGTCTTTTAAACCAGAAAGTTGAAATAGATAGACAACCTGTCCAAATGGGCAATAAACTACAATTTCTGGGCCAAAAACCACTCCTCTTGTGGTAGACAGGTTACCTAGTGCTTACCACTCCCACTGATAAGCTAGAAGACTTTCCTCCAACACAGAAAGGCTTGCGGGGCTCAGAAGCTTATCAACAGTCATGGATACAGCAGCTCTGTATCTGGACTAGGCTAGTTACAGGAAAGGTGGGAAACAAGCACAAGTGTAGCTTTTAAACCAGAAAGTTGACAGAGATGGAAAAAAAAACTGCCCAAATGGCCAACAGCTACAACTTCTGGGTCAGGAACCACTCCTCTTGTGGTAGATAGGCTACCTAATGCTTACCACTCCCACTGATAAGCTAGAAGGCTTCCCTCCAACACAGAAAGGCTTGGGGGGCTCAGAAGCTTACAAAGAGTCCTGGATACAGAAAATCTGTACCTGGACTAGACTAGTTACAGGAAAGGTGGGGAACAAGTGCAAATGCAGGCTTTTAAGCCAGCAAGTTGAAAGAGATGGAAAACTGCCCAAAAAGCCAAATAAACTACAATTTCTGGACCAAAACTCACTCTTCCCGTGGAGGATAGGCTACCTAGTGCTTACCACTCCCACTGATAAGCTAGAAGGCTTCCTTCCAACACAGAAAGGCTTGGGGGACTCAGAACTTACTAGCAATCCTGGATACAGCAAATTTGTAACCAGACTAGGCTAGTTATAGGAAAAGTGGGAAACAGGCGCAAGTGCAGCTTTCAAACCAGAAAGTTGAAAGAGATGGAAAAAAATCTGCTCAAACAGCCAATAGCTGCAATTTCTGGGCCAGGGACCACTCCTCTTGTGGTAGATAGCCTACCTAATGCTTACCACTCCCACTGATAAGCTAGAAGGCTTCCCTCCAGCATGCAAAGGCTTGGGTAGCTCAGAAGCTTACAAAGAGACCTGGATACAGCAAATCTGTATCTGGACTAGACTAGTTGCAGGAAAGGCAGGAAACAAGCTTAGAATTTTTTTTTTTTACAGAAAAGCAGCTAAAACAGCAGTAAATACAATGCTAGCCTGCACTGCAATTTGAATTGTATTTACTGCTGTTTTAGCTGCTTTTCTGTAAAAAAAAAATTCTAAGCTTGTTTCCTGCCTTTCCTGTAACTATTCTGGTCCAGATACAGACTTGCTGTATCCAGGACTGTTGGTAAGCTTCTGAGCCCCCCCCCCAAGCCTTTCTGTGCTGGAGGGAAGCCTTCTAGCTTATCAGTGGGAGTGGTAAGCACTAGGTAGCCTATCTACCACAGGAAGAGTGGGTTTTGGCCCAGGAATTATAGTTCATTGGCCGTTTGGGCAGTTTTTCCATCTCTTTCTACTTTCTGGTTTAAAAGCCCACATTTGCATTTGGTCCCCGCCTTTCCTATAACTAGTCTGGCTGTGTAGCAATATTATGGCAAATACAGTTTAAATAAATGCAATTAAATTAACAAATGACTAAAAAACAAGTGCAGAAGACAGTAAATTAGAAGGCTACTAACAAGCAGTAATAAGTGCAGAGTAAGAGCAACTGAACAGATAACAGCATGCAGAACAGCAATTAAGACAGTTACAGTAAGAGCAGCTGAAAATATATATATATTTTTCATGTATTTATTTATTTTTCTTTGAGGGAGGGAACAGAGCAGGATTAAGAGGCTACAGGGGTTGTCCTTCCCAAATGCTCTCTTTTTACACAGTAGAAGTGCCTGAAATCAGAATATGATCTCACTGCACTCAGTTGAGTGAGCAAATGAGATGGGCCCAGGAGTATCCAAATGCAAATTTACAAGAGGGGCAGCCAATTTCAAAGCCACCAACATTAACACCAAAACAAGAACAGGGAAGGTGGGTGGGGATCTAATTGTAGAGACACATCCACAACTTCAGTTGAGTTAATATTTAGTGAAAACACAAATAAATAAATGAAATGCAGTAATGTATGAAAAAGAGCAGATAAAAGTTTACTTACATTCACTTATACGTCCAGTTGATTACAGGTAGATCTTAGCCAGCCAATGCTCAGATATTAAGCAGAAATAACCCAAAATGTACCACTTATATAAGGCAGGACAGAATATCAGTGATGAGGTGAAACTACCCCCACTGCTATCAATGGCTACACAGAAATTCTAACAAGTACTCTGTAGAGACACAGCCACAACTTCAGTTGAGTTAATATTCAGTGAAAAACACAAATAAATAAATTAAATGCAGTACTATACGAAAAAGAGCAGATAAAAGTGTACTTAAATTCACTTATATGTCCAGTTGATTTCAAGTAGATCTTAGCCTGCCAAAGCTCAGATATTAAGCAGAAATAACCTAAAATGTACCAGTTATATAAGGCAGGACAGAATATCAGTGATGAGGTGAAACTAACCCCCAATGCTATCAATGGCTACACAGAAATTCTAACAAGTACTCTGTAGAGTACTTCAGTTGAGTTAATATTCAGTGAGAAACACAAATAAATAAATGCAGTGCTATATGAAAAAGAGCAGATAAAAGTATACTTAAGTTTAGTTATTCATCCAGCTGATTTCAGGGAGATCGTAGCTGGCCAAAGCTAATATATTAAGCAGAGATAACTCAAAATGTACCACTTATATAAGGCAGGACAGAATATCAGTGATGAGGTGAAACTACCCCCACTGCTATCAATGGCTACATAGAAATTCTAACAAGTACTCTGTAGAGAAACAGCCACAACTTCAGTTGAGTTAATATTCAGTGAAAAATACAAATAAATAAATTAAATGCAGTACTATATGAAAAAGCTCAGATATTAAGCAGAAATAATCCAAAATGTATCACTTAGTTGGTAAGGCCTGGAACTCCTTACCTGTATCCATCAGGTCTATACCCTCCCTCCCATCTTTCAAAAAAATTGTAAAGACTTCCTAGCTAAAATCTGGCTTTTTTTTTTTTTTTGCTCAAAACCAGGATAAACTATATCCCTAAATGTGAACAAGTAACTTTTCATTCCCTATACCTCCTTATTCTCTCTTCTTCACTTACCTTATTTACTGCTATCTAATTCTCTTTACTGACTTTCGATTTAAACATACCATAAGGTTGCTTTTTCGTCAATTCATATTTCAGTTCCTATTTGTATTAGACTAACATACCTTTAATTTCTATACAAACTGTCTAAAATTTCTCTATTAAATGATTGTCATATATATTGTATCGATTCTTAACCAATATTTTTATAGTATGTCTAATTTGTTATAATTACTTAAACTGCAAATGATTTTGTTTTATTTTTGAAAATTGTAAAATTATTATTAAAATGTTTTACAATAATTTGGAGCTTTTCTCCCTGGGCTTCCACAGAAAATGAGCTTCTACCCATTCGGACTTTCCCAGTAATCAAATGTCAGTAAATAAATGTGTGTATTCCTGTTCATGCAGTGTAGAATATTGTTGCTAATGCCAATGTGCTGTGTCCCTGTATGTCACAGTTATGCATTTTTCAGTCAACATGCTGCTTCTAATGCAAGAGTTTCACTGTATACATGTGTAGGATTGAAAGTAACTCCCAAACAACATTTTACCTATACTCCACAAATAACACAGTGATATAGGTATGATTTGTGGGTTGCCATATCATGTCTGATCAACAGCAGGATATGTATTTGACCCTGTACTTTGCAGGGCACTTCTCATGTTGTCACACTGGCATATTGGCTCTGTGTCTCATTTATTGGCAATGAGAGTGCCACGTTGTATCATATAAATCTATCTACTATATATGGGTAGTCCTACTTTACTAAATGCATAGACCATCACTGCAATGTTCCTGTATACACCCTGATACTGTTGATTTACATAATAACATTAAGGTATGCCTACTTTGGCCTATTTTACATTTCCACATGCATTTCTTATGCACATAAATTCTCATATGATGGCAAAAGGTGTAAAAATGCAATAATTTATGTATATGTCTCTGCACATATTTCAATCAATAGAAAAACACCATTTTACTTTGGGAGTGTGAGCAGTCAATGACTTAATGTTAATGTGCTGTAACATTGTTCACAGGACTGTCCTTTGCACAGTCATACCCATGGTCAATGATATCTAACTGCTAGTGTTTATTCCACATGTTGTTTTACATTGGCATGGTAGTGTGTGTGTATATATATATATATATATATATATATATATATATGTGTGTGTGTGTGTGTGTATGATACCGATTTGTAGCTTGTTTACCTATGCCTGTTGCTATTAGATGATTGCACAATACTGTGTGCATGTGTGTGATTTACACATGGCCATTTTTGTTGATATTAGCAATGCAATCTGCCCATGTGACAAACTCTAGCCATTCGCTTCAATGTAGTTTGAGCTGACATCAACACCACCCTATATGATGTACACATGCATTTGCAATGTGTTCCCTTACATAGTGTTATCCTGCTTTATCATTAGTTTTTTGCTGCCATGTCCTCCTTGATGTGGGCCCAAGTTTCCCACCCCCCTTCCCCCTTTGTAGTTATTGCATATTGATGAATGGTATATGTTCACCTTCCTTGGAATTCTAGTCCATTTTCATGTAGTTGCTTTGTTACAAGGTTGGCTTGTGCCAGTCATATGGGCATTATACAAATGCAGAACATATGTACACAATTTGCTAGCTATTGCTTGCAATACATCCTTGTTCTTGTTGTACTTGTGTGGTACATTACATGTCATTGGTCTGTGTATGTATATTGACATTGCTTTCTGATAGTTTCCTATTAGACCAATAAAGGTCATACATATATGTCTATACCTGTGTGTTGCCTTTGACATAGCATATGTCTGTAACATATGCATTTGATTACACATCTTTTTGGGTTGTGTATACCTGCTTGTGTAAGTAACAGCTAGTTTGCTGATTTGCTACAGTATGCTGTTTGGCACTGTGCTTGGTTGTTTGCCTTTCACATGCATGGCTGGAGGTTCTGTTCTGTGTTCTGCTGGTATTCTCCAGCATTCCAGTGGCTACATTTGCTTATCTGTGCTGCTGCTTGGCTTACACTTGCACTGCTGACAGACTACTTGTAATTAGAGGATTTATTCAATGTGCATTATGATCCTTATCTAACGTACTACTGCCATTGGTTATACACATCCAGGTATGATTTCCTTACAGTTTGTAACACATCATTAACATGATAGTACATAAATACATATGTATTTCTCCATTTCACCATGGCTGGTAAGTAGTCCCACCCTATCTGAAAAATGTTAGTTGGCCATGTTCTACACTGTGCTCTTTGTGTACCTTAACTTTCCTTATAGTTTATTTCCGACCTTTGTCTATCAAGTCTTGTGATATTTGTTATGTGTGTATACCTGCTATGTTGACCTTCTCCTTCTCTTTTCTTTTTCTTTTCTTCTACTCTCAAAAAATAGAAATAAAAAATGGGGCCTATTCCCACCAGAAAAAATGCCCATGCCCCTCTGACTGTCCCTCAGATTTTCCTATTCCAGCATACCTCTTGGGTGTCCCTGTCCTTCACCCATGTCCCATTTCTGCTTTTCTGTCTCCTTATGTCCTTGTGTGTATGCATTACCTGTGTTTTCTACATATATCCCAAACCAATTGCTAGCTACTGTTCGCTGTGGTGAAGTGGCTGTGAATCCCCTTTGCTTTTATTAATTTTTTTATTAGAAATGTTACAGATGTCATTGGAATATGTAAGTGCAAGCAAGTATATTTTATTAGTACATGACTTACAGAGACACCTGTAGTTGTCTCTGGGCTTACTGGAGAGATTGATGAGGATATATATTATTTATGAATGTCATACAGCTAAGATTGGGATAGTATAATTTCGGTAACTTTCGTAATGTACATCAGGCTCTATGAGACAGTTTTCATGAATTATGGAGTGGCTGTGACTGCTCAGCCGTACTGTTCAGTTCTATATACACCAAGATATTCTAAGCTCTCTCAGGCATATTTACATATTACAGGCTTATCTGCAACTTTTGCAGTGATAGAGGTGAAAGGTTCCAGGTTCTGTAAACTTTATGGAATCTGGCACATAGTCTCTACACCAGAAAAGTTAAGAAACTTTTGCACTTAATTTTTATTCAAAAGCATTTTGTTGTAAGTGCAATATTTATTTATTTATGTGTGTATTTGGTATACCTTCATATGTTTGACATCCACATCTTTGATGCTGCTGCTGTGAACTGCGAACTGCAAAATTCAAAAATTGCGAAAACGGAAGTGCTGAATTACAAAATCTTACCCCCCCCCCCTTTTTTGACCCACGGTAGCACTTGTTTCGGTGATGGAATGATCTGGAATGTCGAATTTCAATATTTTTATGATGTTTAGGGAAGTCAGCATGATGGAATTCGGCTATACGGTTCACGTTTAAGCACATTTGGAAATGTGCTTTCGCACATATGAAGGTATACCGTGTATTTACTTATTTATTTTTGCATTAGTTAAACAACTTTCAGACCTGAAAAAATACTTTTGTGCCTGATTCGTCTGGCTTCTTACAACAGCTTGGTTGATTTTTTCTCAACCTTCTCACCCTTTGCCTGTTGTGATTTTAAAAAGTCCACCCCTTCTGGTAATCTGATTAGCAAAGACCCTCCCTCCACTCTTTCATTGTTATTGTAAGATGAGTAAGCTGTTTAAGTACTTGTTCCTCATACATTGTTATCTGTAGATCCAAAATACTAAGTATCTACACAGCAAACCAGTACTGCTCTTGAATTTATGCCCTTTACTACAAATTGTCTCTGGAAACTCCTCCCAGTTTCATCTCATGTTGTTGTTGTGTCTTTCAGCTTTTCCTGGTTAGGGGTCGCCACAGTGAAACTCCAGTCCGCTAATGATTGACAGTAGATTTTTACGTGATGAGTTGCTGGCTCTGATGCACAACCTTCAACAAAGGTATGCTCATTCACTCATGTCTCCACACAGAAGACTCTCTAGCTGAGAATCGAATGGGACGTCTTGCTGTGAGGCGACAACGCTACCGCAGCACCACCACCGCAGTCCCCAGTTTCATCTCATATGATTATATTTCTATTGGAAACTAGTAGAGCAAACTAGAAAGTTCCTCTTTGCAAACTGTAAAAGTTCAAGTTATCTTTCTTTTTATCTTCCTTCCTGCCTACCGCACAGCGCACAACCTAGGATTACCCTTTTCCATATATATTGCACAACTTAGAAGGTTTACCCTTTTCTATAGTTTATTTAAAATCTGCTCATTCTACTGTTGTGTTCAGAAGCCGTCTTCTTTAAGGAAGTATTTTCTGGTTAATTTTTTGTTTTTTTTCTTCACTTTGGGCTCACTCGTGTGATTTTACATTAAGGTCTGCACTCTAATGGCAGTAGAGGATAGTCTGGTCTGATCTTGAGTTGAGAATCACAGACAAAAACTTTAAGCCATTGCATTACTTTATCTGTTTAATCAGTTTCTCTATTGGCTCAAATACATTGAATTTACAAATGTTTGGTTTCCATGCCACTGACTACGGAGTGTTTTGCTTTTATCCAGTGCCACCCTAGCACAGATAAGTACTGTAGATTTATATTTTGCACTTCTTCTTTAAGACAATTAAGTACCTTTTTAATGGTTTGCACTTGCTGTTTTTCACTGTTTAGTACTTTATTTGCATTATTGATTGTGCCTTATTGTTAAGATGTGCACTTTTCTGACCTTTCTGTAATCTCAGGTTCAAGTACCTTTGCTTACACTCCGCTGAGAATGGAGAGGACGTGGGTCATTTTATGACCCAAGATTACTTAAAGGAAAAAAAAGTTTGCAGTTTCTGTCTGGCCAGGGGTTCTTAGCTTTATTTTCTCAGCTGTTATATAGTCGCCATGTTTGTACGATTCTTGGATCATTTCAACAGAGCTCAGCAGTGTTTGGCTGCTACTACTGTAGCTGAAAAACAGTGATTTTGCTGGAATTCAGCATTAAATAAAACTGTTAAGTATCCTTTTATTGATCTACACTTGTCATTTTCACTGCCTGGTACTTTATTTGCATTATTGACTGTGAATTATTGTTAAAACTTGGACTTTTTTTTACCTTTTTGTAATCTTACTTTAAAACAGCTTTTTCTGATCGAATATTGCATGAAGGAAGGAACTGTGTGTTGTTTCTGATTAGCCAGAGGGCCATTTGCTTTCTTTTAGAAATTTCTTAGTTACTCTATGAACACTGGCACTTAGGAGTGCCCTACATAGACACTAGCACTTAGAATTGAAAGTTTCTCTTTAAACCTATCCCTGAAGTTTCCTCAGTACTTAGATGCACAAAGAGCAACTAATCTGTACAGTGAGGAGCACTGCCCCGTGAGTCTAGCAACTAGTCTGTACAGTGAGGAACACTGCCCCACGAGTCTAGCAACTAGTATGTACAGTGAGTAGCACAGCCCCACGAGTCTAGCAACTAGTCTGTACAGTGAGTAGCACTGCCCCACGAGTCTAGCAACTAGTCTGTACAGTGAGGAGCACTGCCCCATGAGTCTAGCAACTAGTCTATATGGTGAGGAGCACTGCCCCATGAGTCTAGCAACTAGTCTATATGGTGAGGAGCACTGCCCCATGAGTCTAGCAACTAGTCTATATGGTGAGGAGCACTTACCCATGAGTCTAGCAACTAGTCTATATGGTGAGGAGCACTTACCCATGAGTCTGGACTTAGATAGTCTGTACAGTGAGGAACACTGCCCCACAAGTCTAGCAACTAGTCTGTACAGTAAGAAGCACTGTACCATGAGTCCGGTCTTAGATAGTCTGTTCAGTGAGGAACACTGCCCCATGAGTCTAGCAATGACTGTACAGTGAGGAGCACTGCCCCACAAGTCTAGCAATTAGTCTGTACAGTGAGGAACACTGCCCCACAAGTCTGGTCTTAGATAGCCTGTACAGTGAGAAGCACTGTCCCACGAGTCTAGCAACTAGTCTATACAGTGAAGAGCACTGCCCTGTGAGTCTAGCAACTAGTCTGTACAGTGGGGACAACTGCCCCATGAGTCTAGCAACTATAATCTGTACAGTGAGGAGCACTGCCCCATGAGTCTATCAACTAGTTTGTACAATGAGGAGCACTGCCCCATGAGTCTAGTCTTAGTCTTAATTATAGTCTAGCCTGTTACAGCAGCCAAACCCTTCTTGTACCTTTTTCTTGCAGAGATCTGTTGCCATGAATATCTCCTTTCTATCTTTTCTGCCATTTTGGTAGACATAAGCATCCAGAGCCAATGTAGCAGTTGTCTCATGTTAACAGACAACCACTTAAGTCTTACACAAACTAATACAGTATGTGAAATGGAGTTACACAATGTCACAGGAGGCAAGGCACATACAACACTGTTAATATTGAACATCTTGTCAGTAACACACACACACACACACATGCACGCATACACACACACACACACACACACACACACACACACACACACACACACACACACACACACACACACACACACGCACACACGCACGCACACACACACGCACACACACACGCACACACACGCGCACACACACACGCACACACACACGCACACACATATACTACACCCACCACATGCAATATGGATCTGACACACAGAACTACATTGGCTGGGTCTCTTAAATGTAATCTTCCTAAACTCCAAAGGCCTCACAGATGTTTTCTCAACAGGACGTATATTCAGTAACCTCAAAAGCACTCTACTAAAACAACATTTAATACAACACATACAACCACATCTCACTTTCTATGCCGATAAGGCAAACCACAGTACAACCCAATATTTTATAGTCCATGTAGGTGTAAATGACCTGAGATATGCCTTTCTTGACTACATGAAGAGAGACATGATGGAGCTCTCAGAGTGTGCATCCAAGGCCTATATGAGGCTAGCAATGGACAGTATTCTGCCTTCTCCAAGGATGATGCCACAATATAAACAGAAGATAATTGACTTTAATAATTTACTTAGTTTTTAGTATCATTTGAAAATGATACAATATTTGTTTTCCTTTAATGATATGCTTGACAGACTGTGCTGCTTTGCTAGACGGGTCTGCACCTGTCCTGTCTAGGTTTTCTTATATTGGCTAAAACCTTGTCCTCCCCATAATGTCTTTTTAGGCATTGCCAACCTGATAAATCTTTTGATTTACCAAATCCAACAAATGAAAATCTAAAGATATTACTGTTCAGTGCCAGGAGTCTAAGCAAGAAACTCCTCCACCTGCAAGTTCTTTTCACTATGGACAATGCAAATGTTTGTGTAATTACTGAGAATGGGTTCAAAGCCATTGTGAGCACCCTGGCAGTGCAGGGCTATAATGCCTTCCACACATTTAGACCACTTAATGAACAACAAGGGACAAATGTTGGAGGTGTCTCTCACATCAAAAACACATATCAATGCTGGTTAATAAGTATGATGTGCTTAAGCTTATCCACACCCAAATTACCATAAAGTCCCATACTGCACCTGTGCAAGTAACTCCCCATTCATGACCCATGAAACCCAAAACACTTGCTTAAGTGTTTTTGGGGACACACTCCATTCATCCTAATACCACAATTATGGGGGATTTTAACTACCCCCACCTTAAACTGGGGATCTTACATGATCCCTAACATGCAGGCCCAGAGATTCATTGACTTTATAAAAAGTAACACCCTGGATGAGCTTGTCTGTACACCCACTAGGGATGCGAGCATCCTTGACATGCTCCTCATAAACATGGGAGAATGTTGTAGCATACCTACTGATAAATCCTCACTAGTCAGGTTATTCTGTTTAGTATCTGTGACTGTGATTAAGATCAAAACTGAAATTTTATAGTTAAGAATGTCATGATTTATGCAAAAAAATGATATTTGATGTTGTTGTTGAATTTCAGCAAAATTAATTTATTTTATTTAACATTTGTTTACCAGGAAAGTCTGACTGGGACAGAACCTATTTTCAGCGGAGGCCTGTGGAGAAACATTCTAGATGCATGTCATTGGAATGTGGGAGGGAACCCATTCAAATACAAGGAGAACATGCAGACTCCACACAGAAGGTACCACAGCAAAGAATTGAACTGGAGAACCTCTTGCTGTGAGGAAACAATGCTAACCACTGCACCACTGCATCACCCATATCCAATTATATGTATATAGTTACAGAATTAGCTGACCTGAGTTAGCTGTGCAGAAATCTGCAAAAAATAGTGCTGTAAATATTGCAAAAGGGCTTTTGATGCAGTTTTTCTCTCTAGACTAATGGCAACAGCCACATAAAAGTCTAGCCATTGGCAGACATTCTTCCATTTTGGTACAGTTGTTTTTATATAACATCAACAAACTTTACAATCAACACAAATGTTTGCTGTCCATGAAAAAAAGTGAGACCCCCAACAATAGAAAAGCATTCTCCTCAGCATAAACAGGCAAATAAGACAACTTGTCAGATCCTGTAAGGGCCTCTTTGAGAAAAACTTAGCATGCACAGTCAAGGATAACCATAAGGCTTTTTACAGCTATGTACATAGCCTAAAAGGTAGGACCCAAGCATGTGCAGAACTAGTGATCAATGGTTTCACACACACTGACCCCACAGGGATAGCAAACCTGCTAGCAGATAGGTTTGTTAAAAATTTCACACCCATATCCTCTCCAAATCTATCACAAACCTTGCCCCAAACTTCCCTTCCACCCTACATATCTGAAGAACAGATCATCAAAGCCTTGTCCAAGAAAAAAACACAGCCTCTGTGAGACCAGACAGCATCCCAATCTGTTTTCTAAACAGGCTAAAACATGAACTAACATCATCATATACTCTTTTTAATCATAGTCTAACCACAGGCTTTGTTCCTGTGGAATGAAGAGCAACAGTTATTCCCCTCCACAAATGTGGCCTAGCAACACACCCAGAAAATGACAGACCCATAAGCCTGACCAGTCTCATCGGTAAGGCCATGGAACATACCATTATGAACCTCATAAGGGGTAAGAATGGAGAGATGATAAAATCAGCAAAAGGAAAGAAGTATTGCTGGAACTGAATTCATCCTCAATTCTTGGTGAGTACCTTCATGAGGTGGACCCTGTTTTTCACAAAATCTCACCAAGATGACATTGATATATAATAAATCCAGTAAACAGCTTTGGGGTAAAGGTACTAAGCGGTGCAAATGCAAAGAAAACTTCAAACAAATCACCAAAGTACCACCACGGCTCAGGAGTTTCAATTTTAAGATGCAGTTCGTTTATTCAAATATAACAATCAAGATAGTAAGTGCTTTCGGGTTATATCCAAACCCTTCATCAGACATATAGCAAGTAGCATTATCAGGGCATTTAAATACCAAAAAGGAGCCAAAAAGTAAACATACTAAAAGTCTCAATTCATATCAGTTTTGGCCACTGGATGGTGCTGAATACATACCATATATAGAGACCTTTTAAATCTCAATAAAAATAAAAAACACTAAGAATATTAGTAGATATTGAAAAATCAACCTAACATATCATGGCTACAAACTATGCTGGGAATATTAAATATTACAAGAGATTTGTAGATGATGTCTTCTTCCAATGGGAGGGCAAGGAAATTGATTTGTGTTTGTTTACTGAGTACCTCAATCAGACTACCACTTTTCTGAAATTTGAGGGCAAATGGTCTAGAATAGCTATTGAATTCCTGGACGTATTGGTTACAAGAAAAGAAAATAGCTTTACAACATCACTGTATAGGAAGAAATGCAGGAAAAATAGTTTACCCCATCGCACGAGCATGCACCCTAGGCATATATATCAGAATATGGTTATTAACCAAGGACAGAAAATATCTACATTAACTAGCGATGATATCAAATGTGAGTCAACTTTGAACACTTTGAGGGATGAATTTATTGTGAGAGGATACCCCAAGAAAGAAAGTGATATTATAAAAGACCCAGTGGTAATAGATAGAGAAAAGAAGGGGAGACCTTACTTTAATAAAAAGAATGTTAATGAAATTGAATAAACACAAATGATGAGGCATACTAATTTAATTAATGCACATATTAGGTTGAATATACAATACTCAAATAACAATAGGAATGTATGTAATATTAACAATAGTAATTGGGCTAGTTTAACCACAAATGATGAAATTCGAACTCTGGTTGGTCCTAAACCTAGATATAGTTATCGCAATAATAAATCATTGAAAAGACTGCTTTGCTATGAAGAAAGTAAAGGCAATAAGATAATGTTGAATAGACAAGGTACTTATCCATGTAGAAATTGCAATCAATGTTCGTACGTGCAGTGTTCTAACGTTTTTATACATCCTGACAGTAAAAGAACTCATACATTTAGACACTATGCTGACTGCAAATCTAGAGACCTTGTCTATCTGGCTAGCTGCATGAAACACACCAGCTTCTTTATAGGAAGAACAAATAGGACATTGAGAGAGAGAGTGAGGGAGCATGTTTATGCTAGAAATCATGACGATGAGACTAACGCATTAGCTAAACATGTATTAAATCTTGGCCTAAGCCATAAGTTTAGATTTATGGTGACAGAGTTGACTGAAAGAAAAAAGAAGATAGGAAATATAAAGAACCATACAGAAAAGCACGAAATAAAATGGATAATAAGAATGCAGTCTGATAGAGGTAATGGCTTGAATGATAAGATTTCAATCAAGCCATTCCTCAGAGACAGACCATTGAAACGTTAAGAAGGAAGAGATATACTGTGTGTAAGGATATGGACATTGTTTTATATCTATGTTTTTATATAGATACTCCGTGTTTACATATCTCATATATATGTAGGAACTCTCCATTTGCACACTGTATATAAATATATATACGTTTTTATATTTGCTTTACTGAAGGAATTTGATATATATATATATATATATATCTTGAAGTTTTTATATATATATGTAATTTTAAATGTGAATTGAAGTATATATATATATATATATATATATACACACATATACATATATATATATATATATTATATTTTATATATTTATATATATATATATATATATATATATATATATATATATATAAAAACAGAAAGTACATTAATAATGAATTTTACATATATTTATTTAAAATGAAGAATTTTCTATATGTACACAAATTTTTCATATACATTTTATATATTTAGATTCTATATGTTAGGTTGATTTTTAAATATCTCCTAATGTTCTTAGTGTTTTTTATTGATATTTAAAAAGGTCTCTATATATGGTATGTATTCAGCACCATCCAGTGGCCAAAAGTGATATGAATTGAGACTTTTAGTATGTTTACTTTTTGGCGCCTTTTTGATATTTAAATGCCCTGATAATGCTACTTGCTATATGTCTGATGAAGGGTTTGAATATAACCCAAAAGTGCTTACTATCTTGATTGTTATATTTGAATAAACAAAATGCAACATAAAATTGAAACTCTTGAGCCGTGGTGGTACTTTGGTGATTTGTTTGAAGTTGACACTGATATATAGACTGTATTTTTTTTTTATTTGTCTTTCCCCAGTTAGGGGTCGCCACAGCGGGACTCCGGTCCACTAATGATTGGCAGTACATTTTCACGAACACTGAGGTGCCAGCTCAACGTCCAACCTTCAATGAAGGCACGACCATTTACGCATGTCTTTCAAACGCCCACCCAACAGCAGGGAGGACATGCAGACACCATACAGGAGGCACTCCCCGCACTCAAGCCGAGAATCGAACGGGAGAACCTCTTGCTGTGAGGCTACAGTGCTACTGCTGCACTACCGCGGATGTTGATATATAGACTGTATTTTATATAGCATATATCATAGACAGATGGTTAAAAAATAAAGAAGATGGCTGGGTGCACGAGCCCCAGGATAAAAAGTGCCCAATCCTGGTAGGTACCCTGGTACCAGGACTGGAAAAAATGACAGTGTAGAAGCCTCAAGACGTGGACAGATTCCTACAATGGGGCCAGGCCAGGGGGATGATAGCCCCCTCCACCATTGCAGAAGGAAGTAGCAGTCCACAAAAATCACAAAAACTGATTGGCCAAAAAAAAGCCATACAAGATAACGGGGTGAATTACTGAGGAACATAACGAAATTATGTATTGTTATTATTATGCAAGAAGCCCAGAATTTCCAGACAAAATCTATACAAAAAAGATTAAGAAAGAAATTAGAGGAAAGAAAAATACTTCCACAAGAAAAACTGTCATCAGCTTCAAATAAACATTTGTGTTCATTAATACAACAGATCCATGAAAAACATTATACTGACCAAGAAATCTTGTGCCATTTGGAAAAAGAAACAACTGAGGAAGTGCAAAAATTTAAAGAAAAAAATTTAGTGATGTTTGAAGGGTATAAAAAATATGGACATGAGAAGGAAGAGAGATCTGATGTGGTGCAATATTTATGCAAAGGAAAATGCCAAATTAACACAAACATTTTGAAGAGAAATAGATGGAAAGGCATCCAGATATGGAATATTTCACAATTAAAAAAATAAGATCACGAAGAGGGAATGTAGAACAGAAGATTATTGATGTAGAAGTTAAAAATAGAAGCTGAAGCTATGGAATATTTGCAAAGTGAAGGATTCAGTGTAGAAAGTCTAATACGGGTTATATCACAGCATGATGGAACAACTAGCCCCCAAAGTAAGGAGAAATAAGAGGAGAAGGAGACATCTGAGGAAGAAATATGGACTTGGAAAAGAAAAAGAGACTGAATACGATGCAATATTTATGCAAAGGAGAAAGCAAAACTAGTCAATGCAAAAATAGCAGCACCAAAAATATTTGAGGAGAAAAAAATACAGGCAAAGCCATCAGGATATGCAAAATTATACAATACAAAAAAATAAGAAAACAAAGAGGAAAAGTAGATAAGAGGATTGGTAATGGAGAAGTTAAAGAAATAGAAACTGAGGTTACTGATTACCTGCAAGTGAAGGGTTTAGTGTAGAAAACTTAACTCAGATAATAACACAACAGGATAGAGCAATGGGCACCCAAATTAAGGAGAAATCAGTGGAGCGGGACTCATCTAATCAGTTAATATATGAAGATACTTTGGAACCTCCCATAGGAAACCAGTACAAATATTCAGTTGATGCTTTACAACAAGGGAGAGAGCAGGAAACTGTGACAACTTTGACACAGTCAATGTTGTGGAGTGATAGGCCAGTGAGTTCCCATGTGAAAGAGCAACGGATGACAAGGGGTGAAACTGAAGAGAACATAGCACAGGAAGATGCTCTGGAACTTTCTGTAGAATGCCCGCAGGAAATGGAGAACAAAGAATGTGCCCTCAGTTTAGAAGAAAATGATCTAAGAGAAGAGTTGCTTGATTCAATAGAGAAAGATAGATGTATTAAGATCAATGAATGAAATAGACTACAGAAGGTCAATAAAACCCCAAAAGTTAGAAGTTTAATAAAACAAATGAACACAATAATTAGGACTGTCTATAGAGATTCATGTGATATAACAGAAGTAAATAGAATGCATTACTGTGCAGCCAAATTAATAAAAGATAAAGTTCTACCACAAGAACAAAGGGTAGGAAGCAAAGGAAGGGGATTAATCGAATGCCATCATGGAAGTATCAAATACAGAAAACTAAAGCAATTAAGACAAGAAGAGTCACTGTTAGAAGAGGGAACAGATCAACAAAAATACTCAGAAAGATAGATGTGATAAAAGCAATACACAGTACTATAACACATCAGTATGTATTGTGCACTGTCACAAATAATAAACTAAAAATATCAGCACAGGCAGAACAGCTTAGAAGATACACAGATAAATATAAAGAAAAAGTACAAATAAGCAAGTTATTGATGACCCAAAGAAGTTTTATAGAAAATTGGGAAACAATGTAAAAGGAATTGAAAGACCACCAAAAAAAGAAAAAATAGATACATTTTGGAGAAATATTTATGAAGATCCTGTGGAACATAACAAAGATTCTAAATTGATAGAAGTAAAAGAAAGAGTAAGAAGTTCAAATGTACAGGATATGAAAGGGAATGAAGTAACAGCCAGAGAGATTGAACCAAAGTTAAGAAAAGCTCTAACTGGAAAACCCCAGGCCCAGATGCAGTACCTAACATCTGGCTAAAAGTATTAATATCTTTGCACGAAGATTTAGCCATGAGTAAGAACGATGTATGTGCATACCCCAGACAGACACCAACCTGGCTAACAACAGTACAAACAATGCTCCTACTTAAGAGTGAACCTGCAAGATACCCTAGAAGCTATAGACCAATAACTTCCCCTCCCATGATATATAAACTATACACTGGAATTGATGCCGACAGAGTTTATAGTCATTTAGAAGAAAACTCAATTACGGCAATAAAATAAAAGGGTAATAAAAGAAAGTGATATGGAGCAAAGGATCATTTGTTGTTAAATAAAGTTATAGTGGAGAACTCTAAAAAGGTGAAGAACCTAAGTATGTCATGGATAGACTTCAAAAAAGCATTTGTCAGTATCACACATTCAGGGATAAAAGAGTCCATAAGAATGTATAAGATACACCCTACACTAATAGGTTCATAGGTTGGTACTAGGCTATCAGCCCTAGGGCCTATACAAGCCTAGCCATAACAATTCCCTGGCTATTTCTTCCCACATTATTTACTTTCCTGGACCCCTGTCTAGCAGGGCGACTGACGTGATCCCTGGGGTGAATTTCCTTTCTCCCATCCAATCGTCAAGGTTCCTCTTGAAGAGGTCCAACGAGGCACTCTGCTTGACATGTATGGGCAATCTATTCCAGAGTCTGGGGAGTCTCTGGGTCAGGAACCTATCCCTCCAGCATGTTTTGTTTATTGTGATGACAAGGTTTAGATCCCTGGAGCGTGTAGCTCTGAGGGATTGGGATTTCTTTAAGTGTAGCATGTCCATACATGATAAACTACATCACAGCAACCATGAAACCATGTTAAACCACTCTGCATTAAGCCTTGATAAAGGACAAATTAATATTCCAGGGCTAACAATTCAAAGGGGGATATTCCAGGGTGACTATCACCGCTGTTCTTTTGCCTTGCCCTTAACCCAATAAGCTGCCTGCTTAACAGATTAGGTTATGGCTATAATTTGCTCCCACAAAGCAACAAACACTTCTAATCTTTTCTTTGTAGATGATTAAAAACTGAACAGCTAGCTCATCAGATAAGGAACTGAAAGCAGAACTTCAAGTAGTCAAAACTTTGTCAGATGATTTAGGAATGTCATTTGGTCTTAATAAATGTGCAAAAGCAACCTTTAAAACAGGAAAGCTGCAGCACCAAGAAAACATCAGTTTGGCACAAGAATGTGATATAGAAGAACTTGAGCAAGAGGGAGTGTAGAAATATCTGGGAATTGTTGAAGGATCAACAATAAACTATGAACAAATGCAAATAAATTCAGTAAAGAATATTTTAAAAGACTTAAATTAATCCTGAAAACAGCATTGACATCTAGAAACAAAGTTCAAGCTATAAACCACTTTGATCTTCCTGTCCTAACTTACAGTTCTGGCATGACTAACTGGCCCCAAAAGGTGTTAAATAGACAGGAAAACAAGAAGGATGCTTCATGCTCAAATGATTTATAAAAATCAGTGCATACCAAGATTATATATTGCCTCGAGAGCAAAAGAGGTTATAACCCCTCTATACTCGGCACTAATCCAGCCCATAATTAAGTATAACATTGGCGTGTACCATTCAGATCATCTGCGGCAATTGGAGAGACCTCAGAAGTTTCTAACAAAGAAGATCAAGGTGCCATACACAGACCAACTAAAGTCTCTGTCGCTGTACTCTGTATCATATAAACGTCTTAGAGGAGACTTATGCCTGGCTTACAGAGCAATCTCAGACCCAAACCTACTGAACTTGCTGCATATCTGTAAATCAAATGGGACCAAGGCCATACATTTCAGGGATCTAAATATGGCCTACGACTTGAATAGGACATGCTGGAGGGAAAGATTCATCTCCCAGCGACTACCATGTTTTTGGAACAGGCCACCAATTGATATGAAACAGAGCACCTCTATGACACGGTTCAAAAGGAACCTGGATGAGTGGATAGGGCACCATAAATTCTTAACAGGAATAGATCCCACAACCCTCCTGGGCATGGACAATCATTACTAAATGCAATGCTGGGTATTACTAACATTTCTATGGTATTACATTAGGATGAAACTGATAGGCTTGAAATTACCTCCAGCAGGTCAATAGCCTAACAATCTACTATGATCCTATACTATAACCAGCCAGTAGGTGGTGCTCAGTAATGGAACATCATGTTATTGTCATATGCATATGGCATGGGAAACTAACATAGGATCTCCTCCCCACACACATTTTACATACTCACAATGGCTGACTGGACTGTTGAAATGTTGCTACATCATGCCAGCTCAGTCCAGCTTGATCTAAACAGCTCTTCTTACCTTAGAACAAATGCTTTCCCCCCAGGCTATTCTCCATGCAACTGATGTCTGTTTCTAAATGCAGGCTATTAATATGAGACATTTAATTTTAAAAATCTAGTTCAAAAGTAAGCCCTTGTCCTTATTAAATGCCATTCAAATTAAATTTTGAAACGGCTGTTAACTTCTGTATCTTGTTAAAAAGGAAAACATTTACATTTCTAGAAAAGACTACACTAGTACTGAACAGCGCACTTAAATCAGAGGTCCAGACCGTGACTTCACTGCTCAGTTAAAAGGTCCATGGTATTTATAACATGAAAATGATACATTAAATCAAAGGTCCAGATGTCCTACAAGCACAGCAACTTCACTGCTCAGTTACAAGGTCCATGGTATTTATAACATGAAAATGATGTACTACAAAAATTGCTTGTGGAGTCAAAGATATGGATACGGCATGAAATGTCTTCCAATGATACTCTTTAAACTGCAGCAAGAACAGAGGTTTATGATTCTGAATGGAGCTCATACTTCTGCAGAATTTCCTTGGTATGTGACCAAGCGAGCACATCCATGCCATGCCTTATAATGTTATACTTCCCAGGAGTGGAGAGATTGACAATGTTTGATCGCATCCGACATGCAGGGCTCATCTCCAATGAGACCACCATCAATAACAAGACCAAGCCTGGGCAAAAGATCCTGGAATTCCTCAGTTTTGAGCATACTCATCTGTCAGCTGATGTTAGCGCTTGTTAAAGCTAAGGGATCTTCACATGCATGGGCTGATTGCTGTAAGAAGGCATGACCTGGTATACCTTAGGTATACCAGGTCATGCCTTCTGGCCGGCCTTAGCTAAAATGGAGCCCTAGGCGAAGTAGTGCTCTAGTGCCCCTTAAGCCGCACCCACACCATACTCGTGAAACACCCCTATTTGCTCCACATCCACAGGAAGGATCCATCTCTGTTAGAAATGCTACATCTAAAGAAATCCCAATTCCCTCCGCACCACATGCTCCAGAGACCTCAACCTCTTTACTACAATCAACAGAACATGCTGGAGGGACAGGTTCATAACCCAGAGACTGCCCATGCTATGGTACAGATTTCCCATACATGTCAAACAGAGCACCTCACTAGCCGTCTTCAAGAGAAATCTTGATGAGTGGATGGGAAACAGAAAATTCACCCCAGGGATCACTCCAGTGGCTTTACTTGACAGAGGCAATGGGAACTAAGGTCACGTGGCACGATGCCAGGGTAATCTTATGGGCTAGGCTTGTAAAGGCTCCAGGGCCATTAGCCTAGTACACACCTATGAACCTATAAACAACAGCAGGACCCCTAGAACCAGGGTGCCCCAACAATGACAGGTTTCGCTAGTGCTTACAGCAAGCTATGATTCCACACCATTTTCACACAGATGTGAGAATGTCTTCAGATGACTGACGCTGGCTGATTATGTTTGCATGGCAGTCAGCCTCTTAGTAATGAATAATGCAAATAAGGACCCTGGATATGTACTGTGACACCAGTATATCAGCAAAACCATAGATATTTTAAGGACTATTCTAATCAATAACTGTACATACATGCCTTATCTGTTAACATTAATTAAAAATAATGTATGTATCTAATAAGGGGCTGACACCCCTCTTCCAATACCTCTCAAACTCTGAGCTTTAAAAATCGTATTATAAGGTCAGAAAGAAGACCAGAGTCTTACTTTATACAATATAACTTTATATGCTAGACCCTATATAGTTCCTGGAAAGGAGTTTGCATGGGTTGTATTTATTTGTTTGATAATGTACATACCTATAAATGGGTCTGCCATTATGAGGAACATCAGTAAACCGAGAAGGAGCAAGACAATCTGAGGGCCAAAATTATAACGCACTGCCTAAATCATACCTTTAAGAAGTATGCCTGCAAGAACAAGTGTTTTCACATATTTTCAGTCACCCATGGCACATCAGACTATTTAAAAAGTCATACACAGTTAGTAATGAAAATAGTTTGATGTTAACTCCTGAACAATAATGCACACATCCAACAGGGGGACTGACACACCCCTCCCTGCCATATTGCATATTTCAAATAAATATCTATCAGAAAATACATAATCAAAGTTAAAAGCTATACTGTATACATTATATATCTTCTCCACCTGCCCCACAGTACAAAACAAACTTCCATTTGGTGGGTGTCAGCCCTCCTGAAGCATTTTTTTGCATTAATTTCTATTATGCATTTTAATCGTTTTATGAAATACCACAACATGGTATCCCTACAGAAATCAATCAGCTGTCCCAGATCTAGCAAAATGTTCCTAATTTTGCCTCTTGAGACCCCCCCTCTTTTTTTAGTTAAAATTTGAGAATTATGCTCAGATATACCTTCTGTTCTACTAACGTTTTAAGTGAATCGGAGTACTATTTAAAAAAATATTCCTTATTTTGGTCTTCTAATTTATTGATATGCATAAAAATATGTCACTCAATGCAGTCCGAAAGTTTTTTCAAGCGAGGAACACTACAGAGTTTGTTGAAAACATGGCAATATACACACACACATACCTACTCTCTCATACAACAACATACACATACCTTTTCTTTCATACAGTAACTAACAACTAGTCTAAATTCCACACACTCCTACTCTCTCAAACACACAGACAAGTACTTTCTCATACAGAAATAAACAAAACAACTATTTTAAATTATACACATCTACCTTCTCTCTGTTAGCAGCACACACATACACACACTCACGCACCTTCTCTCATACAAACAGAAGGGGTTATTGAAATTCTATATACACACGCCCAGACACACACTCTTTCTCTCACATACAGTAACAAACAGTTTGAATTACACACACATACACTTACTTACCATCTTTCTAACTCAAACTGCCACATGGACTTAGCCCACCTTCACAGAACTGCTAGCTTAAAATTTACGTGCGATTGAAAACTGAATTTACTTCCACACTGGCGTAAGCACGCATGATGCTCGTTTCATAGTTTAGTACTAGGCTATCTGCACTAGGGCATTTATAAGCCTAGCCATAGTGATGTGGCTATCGCCACCCCTTGTAGTGGTACTAAGTGTAAAGAACAGATTCAGAATACTGTGCCTCTGTCTTAGTAGTGACACATTGAAGACCCCTTTACTTAATAGAATTAGTTGACTGTGCCTCTGTCTAGTAGACACACACCCCTTTACTTAATAGAATTAGTTGACTGTGCCTCTGTCTAGTAGTGACACAAGGAGGAATCTCCCATCCACTCGTCAAGATTTCTCTTGAAGAGAGTCAATGAGGGGCTCTGCCTAACACAAACTGGGATTCTGTTCCAGAGTGTGGGAAGCCTCTGAGTTATGAATCTGTCCCTCCAGCATGTCCTGTTTATATTTGTGCCGAGGTTCAAATCTTTAGCTCCTGTGGTTCTGGTGGATTTGGATTTTTTGAGGTGGAGCATGTCCATCAATTCCTGATTGGAAATGGCCTTGTATGTCAGGCACAGGTCACCTCTAAGTAGGCGGTATGCTACTCAACATCTAAAGTTAGAAAGGAAAGGCTTTGAAACATTTTGCTTCCTTCTAGATCCCCCCCTCCCTCCAAGGAAGGAACTAGGACATTCATGGGCATGAAACTCCTTTCAGCTTAGCAAAGGAGCATCACAAGCTCCCTTCCAAGAAGGCTAGCTCTTCACAAACTGATATGATGTGCCTTCCTCCCCAGTCCTTAAGCTTCCCAAGGTGTAGCACTAGGGGGTCAGAAAATGACAGGAAGTTTAACAGATGGCCAAAGTAAAAGCCATCAGTGGCTAAACCAAATGGGAATCAGTAAACTTACAGGAAAATAAAAAGAAAATTAAGATGTAAAATTAGTACCCAGATTCATTAACTGACAAAGCAGGTTTTACATTTCAACAGTTCTGTCCCAAAGTGAAGGACTTCCTCAGAAATAAAATCACAGGAAGACAGTGTGACAAATGGAAATAGAAAAGTGACCAAAATCACAGGAAAACAAATAGGAAGCATGACTAAAGCAGGGTGGAGGCAAGCACAGCAGACACCTCTCCCTAACAAGGTATACAGATTACTAAACTGATGGGGCCTGCCAAGTCGCCCTCTTGACAGACACCTGTGGCATGAACTACATGTGAGGTCAAACCAAATGCTAAGTTTAGTATTTCCCCAGATCACATTGGATAGGCACTACCACTACAAAGAACGTAAACAGAGACCTGGGAACAATCAAAAGTGTTACGGGCCATTAACAGGTATAACAGCCAGAACAAGTCACGCCCCCACCCCCAAATAAAACCAAGGTCAACAAATACACCTTTATTAAAAGGCTCATTACAATTGGAACAGCCTAAAAGCTATGCCTCTAGACTCTACAGTATTCAACTTTAAACAAAAACAGTTATTTAAATATACAACTATATATTGAACAATTCGGTCATAATCACTATAAAACTATTTACAAGAACGGCTAAGACACGGTTTTAAATACACAAAAGGTAGTGTGTTAATACTTCAAGAAAAATCAGTTTTCACCCCCCAATTATACGTGGAAGTGAAACTAAATCCGATTAACAGTCATGCGTTCCAGATACGGTCTAACTGGAATGACTATACTACAAACCATTTCTTCACCCTACGCCACAACAGTGAAAACCAACCGTGCACTATGGTTAACCAAGGAAACACAGCAACTAATGTTAGAAAGTTAAAGGCACGAAAACATAAGTGTATTCAGTCACCAAGAAATCTGTCACACTACTCACACAAAAAACTGGTCATCTTTAAATAAGTTACTTCTCCCAGTTCCAACTATAACACTACAGTCTTTGTAAACATTGGCTGCTGTCAAATTTCGTTTTCTGACGCTATTGCTTTCCCCTTCTATATGCTAGTAAATCATGTGGAAGTTGTTCAGAACCAAGTGCTAAATGCATTTCATACCCGTAAAAATACAAAATTTCTAAAAAAAAAAAAAAAGCAGTCACGCCCTCTTCCTATGTAGTCTGTTATGGTAGAGATTCTTAAGACTCGCTTAGGTGTACCTCCTATTTAGACAGTACCTTTCTGACTTCCTTGTAATGGGCTGTATTCAGTCAACTTAGGGGCCATAGCGCGTAATGTCTCACCGCAGAACCAGGAACAAATTAAAAATAAAAACAGACGGGATACATTTAAAGACATCAATAATCAACTTAAAATATGCGAATGGGCCCTTTTAGGAAAGAAGCAAAAAGACTAGGGAGAAAGGAGTCCCCTTAGTTTAACATGCAAGAGCAACTATAAACATAACGCCTGATAAAAAATCATGGATTACAGCACAAAACCTAACAATTACAACTTTCATAAAGGAAGGGCGATATTGTAGTGAAGGGCCTCACCAGTTCGATTCGCGCAGACATGGGCGTGTCGAAAATTGAGTGACAACCCGGTCTGCATCGTGCATAACGGAGATGAAAAATATTAAATGTACACAAACGGCCCATTTCTTCCCTGCCCCTCAAAAAATATAATGCAAGTTTCCTTGTTTTATGCAGTTCAGAACCTAAATGTACGGAGGCAGACACCACATTGTCGTTGTAATGCAGCCGTGCACACCATCAGCATGACTCTAGTAGGAACACTACATAGATCTGTGCGCCCCACTGATACAGTAATGGATCACGTTAATGAACTCATCTTAACCAGCAAAAACATTCCAACATACGAAGTGAACGCTCAAGTCGTTTTAATGGTATTTAACAACCAATTAAAGAGAACTGCTGCTTCCCACACAACCGGCCATTGTAACACACACAGATGAACTTTTCCTACAACAGACAGAGCACTTAAAACATTCGCCACACTCAAGCTTTTCTTTAAAGCAATACGTGAACCGATAAGAAACGCTCTTTAGTTGCGAAGGCAATTAATAATAATCAGTATGCTTAACTACACGTTCCAAGTTTAAATGCTCTCAATGCAATTTCACGTATAAATAAATACAAGCTCAGATCAGAATCGCCTCTATACTCATGGGCCAAGTTTGCCGCCTCAATCCCGTGAGGATACAAGCCACCCTGGCCTAGTATATCTGATCGACTCATCACCTCTGAACTTTCCGTGCCCGTTCTCGTTGCCTCACGCGCATTGCCGAAGGATGACCATCAGC
This sequence comes from Protopterus annectens, assembly GCF_019279795.1. Lineage (NCBI taxonomy): Eukaryota > Metazoa > Chordata > Ceratodontiformes > Protopteridae > Protopterus > Protopterus annectens. Next base: position 1,521,383,933 of record NC_056733.1, read on the forward strand.
TCACGGAGGAAGTCTTCTCATTTCAAGCTGGGCCGGGCTCCACACCAGCCCGATCGAATAAGATCAACGTGTAGATTAGACAAATGAAGAAAACACTCACAGTAACAACAAACCACCCATTCACACAGACATTCACTCACGCATCCACACACACTATCACTCGCATTCATCTTTAAGGAGAAGACGCTAATACCGCAGTCGACCTGCTGCGGATGTAAAAGTGGGTGGGAGGGAGGGAGGGAGGGCGCTGGGCGCTAGGCGCTGCCCCCCCCCCCCATATGGTTACGAGTCGGCACTTCCGACGCCCTTGTATTTTTTTTTTATTTTATTTTAATTAGTTTAGTTAGTTAGTGCATTCTTTCTTCCCAGCACCTGCTACAAGCACTGGGAAGAAAGAATGCAGTAATTAAAATAAAAAAAATAAATAAGCCAAAACTGCGCCCTTTACGAGGCCGGCCTGTTATGCGCCCTAGGCGGTCGCCTAGTTCGCCTATGCCTAAGGCCGGCCATCAAGTTTTTATTTAGTTTCTCCGATCTTTCAGTCAGAAGGGTTACAGGACCCGGTAGTAAATCCCGCAGTAAGTGGTCTGGAACAGTCACTGTACAAAACCTATAAATCTGATACTACCAACACACATTGCCAAAGTTTTATTGCCATTGTTGTTGTCTTTCGGCCTTTCCCGGTTAGGGGTCGCCACAGCGGAACTCCGGTCCGCTAATGATTGGCAGTAGAGTTTCACGGTGCCTAGTTGCCAGCTCGACGCCCAATCTTCAATTACGACCCTTAATTTCATAAATTCCTTCAATGTCTTCTCGGTTTTTTTGTCAAACAGGCACTGCCATAGATGGCATCTGTTGGAACCGCTATTACTTCACCTCCTTTTAACACATTCACAGCTGAGTTCACGATCTCTCCATCTCCGGTGCTACAGCGACTCTCCAGCGTTGGTCCATTCCTACTGCTAACGCCAGGTAATCGCAGCACTCGGGACTTCATTTCTATATTCAAGACGCTTGTAGCCAGAGACAGTGTTCGCAGACGACGTGAAGTTCAACATATTATTTAAAAAACACAGTTATCTCCAGTTTCTCCACCATAAGAAGTATGAAACAGTAATATCTGTCACTGTTTACTGGTTGTAATCCTCAGTGTCTTACCATTAAAGCCAAACTTTACGACAGACAGGGCATCAAAAGAGGCAACGTGGGGGGCATTTCGTTAAATCTGGGACATTTGGGAGGTACCCCGTGGGAACTGTATGTTCTTTAAGCCACCCCCCGCGAAGTTTGGGGGATAGCTCACCTTCTCCATTACTATGCACGTGCGAATTCAGGGGCAGCCCTTCAGACACTGGGTGTCTGAAATACATCTCCATCTGCATGTGGAACTTGGTACTATAGTACATCGCCATCCGCATGGGGGCGTAGGTACTGTAGTACATCTCCATCTGTATGTAGAGCAAGGTACTGTAGTACATCGCCATCTGTCAACGGATGTAGGTTAGGGTTACCACCTGTCCCACTTTGCGAGGGACAGTCCCTCTTTGGGCAGTTGTGTCCTGCAAAACAATTGTAAAAATGGCAAATGTCCTGAGATTTTAGGACAAATGTATTTACTATATTATATGTAATAGTTGCATAAAATAGTTATGCTGTTCTCATTGGTACGCACTGAACGGGGAATGGCCCAACCCTTTTTGGAGTAGAGCGTGGGGTAACTCAGTTTCTCATCTCTGAAACACTCAAGGAATCCACCTGTCACACATCCCTTCTCATAACTCTCATTTGCATAAAAAATCAGAGACAGATTACAAATGACAGCGTGAAACTGGAACATCTGTTATTATTTTGTGATTGCAGCACATAAGGGTCTAACCGACAACAACTTCAAAGCAAAAGAGAACCTATGCTTATAAACTTCCAAAACAATATATTTTTCTTATTTTAGTAATTTACGTCTCCTTCAATACACACACATGAAGGAAACTACAAAAAATATTTTGTACAATACATGATATTCGGAATATAATCAAAAAAAATCACCCATAGCAAACCTTTTTATAAAGAAAGATAAGTATTAATATTGTAGGAACAACAACAACTGACCGTTTCCATTATTTAAAATATAATACAAGAGAAACTGAAACAAGTAGTGCTTTTAATTAGTCGATTCTGAGGCATGTGGCATACCTGCATAGAACCAATTCTACATTTAATATCAACTGCATTATGGGTATGCAAACACATGTTGTTTCTCACCTCCCTTTCACGGCGAAATTGAAATGTATTAACACACCACCGAGTTCGCGCATGTATGGCCGTGCCCACCATGATTGACATGCGGAAGGGCGGGATTAACAACGGCAATGTGCCCTGATTGATAAGCAATGCTAATATAAATAAATCCATACAAAAACGGAGCATTGTATAAACTATACAAGTTACTGGTTTGTCTCTGGTCATGCAAACAAATGGAAAATAGTAGCATATGACTACAGCAACCATGGTTAAAAATTGAAAACTGTGTGTATTAACTCTGCTGTACTTCAATCAGCTGAAGTAGCTTCCATGAGAATACTTTAGTTCAACCAGTATTGACAGCAGTCAGACTGCTACTAAGTATTTTGGTTCAGATTAACCATACTTTTTGTCATAGTTTGTGCCCTGTCCTTAGAGTTGCCACCTTTTCAAATGGCCAAAGTGGGACATTTTTGGTACAAACATCAGATTTTACAGGCCGACACATACCCACGGTCAGTACAAAGGATAGAACTTAACTTTTTTGCCTAAATAAAAACTTATTCTTGTAGCATTTTAGTTGCTGATTCGGTTTCTTATAACATTTAGGTATTTTATATACAGAATAACTGTTTTATGCAACTATTACATAAAATATAGGAAATAATTTTGTCCTAAAATCTCAGGACATTTGCCATTTTTACAATTTTTTGTCAGGACACAACTGCCCGAAGAGGGACTGTCCCTCGCAAAGTGGGACAGGGGGTAACCCTACCTGTCCTTTAATAAACTTCTTTAATAAACTTTTTTAATAAAGCAGTTCTTCAAACAACATACTTTGATTTCATTTGTATACCTTCTCTGTCATCGTCTTGGATTCTTTGCAGTCTGGTCAGTCAATGTGTAGAAAACTGCAAGGAACCACCACGATAGGTATATAATTTATTTTAACAAAAGGAACAAGCGCTTTCACGCACCACCATGGCGCGCTTCATCAGGTTACATCAATTTAGTTAAAATTCAGTGTTTATATACAAAACACACTCCCAATTATTTAATCAAAGACATCAATTAAGCCAAACAATTAATTCATTTAAAAAGGTAGCACCAAATATAGCAGCATGCTTTAGGTAAACAAAGCTATTGCATCCTATGTAACTTTACTATATATTAGACCTACTAATAGGGCAGGAGAAAATATTCCAACTGCAAACAAGCTTCATATTCAAAACCTATATAACTCATCTTGGAAGTTAGTGTCTGTTGCATGTCTCAAGATCATATCCAAAACATCAGATCCAGAAAACATCAGATCCAAAAAACAAATCCAAAAAACAGATCCAAAAAATCTGCCTACTTTATGTTATAGCAGAAACATAAAAATGTTATATTACTATAAATAAATAGATATATAGCAGAGTAGAAAATAGTTAAATAACTATTTAGATACTAATTCATGCATTGTATTATTATCAATTAATCGTGCAATATTTTTCCTATTTAAACTATCAATTTATTTATACAAAATTTCCAATAAATTCCCAATACTACAACATATAAAATCTATAAAGAAATCAAAATAAAAAGTAAAAAATAAGCTAAATATATATATATATATATATATATATATATATATTCTAACACATTGCTATTACTAAAATAAATCATTTTTTAAAATTATAAAAATATATAAAAATATTATATTATCGACCCAATTACTCATCGAATATTAACAATGAGAGACAAGTACTTAAAAATGAAAATCAAAAATGAAATGAAACAAAAATGGACTACACCAAACATGTCATGAAAAAACAAAACAAAATAGAAGAGAACAGAGTAGAAAATTCATCCATCCCCTAGTAACGCTGGTCGAATACTAACCGTTGAGTTCAAACCAGGTTCAATATGAGATCTAAAACTTAAGATCCACCTCAACTCATGAAGTTCAAGGGTTGCCATTACATTCCCCTCTCTTCTATTCTTATGCACCATCTGTATAACCCTAAACTTAAAAACATGCTGAGGGAACTGCTGACTGATTTCATTTGTATACCTTCTCTGTCATCGTCTTGGATTCTTTGCAGTCTGGTCAGTCAAAGTACCGTATTTGAGCAATAATACAGCTATCGTTCGTTGTTAAAAATGTTCCTGACTTTTTGGCAAACTGCTTAACTAAATTGCATTTTCTAAATGTACTGAAAACACCAGATGACTGATTAGAAATTGCTTTAACAACTGCTTCAGGGCTGATAACGTAAAAGTACCGTATTTTGTTTCTCTATTTCCTATACTTGGCTGTTCTTTAAACCTTCCCACCCCTTTCCTATGTTACTTTCACATTGCACCAGTGGCACTTCTCTCTCTAATGGACACGGGTAACCTGTAAGTGGTTAATCTCCCAGCCCCATGCTTACACTTATCAAGGGTATCAGAACTGGTCAGATCACATCAATCACAAAATTAACTCAATCAAACGGTGGGCGGTGCAGTCAAAATGCTCGCAGGCGGGGTTTGGGTGGGGCTTGCTACTGTACATCTGGTGGGTTAATACACTTCAATTTTGCCCCTTTCACGTTGGAACAAAGTGTTTCTAAGTACATATTTGAGTTTTTTATTTTTTGCCCTTTTTCTCATAAAAAGTCTTCATTGATTCATACTACTTTTTTGGTCAAAAGTTCACAATGACGCACAGGACGGGCGGGACAAACATGATTGGCAGTGGTTTTGGTAGCTGTGGCCGTAATTCTTTATTCTTGTAAATATCAGGAAAATGCATGTTATATTGAAGAAAGTGTCACTAATTTTGGCCCATCGCCCCCTATGGCTTAAACTCTGAGCTTGGTCGGCTAAGACCTATCTGCAATCAACTGGATGTATAAGTGAATTTAAGTAAATCTTTATCTGCACTTTTTTCAAATAATACAGCATTTCAATTGATTTATTTGTGTTGCATTGAATACTAACTAGCTGGAAGTTGTGGCTTTGTTTTTTCAGTTAAAGCTTGTTTAGAATTTAGTGCTTGTTAGAATTTCTGCATAGCCAGTGATAAGTGGGGGTAGTTTCACTTCATTAATATTCTGTTTCTGCCTTATATAAGTGGTATATTTTGGATTATTTTCTGCTTAAACTCTGAGCTTTGGCTGGCTAAGACCTACCTGCAATCAACTGGACATATAAGTGAATTTAAATAAATCTTTATCTGCACTTTTTTAAAATAATACAGCATATAAATTGATTTATTAGTGTCGCATTGAATACTGTCTAGCTGGAAGTTGTGGCTCTGTTTTTTCAGTTAGTTCCCCACCAACCCTCTCTTTTTGGTGTTAATCTTGGTGGCTTTGAAACTGCCCGCCCCTCTTGTAAATTTGCATTTAGATACTCCTCCTTGGCCCATCTCATTTGCTCACTCAAAAAAAAATGTTGCACTTTATTCATCTGCTTTTACTGTATTTGTGTTTCTTCCTACTTTATTACTTTATTTTGCTTTTGTGTCATCTTAAAAGTACTCAGTTGTATATATTACTGCTTGGTGTAACTATCGTTCTAAGCCTTTTGATTTAAGCACTTGGGCTTCAGACCAGTTGTTTCACATTAAGAAGGTTTGTGGTCTGCACTGTTGTGGCAGGACAGCTAGCTTACATCCTTCTAAGTTGGGAACTGCTGATTGAAGGCTCAGTGTCTGTTATTCTAAAAGTGTATTAGTTCTGGTTTAAGCACTTGGGCTTCAGGCCAGTTATTTTACATTAAGAAGGTTTGTGGTCTACACTCTTGTGGGAGGAGAGGCTGGACTCTACCTGTCTGAGCTGGGAATTTCTGGTTAAAGGCTTATAGCACCTGCATACTTGAACTGTTTCTTACTGAAATTGGTGTGCCTTGTTTGCTGTAGCATAGTCTAGATCCAGGCCTGCTGAATCTAGCTTTATTTGTATAATTTGAACACTAATCCAGGCCTTCTTAAAATTATTCAATTGTATTTATTACTGCTCGATAGTAACCTGATTAAAGCGTAGCTATCATTCTAAGCCTTTTGGTTTAAGCACTTGGGCTTCAGACCATTTCTTTTACATTAAGAAGGTTTGTGGTCTGCACTGTTTTGGCAGGACAGGTAGCTTACATCCTTCTAAGCTGGGAACTGCTGATTGAAGGCTCAGTGTCTATTAGTCTAAAAGTATATTACTTCTGGTTTAAGTACTTGCGCTTCAGGCCAGTCATTTTACATTAAGAAGATTTGTGGTCTGCACTCTTGTGGGAGGAGAGGCTGGACTCTGCCCTTCTGAGCTGGGAATTTCTGGTTAGAGGCTTATAGTGCCTGCATATTTGAGCTGTTTCTTACTGAAACTGGTGTGCCTTGTTTGCTGTCACATAAACTAGATTCAGGCCTGCTGAATCTAGCTTTGTTTGTATAACTTGAGCACTAATCCAGGCCTTCTTTTTTGGAGAAGGTTCCTCTGCACCCCAGTGGCAGGAGTGTGCAGTTAGAACTTGTCTGATTGAAGACTACAGGAACAGGGTTCAGTTTTGAAATATTTTTACTGGTTAATTGGGTAATTTGTTTAAAAGCCTTTTCTGGTTGCTTGTAGTCATCTAAAGCTGTTTTAAGTGTATTTTTTACTACTTGTAGTCGTTAAAGCTGTTTTAAGTGTATTTTTTTACTGTTTTTGCCTTATCTTTTCAAAAAAAACTGTCCTTGTTTCCCACCTTTCTAAGCTAGTATAGTCCAGTTTTCAGGCTAGTGCTGAATTCAGGGCTGTGTTATAAGTTTCTGAGTTGCCCATACCTTACTTGGATAGAGGGAGGTTTCTCTGTTCACCTGTGATAGAGGGAGTTTTGAGCAGCCATCTGTCCCTGGAGGAGTAGTTCCAGACCAGAAGTTAATAGTTTATAGGCCATTTTGGGATAGTTTCTATCTCTTTCACTTCCCTGCTGTAAAAAAACGTATTTTGCACGGTTTTGCATGTCCAGGGAGCACTGGTTAGCTAGGGCTAAATTATTCCTGGCTCCACCAAGTCTCCTCTTCTACATGAAAAGAGACATGGAAGAGCCCTCTGATTATGTAGCCCAGGTGGATATGACCCTGACCCTGAGTAGTATCCTGCTCTCACCAAGAATGATACCGCAGTATAAAGAAAAAAATGATCAATTTCAACATTTGGCTAAGGTTCTGGTGTCATTCAGAGAAGATCCAGTGTCTGTCAGCCTGGAACAACATGCTCAACAAGCCTCATTGCTTCACAAGAGATAGCTTGCACCTGTCACCCCTAGGTATTTGAATACTGGCTAAGGCTCTTGCTGCCCCCATAGTGGCTTTTTTAGGCAAGGCTCAAAACTCAAACCCACCTCCGTAAACAGCACAAATAAAAAAATGAGGGTTATGCTACTCAATGCCAGGAGTTTAAATCTCAAAATGCACATGCTCAAAGCACTCCTCAGTATGGAGAATGTCGAAATCTGTGCAGTAACTGAAACCTGGTTCAAGGCTCCACAGAGCACTCCAGCACTACCGGGCTACAACACATACCACACATTTCAGCCACAGAACATGGACCGAAACAATAAAGGAGGGGGTGTATCCATATTCATCAAGGATACCTACAGCTCCAGGTTAGTGGTGCAGCATGATACCTCTGAGATCATCTGTGTGCAACTAACATCGGGCAAATCTGCAATGCAAATTGTGGCCTGCTACAGATCACCCTCCATGACCCAGGACCACCACTCCACCTTTCTAGAGACACTGGAAAAAATGAAAGTCCTACTGAACACCCTGATATTGGGTGATTTCAATTACCCTACCATTAACTGGGAAAACTACTCAAGTACAAACTTCCAGGTCCAGCGCTTCCTGGAATTTATCAACTCAAATGCCTTGGATCAGCTGGTAAACTCCCCTACCAGAGGTGAAAACATATTGGACCTGGTCATCACCAACATGGGTGACAGGTGTTCGGCACTGGAGGTCAACCCATCACTGGTTAGATCAGACCATAAACTAATCACTCTGGATGTCCACACCACACCACCACCCCCAACCAAGAAAACCACAGTGAAAAACTTTTCTGTAGCAAACTTCACCTTACTTAAGACAGAGGTGGTAAGTTTCACAGCCCCCATGCTAAAGGATAACAGTGCCCAAGATGCAGGAACCTTTACAAATGCACTCTATGAGCACCTACAAGGATGCATGGATCGTGCCATCCCTAGCAAAACCAAGACTCACTCCCCTAAGAGAAGGAAACCAGTCTGGTGGACCCCTGCCATAAACAGGCTATACAATAGAAGGAGGAAACTAGTTCATAAAAAAAGCAAATCCAAAGAAGGAAAGACATCCCTGATCAGTATCAGTAAGAAATTAAGGTCCCTCATAAAATCATCCAAGGCTAACTTCGAAAGAAAAATAGCCAAGGATTCGAAAGATAACCACAAAGCCTTCTTTAGCTATGTCAAGAATCTAAGTGGCAACTTGCAGATATGCTCTGAGCTAGTGCAAAATAGCACAAAATATACTGAACCTACTGATGCTGCCAACATCCTGGCAGATAGATTCAGTGCAAACTTCACCCTCTCTCACCCTCAAAATGCCCACAACAATACCGGAAAAGTGTAGTGTCCCGGAAATCACAGATGTACAGGTGAAAACAGCCCTTTTAAAAGCCAAAAGCACAGCGTCAATGGGGCCAGATGGTTTCCCAGGCTGTGTCTTGCAAGAACAACAGAACAAACTAACCCCCCCCCCCCACACACTTAAACACACTGTTCAACCTCAGCCTCTCCACAGGCTACATGCCCACAGAATGGTGCACAGCAATGGGTTATTCCACTCCACAAAGGAGGGGCCACAACTGATCCTGGTAACTATCACCCCATAAGCCTGACTAGCCTAGTCTGCAAGGCTATGGGGCGCATCATCATGGAACTCATTAACAAAGACATTGGGAACCTCCAAACACATGACCCGACCCAGTTCGGCTTTGTTAAGGGCAGATCATGCCTATTAAACCTGGTTGACTTCTTCGAGACAGTCACCAAGGCCATAGATGAGGGGAAGGTGGTTCACACAGCCTACCTTGACCTCGCCAAGGCTTTTGACATAATTTCCCAGTCTGGAATTATAGAAAAACTCACCAGCCTGAACATAAACCCCTACTTCATGAGATGGGTTGCCAACTGGCTTACAGACAGAACTTACATGGTAAGAATAGCAGGCTCCAGGTCCGACTCTAAGCCAGTCACAAGTGGTGTCCCACAAGACTCGGTCCTGGGATCCCTACTGTTTGGCATATACTTCTCAGAAGTGCAGGCAAACACAGGAGGACTATGGCTAACCAAATTCGCTGATGACTGCAAACTGGGAGCCATAATTGACTCTCTGGTTGACACTGACATTCTCCAAATGGGCCTTAATGAGACGGACATCTGGTGTCAAAGTCATGGCCTCAAGCTAAATGCCAAAAATGGATAGTCATCCCGTTTGGGAAAAACAAAACACCCATGAATTACCACATAGGTGGCAGCCCCCTTAATACAGAAGCGGTAATAAGAGATCTGGGGACCCAGGTAGATAGTAATCTCTCCTTTGACAATCATATTGCCAAAGTAGTTAGGAAATCCTTCTATGTAGCCCATCTAATTACTAAAGGGTTCGCATCTAGAAATAAAGAGGTTATATTGCCCCTCTACTCGTCACTTATCAGACCCATCATAGAGTACAATGCCCCATTTGGGATGTACCTCACAAGACACTTCCAACAGCTAGAAAGACCACAAAAGTACCTCACCAAGAGAATTACTGGCCTCAAACATATGTCCTATGCAGCCCAACTGGAAAAACTCCGGCTGTACTCAGTGCCATATCGCTTACTCACAGGTGATCTCTGCCTGACTTACAAAGCCATGTCCAACTCAGAATTGATGGACATGCTCCACCTAAAGAAATCCTAGTCACTGCGATCCACTCGCTCTAGTGAGCTAAACCTCACCACAACAATAAATAGAACATGCTGGAGGGATAAATTCCTGTCACAGAGACTCCTCATGCTTTGGAACAAAATTCCTAACTACATTAGGCAGAGCCCCTCACTAACACTCTTCAAGAGAAACATTGACGAGTGGATGGGTAACAGAAAATACACCCCTGGGATCACTTCATTGGCTCTTCTTGACAAAGGCTCAGTTACTTAATCAATTGGGCGGCGAAAGCCGACACACTCTGGCTAGGCTTATACATGCCCTCGGGCAGATAGCCTAGTACCTACCTATGAACCTATGAACTTATGTATGTGTGGTGTCCTCCAGATGTCCTGCTCTAACAGGTTGACAGGAATGACTGAGCAGAATAGTGTCAATACAGTATGCCATGCTGACGTAGACCAGAAATGTATATCAGGTATTACCTGTGCACATGCATGTATGAGTAGGTGTACCTGGCTGCCTCATAACAATAGACATGGGATGTAAAATGTCAGGTAAATAAGCTGTACATGTTGCACAAGTGTGTAATCTTAGTTTCTGTGCATCCAATAGAGTTAGATTTCAACAGCTACTGGTTGTTGCATTCCCCCGACACAAACATGGGTACTAGAATATGCATGATTATCAGGTTGAAATTGGAAAGGGGTCCAACTGTGTTATGACCTTGTGTCCATGCCTACTACAAACACCTATGTGACCACCTACATAGCTGTATGGACTCAACAATACCTTACTTGTAAAACCTGTCTCCACCAAAGTAGAGTAACCCCCTTTGCTGGACTGCAGCAATACACAAACCACATAATTGGTCATTATACTGGCTGTAGAGGGCAAAGTAGGAGCAGGCACCAACTTGGCAACAAGTCAACCTTTGTCTAAACAAGCATATAAGGTCACAGGTGGATTACTGTAGGGCTAACTATGAGTACAAATTGGACACATCCACTAAGGTCAGTCACAAGGCCATCTTCACATATGTCTGCAATCTCAAAGGCAACAACCCATCCCACCCTGTAATGGTGGTCAATCACACTACACACACACACACACACACACACACACACACACACACACACACACACACACACACACACACACACACACACACACCATAGCCATACCCAACCTGCTGCAGACAGGTTTAGGGCAAACATCACCCCCCTGGTTCACCATCAGTATAGGTGGATATGCACAGCACCTGCACCCCTCCCTTCATCATCAGGGAGCAGGTGCATGCTGCCTAATTAAAGTCAACAAAACCAAGTCTCCATGGGATCTGATAACATTCCTGTCTGCATCCTACATGAACTCAGGCATATGCTTCCATTTCCATTGCACACTGTATACAAGCAAAGCCTGAATACCATTGACATCCCATCTGCAAGGAAGATGGCCACTGTCATCCCTCTACACAAATGTGAATGATGAATGGTGGTTTATGCAATGTACTGGTCCTCATTGGGAGGAACATGACACATCAGGACCAGGAATGTAATGCAGGTTCATACTGTGCTGATAAATGACAGGGGTATGATGTGGTTGTAAGTAGTGGCTAATGATTTGCAATATTGATGTGCTGGCTATGTAAATAACTCAGTGCAATGTCTGAGGTCCTGTGATGTCTTTCCCTGTTTATGTCTTCCAGGTGGCATGCAGCATAAGCCAGCAAACACTGCAGAGGAGAATGCAGCTATCACTGATGCAGTAATACAGCACCATGTGGTACTGTTCGGTTGGAGCCGACAAAATCTGCAGGAGCAGACTGCCCTGTGGGACAACCTTGTCCACAGAGTGAACATCTTAGGCCATCATGGCCGCACATACAATCAGGTTAGGCATTGGGCAACTGACCTGATATGTCATGCTGGGCAAAGGGCTGCTGCTGTGGCCAGGGACTGTACTGCTACAGCTGGGGGTCAAGCCACACAGGCCCCACTTATGGCAACAGAGGAGCACCTTGCCAATCTTGGGGCAGCCCCCACACAACAGCAAACACATGAAACACAAGTCATAAAGGTGGGTGGCACCCAGGCAACAGGTGATGACCGCCCAGGTAAGGCCACAGTGCACATCAATTTAATCATGTAGCAGTCATACTGTCTATAGAGTATCTAGATGCATATGTCAGTTCAAAGTGCATTTGTCGATGGGGTTTAGTAGTGCACTCAAGTGCATATCTATGGTGAGGGGCAGCAAATTGTGTACTATCATAGCTTGTACTGTACCTGTGAAGAAATGTAGCATTCATCTTGTACCAATGCCAAATGTGAGTCTGCTGACAATGCCTCTCCCCCACAACTACATAGGTCCCTCTGGTCTGCATGTGGGACAGCAGTCCGAAGCCGGTGAGTATGGGATTTTCCTGTTGTGACTCACCAGTACTCCAGGCATGTTAAGGTCATGCATGTGACCATGCACACAACTGTTACTCTCAGCCATTTTGCAATATCTGCATGTTCACTTGTGGTGGGGTTAACTGCAGTGCATCACAGTGGCCATCACTGGGGCCTATTTGCAGGAGATGCCGCATATCTGTAGCATGCCTTAAAACCTGTCATTGCAAGAAATCTGGACAAGGCCCACAACTAGGGATATATTTTATAAATTAGTGTTCTACAGTGTATATAAATGGTGCACACACACCTGTTAGAATGCCAGGTATTTGTGATATACAAAAATGAGAGCACAGTAAAACATTTCTGAACCCTTCCAACCTTTCATGTGACCTATAACCTGTACAATTCAATTGTAAAACAAACAAATCTGTTAAGGGGAACAATTATGACACATAAAAAACTTACAAGAAGCTAGATGCATACATGTGCACATGCTGAAGCTAATACTGTGTTGAAGCAGCTTTCAATAGTTTTACAGCATTACGTCTTCTTGGGTACACACCTGCCATCAATTACAGAGACTCTTTGATTAACAGTAAATAACTGTCAGCGGTCCTACCAGGATTATCCTAAACTTACTCAGGTTCCTGCTACAGCAACAGCCATGTTTTGCATACAGTTTACAAAGCAGCAAAGGGATCTCATTTGTGAAAGGTATCAGCCCAGAGAAGGGTACACACACATTTCCACAGCATTGCATATACCATGGAACACAGTGATGACAGTCATCAAATGGCGGTGGAAATACGGGGCAACAGTGACAATGCAAAGAACAGGACATCCCTCCAAATGTGTGGAAAAGACAAAACCCAAACTGGTCATGGAGGCTGCATGGAGACCTACAGCAACACTACAGGAGTTGTAGGAATCTCTGGTAAGTACCAGTTTTGTACTACACGTGACAACAATCTCCTGTATTCTCCACATGTCTGGCCTATGGGGGAGGTTTGTAAGATGGAAGCCTTCCCACACACAGACCAACATCCAGGTCTGGCGAATTTCTCAAGAAAAATACATCAGGTCTCCCAACAGCATGTGGGGAAATGTGTTATGGTGTAATGAGACCAAGGTTGCACTTTTTGGCCACAATACCAAAAGGTTTGTTTGGCACAAGAACAGCACTGTGCATCACCAAAAGAACACCATCCCCATGGTGAAGCATGGTGATGGCAGTGTCCTGCTGTGGGGTTGCTGTTCATAAGCTGGAAGTGGGCCTATAGCCAAGGTGGAGGGGATTAGGAACACTTCAAAATACCAGTCCCTTTTGGCCCAAAATCTTCATGCGTCTACTAGAAAGCCATGGATGGAGAGGACTTACATCTTTCAACACAACAATGACCCATGCCATACATCAAAGTCCATAAAACAATGACTTCACCAGAATACAATCAACATTTTGGAATGCCCCAGCCACAGTCCACACATACATCCAACAGGAAATTTGTGGGGTGCCCTGAAGAGGCCTGTACATAAGTGATACTCTCACAGTCTGACAGAGTTGGAGGGCTTCTGCAAGGGAGAGTGTACAAATATTGCTAAGTCGAGATGTGCCATGCTGATACACACTTTCCCAAGAGGACTGACTGCTGTTATGAAATCAAAAGGTGCTTTAACAAAGTATTAATTTAAGGATGTGCACAGTCATGCAACCAGCCTATTGTACATATTTCAACTTCTACATGTTACCCCTAACCAATGTGTTTGTTCTTCAATTGGATTGCACAGGTTATAGGTCACATTAAATGGGAAATGTTATCACATGATTTCTGTGGTCTCATGTTATATATCAGACAAACCTGGCATGTTAACAGGGGTGTCTACACGTATAATAGCCACTGTAAGCTTAGAAGGCTGTTAGTGTAACCGGTTCTGTTGTAACATACATATACTACAGGTTTTCATGTGTGAGACTCAAACTATGTCATTAGTTAGTGACACTAGTCCTCATATCATTCCAGTAATTTGTCAGACAAGCACAGGATTTTTGAGGATAGACCAGAAATATGAGCCACACTTGTAGACATTCAGCGACACTCTGCAAAGTTGAGAGGTATGTTCTGTAGGAGTTGCCACTGTGCTGTACAGGTGAACAACAGTTATGTGTACATGAGTGCAGTGTGTGCTACTTGAAGGCCCATTACCTACTAACACTAGTCACATATCACAGAGGTGTTTATAAGTAGTAACATTAAGTGGAAAGGGCTGCATTGCACGACGTGGAGGGCCTGTCCAGGGTGTGTATGTAGTGGTCTGACTGTGTTGTGAATGTCATCGGTTGGCTATTGTGAGGTCTGTGTAATGCCTGTCTGCCACCTCACCTGTATGTGTGTGTGTGTGTGTGTGTGTGTGTGTGCGTGTGTGTTTCTGTGTGTGCGTGTGTGTGTGTGTGTGTGTGTGTGTGTGTGTGTGTGTGTGTGTGTGTGTGTGTGTGTGTGTGTATGTGTGTATAGCAGCAAACAGTATAGTGCAGGTATTAGTTTATACATGTTGTCTTTCCTCCACAGGTGGTCATGGTGGTTATGGTGGTCACGATCCTTCCTGCTCAGTATCTGATTTCAGTGTCTCTGCAGACTCTGGCAATGATGATGGTCATATTCAGGCACAGGTGGTGTTGTCAGGGGCTGAATCTGTGCTATCGGTTGGCATCCCACAGTCATCCACAATGTCCCCGCACACAGTCACAATGCTCACACATGCCCCGTCCCCAGCAGCCACAGATGATGGACAGCTGGCAGGTGGTGGCATGGAACAGGCTAGTGTGCTAACTATGGCAGGTGTGAGTGTAATCACTGGCCATAGCCAGAGTGCAGGCAAGGTCCCACACAAGCGGATGGACAGGGGTGCTCGCAGGAGGACTGCTGCTCATCAAGCCATTGTCACAAGTGCTACAGAAGGTGTCACCAGATGCATGTTTTAGGCTGTCATGGATGCACAAGCACATAGTGAATGCAACACCAGACAAATACTCAGGGTGTTGGATGCAACTCTTCCTGCTTTACGTGGCAACATACATGACCTTGTTGAGGCCACATGCCAAAATACTGAGGTCAAGAATAGACAGTGGGGTGAGACCTTGGTAAGCCTTGATTGTGGCATGTCTGTGCTAGAGCATGTGGTAGGAGATGGGTATCAGCTACGTGGACGTAGGTCAGCACCAACATCAGCTGAGAGTCTATGGGGCTGTGCACCTTCACAGTCCCATAGTGGCAGTGACACCAGCACTACTAAAGGTGGGTTGCTGTCACATCACAATGGATCAGGCCATGGGCATGTGGTCCTGGACGGTCCCATCAGGGACATGGCCTCAACAGACATCAGTCACCGTCAGAAAGCAGTACTGCATCTGGCCTTGGGCCTGGTGGTGACAGTGAGAGCCCTGGCAGGACCAGTTCACATGTCTGTGGCCAGAGATGGTGAACTGGACACCCTGCCATGCACAGTCCACAGCTGTCCAACATGCCACTGTGTAGGGCAGCCACATGGCGTGACTGTGCATACATACACGTACACATCTGTATCACAGGCAGGTCACCTCCAGACACACACAGCATCTCTGCAAAGCCCATCTATAGGATACCCCTCCAAACACACACACATGGATGGCCACTGTATGGCCCAGCCTTGGCTTCTGGCAAACCCACACTATACCCTGTGCATATGATGTTACCTGTGCCACATCCCTGTCATCCATACCATCAATGCAGGGACAGGCTAATATAGATCTGATGCACAGGGTGAATATAGTACATTGTAGCTATGTAAATACTGTGCAAGGGGTTGTCTGCTTGCATTTGTTATGGGTACACATAAAGGTGTATGTACATTATTAGCTATGATGCATTATTGCTGTTAGTACCACTGACTAAATGTAGTCTGACATGCAGTATTCTGTTTGTGTTCCAGGTGTCTGTCTGTCTGCAGGTTGTGGCCCTGCAGATATTACCAATGTGGAGAATGGTAGAGTGGAAATACACCGACCATTGCATAGCCAAGGTACAGATTTATATATACATTTACCAGGTGTGTTTACATACAACAGTGTGTGATGGACACTGTTGTCAGACAGTGTGACCTTGCATACATACTCCTTTGTCACAGACAGGTAGCCTTCAGACATGACACCTCAGTGTTGTGTAGTACCACAAGGTCATATATTTGGAACACGTTACTGAAGTACTGTCAGTAGGTCCCTCACAAACTTAGCCATTAGACTGACTGCAACAGATTCACGTGTCATCACCTCTTGCCCCTGCCATTTCTTTCCCATACACTCAACCCTGATGCAGTTGGTGTGGGCATGCATGGTACTGTGCATGACAGGTTTGTGGTATGTATTCCTGAGTTCACAGGGTGGAACAGGGAGACCAAACGGTATATCCTTTGCACACACACAGTAAAGACTAACACAGGAGATGTGTATACAGTAACACAAACACAGTTGACAATAGACAGATTTGTAAACCTACATATCCACTTTAATGTACAACAGTGGTACATACACATGACATGCTCCACATAGATTATATGCATGGGACATAACCCACTACCTCTTCTAACATGTAATGTTGTGAATGCCTTCGTGGATGGTGAGATAACCCACCAGAAATGACAACTTGAGTCATCTATTGCTCCAACAAGCCTAGAAAGGTGATAGGGTTACAGATGTATCAGCATGATGTTTCAGTCAGGTATGATATCTGATGCTGGTATGTGTGTCAATACACCAACTGTGATCTATTTGGCGACAAGATAACATACATGGCCATTGTTAGGGGGCACAGATCACATATGAGTTGCAAGCATCCAGATATTCCATAGACATCTGTACAGATGACTGGTATGGCCTGTACAAAGGTTTAACATGCTGCATGTGAGGCAGATGCCATTAGCATGATATTTAAAGTAATGTCATCAGGAGATGGTAAACAGGTGTGGATGGTACACACATCAAGGATATGATTCTCACACACACAGTTGCCAGTATTGAGATTAGAACCCCTACCTATCTAGTTATTTCTACTACAGTATTATGCGGTTATCAGACATGCCACAGAGCTTATATGAATTCACATTGTCCCAAGATACTACTAAAGTGAATGACATCAGCAGGCTTTGTAAAGTAGGGTGATGGGAAGTGTACAGGGTGGTACACATGCACACTTGCCAGTATTGTGATTTGAACCCCTGCCTATCTAGTGATTTGTATTATAGTGTTACACAGTTAGCGCATGCACTACAGAGATTACTGGACTGACAGCTGGCCAAAGGTGCTGATAAGGGGAATGACATTAGCAGGACTGATAAAGTAGGGCACTGGGTGGGAAACTTATCAAAATACTTCTTCTTACAAACATACACACTTGTACACCCACACATACACATTTGCCAGACCTGAGAGTAGCACCCCTACCTATCTAGTGATTTTTACTATAATGTTACACAGTTATCGCACATGCTATGGAGCTTAATGGGCTGACACCTAGTCAAAGGGGGTGATAAGGGGAATGACATCAGCAGGACTGATAAAGTAGGGCACTGGGTGGGAAATGTATCAAAATACGTCTTCTTACAAGCATACACCCACACACACACATTTGCCGGATCTGAGAGTAGAACCCCTACCTATCTAGTGATTTGTACTATAGTGTTACACAGTTATCACATGTGCTACAGAGCTTACTAGGCTGACAACTGGCCAAAGATGCTGATAAGGGGAAATTACATCAGCAGGACTGATAAAGTGGGGCACTGGGAAGTTTTGTGGGTGGGAATGGCCTAAAACTGTTTCATCTACAAACAAACACACATTCCCTCACTCTTGCACACACAACTGTCAAATACACACACAGCTCCCAGTATTGATATTAGAACCCCTGCCTATCTAGTTATTTGTATTGTAGTGTTATGCAGCTATTACATGCACTACAGAGCTTATAGAGATGATAGGTGTCCAATGGTACTTCTAAGGTGAATGACAGCATCAGATCTTGTGAAGTAGGGCAATGTGAAGTATACTAAGTGGGCAGGTGATGTGATAATATAAACACAACCTCAGTACTATTACACAATCAGGCTCAACTTTTATGCTGTCACGTGAAACTGTTTACAACTGGTATGGCACTGTCCGTAGCAGGACATCATTGTATGCCATTCAGGGTATCGGTGTGTGTGACTCACTCTGTCCGTGCCCCATTGTGTGCCTCTCTCTATCACTGTCTTTCACTTCCTCACATCTATGTGTGTGTATGCTTGACATATGTTATCTGTTGCCCATATATATGTCTGTGTATTTCACACAACAGATGCAGGTATATCCCATATGGGCCACCTACAGCTAGCTGAGGGTAATCTTTTCTGATGAGTGTGTGTGGGGACAGTTAAGGTGTACATAGCTGTCTGTATGCACAGACATATATACACAATACACAATACAGTCATATAGTCAGATGTGGGTTACAACATGCCCTGTGGTTCTCTAAGTGTAGGAGCATGCCCAGTGTGACGTAGTTGTACTCCAGTCCAGGGTTTTGTGTAAAACAGCCATACCTCTCAGAAGTACACAGGACTTTCCTCAGGGTACTGGGTTTGTTTAGCAGACATTTTTGACATATCTGTAGTCTGACACTGCAGTGTATTGTGTCATTACCTAGTGCCAGACATCCTTAGATCATCACAGTGCTTTACCAGAGGAATACTAGTTGTATGATGTATAGACCAGTATTATGAGGGCAGATATGTACATTCTTGCCCAACAAGGCCATTTGTGAGTTGTGGTTACAGCCAGATGAGTGATGACACACTGTGTAAACAGTCCAGCAACTTGGTGATATACTGGCTGGGGATATCCTGCTTGTGTGGTATCTTTCTAACTTGATGTCATATCCTTGTTTGGCCATACCTCTCACCTGTACATTTTTTGGCAGGTTGTCCAGGTGTTTGGCTAGAGGTTTCATCCTGTCTATGTAAACTTGTGTTTTTATGGCAAGTTAGTTACATATAATTGAAGAGTGATGTTACAAAATAATGGCAGACATTACTGTTTCAGACTACATAACCTTCAGACAATTCCTGCTACTGCAAACCCCTCACCCTATCAACTTTCTCAGTATGTAAGGGTGATATTTACAACTCATGCCCGTCATTGTGCTTTTGTTTCACTTTTATTTCTGCCCTTGTCCAGACGTCTTGCTGTCAGAGTTTGGGAGTTATGGGTGTTGTTACAGAGTGCATTCAACTGTGCAGGTATGTCCATTATATTTAAAAGCAAACATAAGAAAAAAGGATTATTGAAAATAACCACTGGCAACAGTATCAAAAAGCACTATATTCACAAAAGCCTTAGCACCTCAGCAACACATCCTTCAAGGTGTCCATTATATGTGTAGTATATTCCACATAGCACTGGGTCTTCCAGGTATGTCAGTGGCAGAGTAGTGAGTGTCACTCACATGCATAACAGTTGGCACTGCAGTTATTTGCACAAAGCCCTGTCAAAGACAGCACTGTACTTAGGGCACTGCAAAACGACTGCCAGGAGAATGTGCTGGCCAAATCCTGACAGTATTAACCACACATACACATAGCTCATTGATCCCTGCATATTGTGGACAGGCAACATGTTTTCATGTTTATTGGTACAGCCCTGCCAATGTGTGATATGCTGCTATTTCCCTGCAAATATTTATGTTACTGAATTTCTGTGGGTTTATGGGGGGGGGCACACACCTGTCAACTGTACACATTTGCACAGACTGTACTGATATTTGCTTTACATTTTGGCTCCATTTACCATACTATTATGCCCTGTCTTGGGGACTAGAGGCATATGAATAAAGAGCACAGGTCTGATTCTAATGGCATACATTTGAGTTTCACACTTCTTACCCTTCATAGCCTTACTGCAACTGCAGGTCCTGCTGTGCTATCACTGTGTGAGTCTGTAGGGGTTTAATTTAACATTGCCACCATTTGTGTGCCTTTGCCAGACATTTCTTTCTGGTTTTCTACAGCTGACTTGCTGTGCGAGTCTGGAGGTGGGTATGGGATCCCCACAGTGACATCCATGCATGTGATCTATGACCCCCCCCCTTAGTTGCCCCCCCCCACATATACTGCAGTGGGATTTGTCACCTTACATGATACTGCATAGTATGGGGAAGCCAGTATTGTGCAGACATTTCCTGGTGTCCCACAAAGCTGTCAGTTGTCTGCTGCCATCCCAGTAGGCCACCCCACTCCCTTGCATACATGCTGCATTACCATAAATATGTTATCAAAACATAGTAATCCATTCATTTATTGTTAAGAAGACTGACTTACTTTGTGGTTGCGGCAGTTGTGAGGCTGATGCTTAAGGGCTGCCTATGCCAAGGCCTGGGCATACTGGGCATGCCTCCATCTGCCTACAGGAACAGGCTCAGAGAGCTCCTCCTCTGAGTCCCTCTGTGTGTGTGGGGACTTTGGCAATGGTAGGGAGCTGTATGGCCTTTCCCTGTGCTGCTCCTGCTGCAGTTGTTTCCGCAGGATCATATTTTGTAGCATGGCACATACTATGAACATGTGCGCACATGTGACTGGAGAGTACTGCAAGGCTCCACTGGATATGTCAAGGCAGTAGAACTGTGACTTGAGCATCCCAAACACATGCTCTATAATGATCCTGGTTTGTGCACGTGCCTCATTATAGCATTCTTGAGTGGGTGTGTGTACATTTCTGATGGGTGTCATCATCCACGGCTCCAGTGCATAGCCAATATCCCCCAACAGATGGTCATACTGGATGTCCCCACTGGCAAATGCCTGGTACAGCTGTGACAAATGCCAGATGTGGGAGTCGTGATAGCTTCCAGGGCTGCCAGCACACACATTCATGATAATGTCCTGGGCATTACACATAACCTGGCAGTTGATGGAGGGGAAGCCCTTGCAGTTTATGTAGACCCTACACTGTTCACTGGGTGGTGCTTTGATGTGGATGTGCATGTAGTCTTTTGCACCCAGTACCTCCGGGTATTCTACTACATGGTGAAAGAGACTTATATTGCTGGTCCTCTCCTCACGGGTGGTGAGGAAGTAAATGTGCTCTCCGGCATGTGGTAGCATGACATCCAGGAATTGGTGGAGTACACTGGATGCAGATACCTGTGAGACCTCCATGATGTCCCTAGTAGGTCTTTGGAAAGTACCTGTAGCTAGCATTCTTAAGGCTACACATACCTTGGTATACACTGGGATGGGTTCCCCTCTGTTGGCTCTGGGTCTGAGTTGAGGCTGGCACAGCTCAATGATTTGCTGAAGGATGTGTCTGTCCACCCTGTAGCACTCTACTATCTCCAGATCATGTAGACCCTGGCAGGTTACCCTGGGTATGAACACTCTTCTCCTCCTTGTGAGTCTGGAGTGGTTGTCAGCATTATCCTCCTCATTGCCCTCAGCCTCTAGCACATACTCATGTATCAAAGCAACAGCAGCCAACAACATGTTTGTTAATTTTGTCAGTTAAAATTCCCTCATGTGTACACCTGTGGTGTAGAGTTTGTGGGAAAAAAATGACTGAAATGTGTTTGCATAGTTTATAGTGGTGTGCTGCTGATTGGCTGAGTATGATACATTCTAGATGCTTGCTATTTTATTTGTACTTGACTGCTTTTATTCTGCTGTTTTCCTTTTTTTTCCTTTTTTCCCCTTCCTATTTCCACCCCTTTTAAGTCCCGAGGCATGCCACGCAAACCCAGTGCCCAAATGACAACAGTCCTGCTATTTCCGTTTTTTTTGTTTTGTTTTGTTTTAGACCCGGTGCATGCTGCGCAAACCCATTTAGCTAAGGTAAACAATGAGAAATGACCCTCCCCTGGACACCAACATGCTTTTCATTTAATGGAATAAGGCAGTACAGCCTTAGATACACACCCTTGCTTAGTTGTGCTTAGCTAAGCTTATCTGAGACCCGTGGAGCTCCAATGTGCTTACAGCAAGCATGACACACCCCCTTTTCATGTCAGTTGCTCCTCCTGCCTACATGATCATGTTATAGCACCTGCACAGTTAAGTGCAGTTTGACACTTAGAATATTTTTGTGATTCAGTAAATTTCCCCTCATTTGCATACCCCACTGCTTTAGTCCCTAGTTACTGCACTACACCAGAGCCTTTCCCCTTAACAACCACTGTTCCCTGATATTGTTTTGATTCTGCATGCCATAGACTATAATAGCAAAATGCAGATTTTCTTTAAAATTGAGTTTTCACAATTTTTTTATTTTCGTCACGATCCCGTTTGCGCGCCACTGCCCTATGCTTAAATGGCCGAGATCGGCCAAAAAAAAACTTTTATTTTTATAAAAATGAAACACATTTCCATGCCAATGGCCATATATTTGGCTATTGGCATGGCTAAAGATTATAATACATGCTTTTATTTGAGCTATCATGCCTCTGTTTTAATTTTTGCAGAAATGCATTCGGCTAGTAGCCGAATACATTTCTGCAACTAACACTATTCTTGCATGGATGCCTTGCTGCTTGCTGAATCACTAATTCACCTCATTTGCATGGTTTACACCAGCAAATGAAGTAATTAGCATTATGCAGTGGTGTCCATGGAGGAATAGAGTAGGAAGGCTTGTGCATGTCAAAACAGTAGTTTAATGCTCGGTGGCCATATTCCATGGAGACGCAACTGCACTGTTCCTGCATGGAAAAAAAAAGCTTATTGAATCCCAGGGATTGTTTTTTATGTTTATGCAGGGGGGCCCTCTGCACCCGCCAAACCCCCTGCTAATTAGATATACCCACTCCGAGATCACACTACAGTGAAGAAAACAGTAAATATCCCATTCCATGCTATACGGTGATCTTCATTTAAACCATTTGAGGTTTCAAAACTTTGATCTTATGGTCTCGACCAAATGAAGTTTGAAGTTTTGAAACTTCAAGCTTCCAAAGTATGCCCGTTCTGTACCTACTGGGCCCTGTAGTTTTTTTCATGCACATCTGGATGTCTTTAAATTTGCTTTTTGGGTAGCAAAAACAGTAGTATATTGTTTATATATATTTATAATAGAAGTCTATAATTATGACACAGAGGCACTCAGTTGCAGATATTTGTGGGTTATCTGTTAATGGGAGAGATACAGACATAAAGCAGAACTTGTTGCCCTTGTCTTATGTTTCAAGCAACAGTGTGACAGAAATGAAAAAGTCTGTGAGTTAGTTGAATTTGGTAATTTCAATTCTTAAGCTGCAAATGTTGATGATATAGTCATTTTAAAATACATGTATACACAAACATTTGAAAATGAAGGTAATTATATCACTCTATATACAAATTACCTGAAACCCAACAATGACATCAATCACTGTGTTACAAAAACCCTCTGTATACATTTACTTAATGATGCAGAATCAGTTGACTTACATTAAATAGCAAATCCTCTGTTTCTGCAGTAGAGTAATGTGATATAGAATATGTTCTGGTTTAGCCAAAGCTTTCAAGAACATTCATAGCTGCAGTAGTTTCATATGTTGCATATCTGTTAAAATTAAACATACCTTCATTTCACAACTGCTGCTACATTTAAGTATCACGTGTAAGAGATTGACTTACTTCACAAAGCTAAAAAAGCCTGTACTCAAAAAGCTAAGCAAACCAGAACTGCATCTGTTTTTGCAGGGAGGTATCTGTAATCCTGAAGCCCTGACACCCTCCTAACTAAATATGCAAATGCCAGGACTGCACTTAGTCTTACTAAAGGGTGTACCTGATGTTCCTGGGGGTGGGGAAATATGTGAATATTTAGGAATGGGTATAGACAGGAAGCCCTCCTCATGATGGATGAAGAAGGTGCAACACTCCCTCCACCCAGATTTATAACTTTTTTAATGTCATTATATTCATTATTGGTATAGTTTTTGTTCCATGACTGCTTTTGTGTTTGACACTGTACAAGTGTGTATTTGTGCATTCTGAATTTTATACTCCCTTTTAATATTGTTTGGATGTATGAACACTCATTGTATTACAGTCCTCGTTATGAGATTTGATGTTATAGTCATTGTACTTCTGTCATGGATCTGGTATACATAAGGCAGTTCTTAAAAAGCAGGGAAAATGAAATGCGTTGTGTACAAGCCATTGGTTACCTAACTGGTGAATAGCATAGGCGGGCCATTTGGTCCTTATCTACCCTTTTGATTCTGTATTTCTACATTAGGAAATTTGTATTACATCAGATTCCATGAGCTATGCACATCAATCTCTCTTAGAAGCCATGTTTGCCTTCCATCAGCTTTCTAACCACCTTCTCTCAAATTGTCCTCCATTTCACTGATCTGGAGTTCTTCATCCCTCACCCTTACATGGATTTTTAAAGTATATAGCATGGCTGAAAAAGACTAATATGCCTAGAATTTGTGTCAGAGTTCAAATGTTGCAGGTCATTATCTAAACCACCAGATTTACTATCTTAGTTGCAGCCAAGTCCTTTCACATTACTGGCCAAGATTTTACTACAACTGTACCATGACAGAGTCCAAATTCAGCTCATTACATGTACAGATGGGAAATGCATGGGCTTCAGTGAATGGTGAAAGTAAAAGAGAATATTCATCTACCCAATCTGCTTAAGAAAATGCTGGGAGCAAATTGACATGGGTTGAAGGTATACATCACCAGACACTGTAAAGCTAGTATGGCAAAAATAAGAATATTACCTAATTATCATGAAAAAAATGAAAGCATGCAGTATATTTGATGTGGGCTACATTTTGCATACAAAATAACTGTGAGCTGGTCCTCTGCAGGGAAAAGCAGTTGAGAATCTTATTGTTTTATATGTATTTGATGCATGGGCATTGGTTGCTTTCAGCCAATCTATGGTCATCTTTTTCTTTTTTTTACTGTGTATAAACATTGCTAAAATGTTAACCCCTTTTTGTCCTCAAGGTTTAGTGTTTTCTGTGTTTGTGGAGGTAAATGATATGTAGGCCAAATAGGGTCTGCTCCTTTCAAACTGTATTCAGGTAATTTCAGATCAAGTCAGTTATTCTGTAAAATATCAATGGGAAGACTTAAAATGATATGCTCTTATATGGAAAATTAAGCAATGCTTTCTACTTTAGCTGCAAGTCTACTAACTAAGCAAAACATAAATTATTGAAACAAGATGCATTAAATAAAAATGATCTCTCTCTTGTGTTCAGATGCAGTCATTGTCAAAGACATGCACTTTGGACTGATAAAAATGCAAGCACAAACTAACTATAGTGACCCCGGTGAAGGAATTTATAAGCACAAGTTGTGGTTATCTGGAGGGCACTTTATGTAGGTGGCAGTGGCGGCTGGTGACTTCAAATCAAAGGGGGGGCTGCAGGAGACAGATGAATGGGTGGGGTCAATGGGAAGGGGTCTGGCCAACTATAAAGGGGAGGAGCTATTCTCAAAACCACAAAAAATAACTTTAAATATGCTGCCCTGGGTGGCAAACCCTCATGAGAGTCCAATCAAGACAAATGAAGTATAAAAGAATAAAAATATTTCAATGCATTGGCTGCATGACAGCTTACTTAATATCTAGATGAAAACAAAAAAGGTTGTGAGGCATGAAAAAATAAATTACTTTTTAAATACATTACTGGAATGCCAGTCAAAATCAAGTATAAGATAAACAAGCAGCACTCAACTCAAACCGCTTCTCCTTGCACTGCAGTTCTAATTATAATTTATATTCAGCTTTATTAAACTACCAAGTAACATGCTGAAACAAACTACTCCTTGCTGTCTCCATTCGATGTCCACAGTGTTCCTGACATTACAAAGATCCTCACTTCTCATTTCCTGTACAAAGCTAAATTACAGCATCATGCTTTAAACTGAAAGTGAGGAAGCACAACAGAAGACTTCAGACAAGGTGCAATACATTACCGTAATGCTTATGCAAACTCAGCACCAACACCTAGCTTTCACATGGCATACAGAGATATCACGAGAGTGCCTATTCTCTCCTCTTAGAAATTAACCCTCGACAAGCACACTGAGGCAGCTGTTCAACATTAAGTCTCAGCTAAAAGCCATTTACTTAGCAGGTAGCCCATACCTTCTGAAAGAATATGGAAAGAGAGCAGGCATAGGGCTGTTGGATCTCTCCTGTCTGAAATAGTCCCCAAATGCTCTAAAAGTAATCCTAAACATGAACTGAAATAAGCACAGATATCCACTTAGACTTTGCATCATGATGTTGACTATATAAACCCAAATGGGCATTACACACAAATCATGGGAATAGTACCTCTCCATAGTGCTGTTTCTGTAGTACACATACAAATTCTCCACATAGAGCTGAAAATATAGTTAAGCTGTTGTATCCCATGGAAGTCATGGGCAGGTTGGAGAATCTGCTTACAAGTTGCACCACCAAAAAAGATGTGCGCACGTACATACGCATGCGTGCACACACATACATTATACGATACACTACAGGTATGCATATGACATTACTGTAGGTCAGAGATGAAAATAATTCAGACTCAACACATTGTGATCAAATCAGACATTTTTTTAAATGTTCAAGGACAGGTAAGGTACATAAAATGAGTAGCTCTATAGAATGTAACAAGAGGACTTCTTTTTTTCCTTGTACAATTTTAACATTCACCTTTGTTTTATGTGGGAAAGCCATTAAGGAAATTCAAGGTCCAGATTTCTGAGTATGTAACTGATATTAACAGCAAAGTCAGAAAAATGACTTCTTTAAACATATTAGCTATCAATATAAAAACTCACTCTTTTACATTTCAAATTGGAGATTCTTCTTAATTCTGCAAGGGACAATAATGCTCTTAATGTAGTTAACAGGGAAGTTTTAGTAAGCAACTGTAGAAGTATACAGATACCCAAAGAATAAAAAGTTAGTATCCTTTTAATCAGTGAGGAAAGCACCGATATGTTTAAAGGGGGTTGATATGTTAACATGTTACATTGTCTGAAGAAGTGTTGTAAAAGGCAGGAGAGAGTACAACCCAGAAGTAGATGCAACTAGAGAGGCACAGGGAGACAGAGAGACAGAGAAATGTTTTATTACTTTACTCATAAAACAAATATTTAAAATGTTTGTACTTAATGGGCTATAAACTTCCTGTCAAGTTGCACATGAAGCAAATATATTCATTTCTCTTTTAATTGAAAAGATTAGGTAAACAGATTAACTTTAATTTTAGTACATTAGCACCACTCCCAAACAGGAAATGGAGTACAATGGAGAATTTGTTCATACTAAAACAAATGAATACCACCTGGAACTTTGAGAGACTAAAGAAAGCTTTGAATAAACAAGTCTTATTTTACATGCAGGCCTAGGGATCAAATGCAGCTATAAAAAGACTTCAGTTGTTATGGCAGAATAAGCTCCCTGATACTGGGAAACAAATACATATGCAGTGTTACAGGCAAGAGAAAGCTCTTTTAAGAATGCCGCAGATTTGGTATAATTGCACATAAACAGCCACCTACAGTATTGCTTTCTGTTCTTGTAATAATAATTTTGAGTCAAAATATATACTATCGATATATGGGCTTGATAACACAACCTGACAATAATGTGAGGTGTTCTGCCTGTAACTAAGGAAAGTAAGTACTCTGAAATGTGATGTATATTATACTTATAAACAGCATTCAGAATCCATAGCATGCCTAAGTCAGTATCACTGGGGCATTTTACACACACACACCCCACTCCAGCAGCAAAACGAATGACCAAATCTCTCCAGCAGCAAAATGAATGACCAAATCCCTCCAGCAGCAAAACGAACGACCAAATCCCTCCAGCAGCAAAACGAACAACCAAATCCCTCCAGCAGCAAAACGAACGACCAAATCCCTCAGCAGCAAAACGAATGACCAAATCCCTCCAGCAGCAAAATGAATGACCTGAAGCCACACTTACCTGATGTATGTCTGACAACAAACCCCGCCAGCCAGCAAAACGAATGACCTGAAGCCACACTTACCTGATGTATGTCTGAAAAGCAAAATCCAACCAGCGCCCAAACCCTGCTACACTTATCTCCTGAATGAGCCCGCGCAATGAAAGTCCCACGAGAAAAGCTCCAGCTCACCTCTCTTGGTCCTGATTGGATCTGCTTGCAGCCGATGCAGTCCGGACCTCCTCTTCTATGCAGTTGTCCCCGCACTGATTCCTGGGTGCACTTGCAGCAATGGTTGCTGGGTACCTGTTCTTCTCTATCCAGACTGCAGTCTGGACTCGTGTTTTTTTTTTTTTTTTTTTGATTTTTAGGTTTACAGATATTTCTTCTTTCATTTTATAGGTGGGAGGGCTGAAGTCCGGCAGTCTGATACCACGAGCTGCCCCTGGTAGGTGGTTGTGAGCAGAATAAATGGTTTGTTGTTAGAGTGACCACCACTATCATCAAAATTTAGAATGTAAACTAACATTTGAGATATAGCCTCTGCATAAAGGGGTGATGTCTTGTATTGTGTGCTTAGATCTCTAAATACCTGAGAATATATTTTGACAGATGTATATTCTTAGCATTTTTATACAGTGCTGTATAATACTTTATTCTTATTCCTGTTCTCTGTCTTTTAGAGCTCAACCACAACACAAGACTTTCTTATCTTGGTTTGTAATTTATTTCCTTCCATTAAAGGTGAAAATATTTCTATACATTTCATAGCATATTAGAATGAATTATACTCTTTATATTTATAATGTGGTGCAGGTGTAGTGACACCAGTAACTGTGTCATTGTACAAAAAGTAATATTCTGCAATAGTAGAGGCATGCTAACTTCTGATTATAGTGGATAAGTATTAAAGGTTCAAGGGAAATATAAAACAATTGTCAGAGCATAGTTGTGTACAGAACTCCAAATGTTACATGTTCTGTAATGTGTTAAAAAAAAACAGTACTGTCATTATGAGGGTAATTTCTTAAACTTTTGTTATGTGCATTGTTGTTTTATAGTGCGTAGGGGGAATTTAATAAAGTTTACAATGTCTTTTTTTGCCATGTAGGCATTGTGCAATGATGCTTACATGAAAGTAAGCAGGTTTTAGATTCAGTAAGCACTGCTGGGTGGCGCGCATCCATGTGCCAGCACTGGAAGTTCCTTGGCATGCAAATCACCTCATAAGTAGGTGAATCTCATGCATGCAGAGTGATCCAGCAAGCAAATAGGCAGCTCTGCAGATCCTGTGTTAATGTCCATAGGGTACATGGAACAATTCCATGTAGTGGAGTTCAGACAGATAAAAGGGGCTGTAAAAATGTAGATAGATGGGCAGAAATGGCATACCACATACAGATATGAGTGAAACTATCCTCCTGTGTGTCTGAAAAATTAAAGGAGAGAAGTTAAATTAATTTTATTTTTTCAATAATATTGGCATGCTTGGATAGTGTGCTGCAGTGTGCATCAAGCTTTATAACAAAAAAAATTGATATTATGTGACAGAAATGTATTACAGGACCTTGCGTGAAGTATCTTCAGTGGTGCAGTGGTGCTGTTGCTAACATGGTAGGGCTTTGAAGCATGTTGTTTCTAGGCTGTGAGCATGGATCCCTATGCAAATGACATGGAGTTACTGAATAGCATAAATGGGTAATCTTGTCCGCATATCCCATCTGTGTAGGCACAGAACCATGTTGCTGTTACAGTGGAAGTAGTTGATATCAGGGGAGGGTGTGTCCAATGACTTCTAAGCTGACTTCAACTTAGCTGCTCCTGTTTGCGCATCTTGCCACCTTGCTGAGCATTTCCTTTCAGGGGGCCATGTACACTCACTTATAAGCTTTGTTTAGCTAAGAGCCACACATTTCCACATGTTTGCTCAGCGTGTCACCATGCTGAGTGTAGACGTCTGGGAGGTATGTACACAAAATGCTAAACTTTGTTTATTTATAAGGTGCGTGTTTCTGCTGCATGCAGCAGTGCTGAGTGTATCTAAAAGCCAATGACATATTAATTCATTTTGATCCCTGTTTAACTAAAACTATGGCCATTAAATGATGTTAATGATATCCTAGGCAGGTGCAATGCATCACAGGTAGCCAATCACACAGTCAGCACCCGCAGCAGAGCACTATAAAGTATGCATACACCCTACAATCTGATTTTCCCCCCACACTCTGCACCATTGGTGTACAGACTTGGGAATTTTATCTGAGAGAATGCTCGGGGCTGCTGCATGTCTGCTACATCTGTATGTGCTAGATGCTGAAGTCAGTGCTGCTGCTGCCACTGCTGATAATAGGCCTGGGCAGAGAAGGAGAAGAGTGTTCAGGCCCAAGGTAACCTTTCACGAGCTACATGAGCTGGAGATTGTAGAGCGCTACAGGAACTCACTGAGCTCTCCCTCCCTCAACTCAGCCCCAGAGCCAACAGACAGGAACCCATCACAGTGGAAACAAAGGTATGTGTAGCCCTTAGGATACTAGCTACAGGTACTTTCCAAAGACCAACTGGGGATATGATGGGGGTCTCACAGATATCTGCATCCAGGGTACTCCACCAGTTCCTGGATGCCATCCCACCACATGCCAGTGAGCACATTTATTTCTCTCTCACCCCTGAGGTGAGAGCCAGCAATATTCAACACTTCTACCATGTAATACATTACTCTGAGGTGCTGAGTGCCATAGATTGCACTCATGTATACTTCAAGGCACCACCCAGTGAGGAGGGTAGAATCTATGTTAACCAGAATTGGTACCACCCCATCAACTGCCAGGTCATGTGTAATGTCCAGGGCATTATCATGAATGTGTGTGCTGGCAGCCCTGGCAGTTATTATGACTCCCATATCTGGCATGCATCACAGCTCTACCAGATGTTTGCTAGGGGTGACATCCCACATGGCCATCTAGTGGGGGATGCTGGCTACGCACTGGAACCATGGATGATGACACCCATCAGAAATGCACACCCACCCACCAAAGAACTGCATAATGAGGCACATGCACAAACTAGGAACATCATAGAGCATGTGTTTGGGTTTCTGAAGTCACTGTTCTGGTGCCTCAATATATCTGGTGGAGCCCTGCAGTATACTGCAGCCACACGTGCACTGATATTTAAAGTATGTGCCATGCTATACAATATGATCTTGTGGAAATAGCTGCAGGAGGATCAGCAAAGGAAAGGGATACACATCTCCTCACCACCATCTAGGTCTCCACAGCCACACTCACAGGAGGACTCGGAGCAGGAACCCCCACCCCCCGATGATGTTCCTGTAGGTAGACATAGGTGTATCCGGTATGCCAGTCACTGACAACCTAGGGCCCTAAGGACTGACACCTTACTCCTACTCACATACATATATTAAAATTGTTGTTGTCAGGCAACCCACACAACCTGTACCTATCCATGTATTGGATGTGTACTGCTTTTATCACACAGAGTCAGCCCTGAACTACAGTTATGTCAACTGCTGCATTCGCAAGGTAAGTCTGTAACCTACACAGTACTTGTAAGGATTAATATGATATGGTATCGTATGTTCGGATCTGCTGCATTTATGCAAGGAAATATAGTGGGCTATTTGGACAGAAGTAACATCCACATGGGACTACAGATTCCCAGTCCAATATTATCAGCAGACCAGCCAATCTGACGGCTGTAACATAGTACTCTATCACACATTGTATGCCTCACATAAAGAAGAAATAACAACATACATATTTATGCTGTTGATTGTGTGATGAATGACTTATGTCTGTATGGCAGCCTTTGTGGCTCAGTGGACTAGGGAAGGTAGCATGGGTGATAGTGTTAATGGTTTCAATCTGCAATTATTCGCATCTTTTGCACGTGAGGTAATATTATGTCAGTGTTTTCTCATACTGTCATTCTGTGTATGGTGTAACATTATGAACCTCAGTCACATGTTAAGTACAGCACACAGCTGGTGAATGTCATGGACATTTTGAGTGAAGTGCAGTACTGCAGAAACAGGGACAGATGTCAAAGTCTGTAACATTCTTCTTAACCTTAGTGCATTACCTCTGGACAAAGCCCGACAAAATGCGGGGGACAAAGGCCCACAAATAGGGGCATATTTTAAATACTGCTCTTATCAACTTAAAAAGATGATAGAATAACAGGGTTTGTTTCAACATACATTTTTCTGAAGGATATAACATCAGAAACTCAAATGTATGCCATTAATTAGTGACTTCAATCCTCAGATCATCCAAGTCATTTTCCAGAAAACCACAAATTGTATGAGGAACAGCCCAAAAATATTAGCCAAAAATCTGCACATTCTGTGACAATCTGGACGGTTGAGATGTATGGTCAGTGTCACACAAAATCCAGGACTGGTGTACATGTAGGTGTGGCCTGGAGGCACTTTATAACTACTGACAGTCCCACAGGGCATGCCCAAACACTTAGTTAAGATGAGTGCATTTCTCTTTCCCCATCATCAGAATGACCTGTTATGTATAGCTATGTCTATACATACATACATACAGATATATATGTATACATGTCCATCTGTCAGTATCTCTCCCTCTCATACATAGTATATCTATCATTATGTAGTGTCAAACAGATACATACTGATCTATATAGCAATATATATTAAAATGATATGCTGTGGTGGTGCGGTAGCGTTGTCGCCTCACAGTTAGACGCTGTCCGGTTCGATTCTCAATTAGAGCGTCTTCTGCATGGAGACATGCGTGAATGGGCGTACCTTCGTTGAAGGTTGTGCATCAGGGCTGGTAACTCGGCACGTAAAAATCAACTACCAATCATTAGCGGACCGGAGTTCCGCTGTGGCAACCCCTAACCGGGCAACGTCGACAGACACAACAACAACAACATAGACTCTCCCTTTATATCTACATAACACATATACATATTATACACACACACAACTACATTTATATATACATCCCTGTTCATTAGATAAATATGTGTGTGGATGTCTGTATTGTCCTATATACCCGAATAATGGGGAGTAAGTATGCACTATCACACATATCCATACTCTTGCTCAGAAGATCCAAACAAAGTGTGAAAAAGTACATAATCCACTTACCTACAGACATCTGTACCTGCTGGAAGTCGCCACATAGACAGACACAGGTGAGCAGGTGGTGTAATGTATAATGTTGTCAATGCACAAATGGACAGAGCTCATTGTTCCTGCCCACAGGTTTGCCTATCTAACTGCAAGCAGCCACATATAGCCATACTGGTAACTGTACACACATAGCTAGGATGATAACAGGTATCTCACTCCTAGGATACTAGATACAGATAGTATGAAGCAATATCACTCTGCAGGCCATGGATGCAGTTCAACACAAGCCTAGTTTGTGTAATGCACAATTACTGTGCCTGCAATTATATATATACAACAGACTTAACATGTGGTGCTTGTGCTAAGTATTGTGATCTACGGTGTATAAGACTAGCTAGATAGGGGTTCTAATCTCACTCCAGGCTACTTGGTGCATGTGTGTGTGTGTGTGTGTGTGTGTGTGTGTGTGTGTGTGTGTGTGTGTGTGTGTGTGTGTGTGTGTGTGTGCATGTGTGTGCGTGTGTGTGTGTGTGTGTGTGTGTGTGTGTGTGTGTGTGTGCATGTGTATGTGTGTGTGTGTGTGTGTGTGTGTGTGTGTGTGTGTGTGTGTGTGTGTGTGTGCGTCCCTGCAAAGCAATGCACATGCCATCAGGGGCTATCCACCTGCAATAGTTATGTACGTTTTGGCCCTGTAACTTGCTGATGACATCCAAACAGCCCCCTTCTACAAGGCCTGATGATGTTATCCAACTTAAACCTACCAGCTGGCAGTCTAGTATTAGACTTAAGCCATGGCACTTGTGATTAGTGCTGTGATCTGTAGTGTATAGTGGTTCTAATCTTACTCCAGGCTACTTGGTGTGTTTGTTTGTATTCCATATAGTATACATATGATAACCTTGATAACTGTGAAATAAGTAGGGTGTTGCAGTTTTTTTTTTGTAGTGGGTGATGTGTCCCCCCAGAAGACTGACCACTACAAGGCCTGCTTATGCAATCAAGCATAATATGTTCTAAACTGATAGTACTAGCAGACATGAGGTGTATTGTGTGCAACAAGTACTGTGAGATGTAGTGTGTATCATGACATAGGTAGGTGTTCTCAACTACATACAGCCAACTTGCACTATGTGTGTGCCTTGGTGTGTCCTGTATGCAGCGATTGGAAGTGGTGCTAGCCTCAATGTAACCATGTTTATGTGTGAGCCTGTTTGAGCATTTTGCATAATGTTTTGGAACCATAGGACATTTAAAGTTAACTAGCGTAAAAAATGAAAAGTGGAGACCAGCGCTGCACAGGAAAATCCAAAGCTTTAATTGACAAACAGGTTAAGTGCTTTCTTCCCTCTGAGTAGGGACTTCCTCAGAACAATACTTTATTTAAACGCATGTCAGCATATCCAGTGTATTAAAGTTAAGAAATATTTTAGGGTAAAAATATAATATATATTTATGGTACATATATTTTTTGTATTCATGTTTTCCTTGTGGTAATAATTTTTAATTTTTAATATATGTTGTGTAAATGGAAAATTTTGATGTAAGTGTTTTTAAATGTGAGCCATTGAACTATTATATTTTACTTGGTTTAGAAAGGGTTAATTTTAATTAATTAAGTAAATTGGTGTGGGCATAAAAGGGCTGGGTTTAATGTAATGTATTGTTCTGAGGAAGTCCCTACTTAGAAGGAAGAAAGCACTTAACTTGTTTGCCAGTTAAAGCTTTGGATTTTCCTGTGCAGTGCTGGTTTCCACTTTTCATTTTTTAGTCATGTTCCTGTGGTTATCGAGTTTGTTTCCAGTGGTTGTGGAACAGCACAATGGAGGGTTCAGGCTCTAACAGTGATATTGTGGATTTGCTACAGCAGATCAATCATCAATTGGCTTAGCATACAACACAAATCAAAATGCTAATGGACAAACAAAATGGACTGGTAAATCCTTTTGGTAGCTTGGGCTACTCTTTAACCCAGCCAACACAGCTTTCACAACCTGAGCAGTCTGCTCAGGTAGTTCAAGGTTCAGTCTTCAGCTGAGGGGAACTTGTGGGGACCTTAAGGAAACAATTAGGTGGAAAAATAACACTTTTGACTTTTGGTCTGTTAATGGGCATCTTTCTGCTGGTTCACAGCATGTTTCTACAACAGCAGGAAGATCGAAATCCCCTGAGAGGGATTTATTAGTGTTCAAAAAGTTACAAATGGAGAATGCATGTTTGGAAAGGAATATTGAGTTGCAACAGGTTCCCCATGGGCTGCGTATGTGGAAATATCCCAATGGTGCAGAAAATAATATTGATTTTTTAAAAGAACTGCATGAAGTATTTGACCGGAGTGGTTTAGAAATTATGAGGCTCATGGTAAAGTATAATAAGTATGCATTGGATTCCTTAGGAAAGGAATTTGATGAAGGAAACAACATTATTTTAAATGATTTAGTGTCTTATCATTATCAAACTAATTATGATAATGTGTTTCATAATGTGGACAATCTTTGCAATGATATAATTTAACCAGAAAATTAATAAAATTAAGAGGGATATGAGTGAATACTCAAAAGGGAAAGCATACCCGCTTTCCTCGGATTGCCATGGTAATGGTGTGGAAGGAACCAAATGTGAACCAGAAAGTAGAAAGAACCTGACGTCATCATGGAGGTTTTATCAGGAGAGCCTCCACAATTCCAATAATCTCCTTCACATAATGGTTTATGGCATTCGGAGAGACTGCGTGGAAAGGGACAGCAGGCCCATTTTTCAGAAAATACTTACAGGGATTATGTAGTCCAGGGAGCCAGCCCAAAGAATTTCAAAAATCAGAATCAACAGCAGAGAAATTAATGGACATAGCCATTGATATTATAAATAGAAGAAGTGGTGATAAAGACTTGAAACCTGGGGAACTGGGTGAAGATAGTACAGGACAGATATTTTTGTACAATTGTCAAGTAAGTGATGATAGTAGTATTAATAGTGTTTGTACAGTGTTTAATTCTAACCCAGTCCCAGGGGCAGTTGGAATTGATACAAGTGACATATGGTTTAGTAATGGCTTATCTGCTGTTGAACAAATTGATTTTGATTTATTTATGCACTGTTTGGATGATTTGATGGACGCTGAAGAGGGAGTTTTACCACAAGTTATAAGTAATGCAACTGGAGATCTTATAGTAATTAATTATTCTAGCAAAAATATTGATAGTACACATGCAAATTTGTTATAAAAAGGTTTTACATTTGTGCCAAGTATGAGATGTAAAGTGACTGATATTTTGGTGGGCTTAAAGTTATTTACATGGAAATTAAACTTGAAAGCATGGTTCAATAATAATAGTTATAGTGACAAATGTGGAGATTTTTTGAAAAAAACTACCACTTTTAATTGCCTTATTAATAATTTGATAGGGGTGTTTGAAAAAGTATGTGAAAGAGATATAAGGCAAATTTATATATATATATATATATATATATATATATATATATATATATATATATATATATATATATATATATCAGGCCAGACCAAAGGTATAGTTGTAACTTAACTATGGACGAACAAAAATTGTTAACAGAAATTGCCAATGATAAAAACATATGGGTTATGATGTCCATTAAGGGTAATGGGGTAGTAATAATGGACAAAGGGGATTATTCCAATGGTATTAATATTTTGCTAACCGATGGAACATATGTGGAAAATTCAATTAATGAAATCCATATAACTTATAAAAGGCTGGGCATATTATTAGAAGATGTTATATCAAGGCCAGATTAATGAGGAAGAATATGGTTATATAAAGAATGAATATCCCATGGTCCCAAGTATATTTGGAATACCCAAGATCCAAAAGGGGCTGAATAACCCAAAATTCTGTCCAATAGTAGATGGGAAAGTTCAAAGACTTGTTTTATCAGTAAGTATTTGGATGTAGATCTAGAGAAAGGATTGAAGGTATTTCCTTACATTTGTAAGGATTCTTGGAATTTTTTGGAAAAGTTAAACCATACAGATGTTAACAGTGAGATACATCTGGTCACTATAGATGTGTGCAATTTATTTTCCGTGATACCCCACGAGGAAGGATTAGCATGGTTAGAAGTTCAGTTAGGTAAAACTGGTGTATAGGACCAAGATCAAATAAATACATATATAACCTTGATGGAAGTGGTTTTAAAAAATAATTATGTGTACTTTGAAGGGCAGTATTATAAGCATGTAACAGGAGTGGCAATGGGGGCAGCTTGTGCCCCCATTTTTGTCAACTATGTTATGTCCTTGTGGGAACAGGAGTACATAATGGCAAACAAATTTAAAGTTCAGATTTTACACTACACAAGGTTTTTGGATGATATATTTTTTAGTATGGAAAGGTACAGAGGATGAATTAAATTAATTTTTGGGATACATAAATGGGGTGGTCCACTTTTTGAAATTCACTTATGCTTAACAGTAATACAAATTTGCATATTTGGATGTTGGTTTGAGAATAGATTTTGAAAATAATAAACTAGAGTCCATGATTTATGGTAAACCCACTTTCCCAAACTCCTATTTGGAGTTTAGGAGTTGGCATCTGTACCATCAAAAGAAGTCAATTATAAAAGGTCAATTAGTACAAGCAGCCAGGATGGTAAGTAATGATAGTGAATTTATGGAGGAAGTTCAGTTTATATTACATTTATTTACCAAAAGGGGTTACCCAGAGGATTTGTTGAAAACAATTAATGAGGAAGACATAAAAAAATGAATGGAAGGAGTTTATAGGCCCATTTTTGGGGGGGTTGATAATGAGAATGAAGTCACCATTCTGTATAAAAAGGAAAGGGAAGA
Source organism: Protopterus annectens (assembly GCF_019279795.1). NCBI lineage: Eukaryota > Metazoa > Chordata > Ceratodontiformes > Protopteridae > Protopterus > Protopterus annectens. The sequence continues at coordinate 1,521,422,414 of NC_056733.1, forward strand.
ACTAGGTTTGAGTTTCAGTACTACATTCAATCAAAACTCTAGTAAAGTAGTTGAATATATAAAGAACAATTGGACAATTTTACATTTTGATCAAAATGTGGGCCAAAAAGTGAGTATTTCACTAATGATTGTATATATAAAAAGGATAAATCATTCAAAAACATTTTAGAAATGTGTAGTGTATCAAATGAAGTGCAAAATAATAGACTAATAGGGAATTTTAAAGGTGGGATGTGCACGTATTGTTGTCATATTTTGGAAACTGGAGACTGCTTTCATTTGAATGGTAAAATAATTTTTTTAAGTGGTCATTTTACTTGTAATAGTAAAAATGGGATTTATATGGCCAAATATCAAAATTGCTTGGCATATTATATAGGAAAAACTGGTAGACGGTTTAGAGACCAAATAAGGGAACATCTTTGGGACATTAAAAATCACAAGATGACTAATGCTTTAAGTAGACATCTTTTGGAATATAACCAGCACACTTTCAAGTTTTTAGTAATAGAGCAATTAGTTGAAGATATGCAAGGGAGGATATTAGATGTACTCCTGGATATATGCGAGTTAAAATGGCAGTTGCATTTAAACTCAACTCAATATCCAGGTATTAATGAGAATGTCAGCATATCCAGTGTATTTAACTTAAAAATATTTTAGGGTAAAAATACAATATATATTTATGGTACATATATTTGTTGTATTCATGTTTTCCTTATGGTAATCGTTTTTAATGTTTTAATATATGTTGTATAAATGGAAAATTTTGATGCAAGTATTTTTAAATGTGAGCCATTGAAGTATTGTATTTTACTTGGTTTAGAAAGTGTTAATTTTAATTAATTAATTAAATTGGAATGATTATAAAATGGCTGGGTTTAATGTAAAGTATTGTCCTGAGGAAGTACCTACTTACAGGGAAGAAACCGCTTAACCTGTTTGTCAATTAAAGCTTTGGATTTTCCTATGCAGTGCTGGTCTCCACTTTTCATTTTTTAGTCACATTCCTGTGGTTATCGAATTAAACTAGGATATTGGCCTTACAGCCCTCACAATCACAGACACATTCTAGGTTAATGTTCTTACAGTGAGTTATCCATCTGCTATGGCTCCTGCAGATAGGTAACATATGCAATCAAGCAGGATCACACATTGCCCTGTATGCAACTCACAAATCACCTCTGAGTAGTCTATATGCCACAGACGACAATGACACTCATTGCAGACGATCCCCAATGAACATATACTGAAGATGTGAAGTGTTGTTGTGAGGGACTACACTGCTGTGTGCAATTGCCAGTACTGCTTGGAAAGGTACGGCAACAAATGGCCATTGCACTCAGATAGTGTCATGCTGAGGGAAGAGTATGTGGAGGGTATGAGTATGTTACATACTGGGGACTGTGGTCTCAGCTATACCATTTGATTCCTGCCATACCACTGTAGAGACATGGTGATCTCAGGCACATTAGATGTAAACCTGTGTGGCCATATCTGCATGCCCAGTTCTTTCACCCTGTGTATATACATCAAATATTGGGACTGATGTGCTACTTACCAGGTACATAGGTCTAATTGATGGAAATGATACTACATATTTTTTGTTGGAGTTTCTGGCCATTAGTATGACAACAGGCATGTATTCGCAATATCCTCTTTCAGGACATTGACATACCACAGAGATTCTATGAGTGCTGACAATTTGCAGGCATCAGCCCACATTGTTAGCCATAGTCAATCAGTAGTTATGTGTATTGTGGTTAAATGGATTCCAAGCAATAGAGGCCCCAGGACTGTGCCCTGGTGAACAGTGCTGCCTACAGATCAGTTATCAGAGGAGGATGTCCTTATGTTGTGTATGTGCACCATCAATGGGCCACTTAGTGACCCCTACAATGACAGTGTCATGGATGCCTAAGTGGGTGCTTTGTAAATGTTGCCTGAGTGGGGATAGAGTCAGATGGCTTGCTTCAATCTGGGGGTTGTACACCTGATGTACCCCCACCCAGGTCCTGGTGACTGCCTCAGACATGCCCACCACATGTAGCAGTCATGCTCTTCCAGTCACACATCCACACTGTGTACAGTCAACTGTGTGTAGATCACACATGTGTGTGATCAGCTCCATGATGATTGCCTCTATGGTCATACAGATATGGATCTGTAGACAAAGAGGTGTGCAAGGGTGTAACACTTGCTATTGTCCACCCAGCTGCTGTGCAGCCAGTGGTGAGAGTATAATTGCAAGGGTTGCCCAATGGTATTAGTAATCCTTGTCAGAACACATGTGGAATACAGTCTGGTATGTTAGCATGTGCAATAGATTCTGTGTATCTTCCATTGAGAGGCCAGTTATGAACTACTCTGTAAATATGGAAGTTATGGGACAGGCTGTAGGAATGTCATGTGTGATGTGGTGGAGACAAGGGAGTGTAGTTGATGCAGACAGTATGGGAGTACAGGTTAGGTGTAGGTACAGACCCACCATATGTGGCATCCTGATAAATGAGGTCAGTGACAATGTGGGCCTGTCCTTTGAGGCCACACATTTAACTACACTGTGCCTTGTGGTTCTGCTTTGTGTGCGTGGCTAATTTTTGTCACTTATCATGTCTACACAACATCACAACAGCACTATGTGCTTCCTTTAGATGAAGAGGTAGTGCCTCCATGTTAACGGGGGGCAACCTTACCCCAATTGTCACACAGCACTGTCCAGCTGCCTGGTATTGTACAGTCTGCTAATGGCAGGTGCTGAGCCATGATGAGCCTGTTTCCCTCCTGTTCTGTACAGCCATGTTCATGCAGTTGTAATGCTGCTGACATAATGCAGGAGTGTACAGCTCTGCATACATGCCTCTCTCATCTGAAGGGGAAGTGCAGTCATGCTATGTCAGCCATCCCACAGGAGGTAATAAATGGCTTTCTACACATATATGTCTGTATTGTCTGCAATGGGAGGGTACGTGCTGGTTTTTCTAAGGTGACTGATCTGTGGCCAGATCCCACCAGGGAGGACCTCACTTTAGGGGGGCTGTAGTGGTCACCCATATTGGTAAACACATGATGCAATACTTTGGTTACCCATGTAGGGATATCACAGCACTGTTCCAGGGCATGGTAGGTAAGGACTTGGGCCATCCGTTGGGCAAGTGAGCCACAGCATGACTAAACAACACAGTGTATACATATTACACTTCCCTAACATGTCTGTGTGTGTTTTGTACAGACACCTTGCATGATTCTCTTGTTGCACCATGCTGGAAGTAGCTGCAATGCTTACTTTCACAGAAGACAACTAGCACGTAGTGTCAAGTGGTATCCCTAGATCTCTCAGTCATATCACCTGAAATGCGATGATAGGAGTTAGCATGGATACAAGCACTAACACTGTTGTGCACCTACTGACACTGGACCAAACACTGCTACTTTTGCTCAAGACCAGATCATGCTTACTGCCTATGACTGGTAGAGGCCATTCACTGTTACACTATGCAATGGATGTTGGACATACGTCTCGCTCCACCAACCTGGCCTAACCAGGTATATATCAATAGTAGGCCAGTAGGCTACACTGGAAACTGTGTATGTCATGTACAGAGTGTTATGTCAACTGGTGGATAGGCAAGTGTCTAAGAGTCATACTCTGGGAACATAGCAATGGGAGACCTGGGCTGCAATGATGCCAGTCACCAGTAGAGTTCACCATCCTCCATTATTGGCATACCCCTTCTAGCTATTCCCTCTCAGCGGTCACAGCCATTGTCAGTGACCTCTCACTGAGTACATTACCAGGTGATTGCATATTAGGAGCCTTCACAGAATCCCACACAGAACCAACAGTTTTCCAGGATGGCCTAAGACACAGTCAGTTGTTGTCTGAGCCACTGACAAAGACTAAATGCCAACAACTGCACAATACTATCTTGTGGGAAATCATCCACCCCTGCAAAATATGGTAGTATCTGCACACAACACACTGTTGATCCATTACACATGGAGTCATGGGCAGAGAGAGTAATGTAGCCTTTGACTTTCACTGGTGGTAAGATGTGGGAATGCTTTCACTATCATGCAATCTATACCAACAGGTTTGGGATGTAATATTTAGATTGTCACTGCTATACTGAATTTGGCAGTCATCACACCTATCATTGTGTGCAATGGCACCATTGCCTTGTCACTAAACAGGCATATCATACAGCTGTAGCAGCCACACTGGTTCCATGGTACACCAATACACAGTGCAGATAACTTGTTCTATGGAGTCTGTGTCACAACCATACATGCATAGTATGTTTCCTAAATGCTTTGAATGGGATGTGTATGGCTGCATACAGGGAAGTGTCAGAGCCCACTGTGTACCTCCCATGTATCCATGATAAGACTAACACATGTTTTAGCTGTCTTACACATATACAACATCACAGTGGTATACATAGTACATGCTGGAAAGACAGGTATGTAATGCAGACAGTACACCCTACATGAAACAAACCCCCCATACATGTAAAGCACACATCTGCTGTGACACATATCATGTGCAGGTTACACAATGGGATGCAGAACATGACAATCATAATTGGTGTCGGACAACTGTCTGTACTGGACACCAAAGAATGTTTGTAGAAGTGTCATCTCCATCAACACAGCTTGTAGATGTGTCAGTTCCCACAACTTTGGTGACACCTATTAAGGGTAGCAGACCTTATCACAGATTGAGGATGCATAAGTACGGTGAATGCTGCTATTGTTCTTGTTAGCCTGTTATACACATATGATCCTATGGATCCATGCACTTATAGTGCTGTACATTGCTGAAGACATATATCTGCTGTGCTGACATGACATCCTGTGCTGCTTTATTGCTACTATGTTTTCCTAGATTACTCCAACAGTCTCCTGAAGCAGAAACATAAAGAGGTCCATGACACACCTGTCATTGTGTAACTATACAGCCAGTAAAACTTCATACAACATAAGGTATACAAATGTATGTGTCATACTCAAGACAAATGCCAGCATACAGTATCTGTCGGTAACCACTGCAAGTGGCATGGCAAAACAGCACTGCATTACAGAAGTACATGTTAACTAATATAGTCACCCTGTACATCACATAGATAGCTTCATTTCCCTGCATTGATGGCAAGGAAGTCAGGGATGTGGCACAGGTATCATCACTTGCACAGAGTGTAGGGGTGCAAAGTGGTTGACAGCATGTGTGTGTGAGTCTGGAAGGAAAGCATGTAAAATGGACCATAGAGAGGTGCTGTGTGTGTCTGAAGGTGACCAGAATTTGACAGTGGTGTGTGAGTGTGTGCATGTACACAGTCAAGCTCAGTTCTAGCCCTACACATGTGTATGTTGGACAGCTTTGGACAGTACATGGTAGAGCTGACAGTTCACTGTCTCCAGCCCCAAACATGTGAACTAGGTCTGCCAGGAGCTGCAATGGCACCTCCATGCCTATGGTCAGAAGTGGTGCTAGTACCTGATGGTGACTGCTGTCTGCTGGGTCCATGTCCCCCATGGGCATGCCCAGGACCACAAGCCCATGGCCTTCCATGTTGTGGTGTGGACAGCACACTCCCCTCCATGGCCTTCCATGTTGTGGTGTGGACAGCACACTCCCCTCTGTAGCACTAGATGTACTGCTACTACAGGAGCATGATTGTGCATGGCTTCGTGGACTCTCAGCAGATGGAGTTGCTAACCTTACAGCCACAGGTCTGCCACTCAACTCCAACCAGATGTTCCAGCACAGAGAATGTGTGGTTCAAAACAGACACTGTCTCAGCCCCCCTTCTGTCCACTGCATCAGTGAGCTGATCCAGGGTGTCCCCAATGCAGTGGAGGCAGTCATGGATATCAGACTGTGCTGCATCCATAACACTAAGCATACGTTTAGTGTTCTGTTCGGAACATGCCTGTGCCCCCATGATGGACTAAAACATGCATGTGACACCTGCAACATGTGGTGGACAGACAGCTGGCCTCCTACAAGCACCCCTGTCAATCTGCCTGTGTGGGACCTCACCAGCCTTCTGGCTATGACCAGAGTCTACACTCACTGGAGCCATAGTTGCCACACTTTCCTGTTCAATGTCCCCACCCTCTGTCTGTCCAATATCTTTGGCCTGCAGGGACTTTGAAGGTGTGGGCATACTGACTGTGTGTGGTGGCAATGGGGGAGGAAGAGGGATGTCAACCTCTGGGACAGATTCAGCCCCTGACACCCCCCTCATGCTTCACTGTGGCCACCATCATCATCAGAGTCAGACGAGACACTGACATCAGGTTGTGTAGGGGACAGGCATCAACCCTCCCATCACCTGTGATAAGAAAGAAAAAGCAGTACATTAATACCTGCACTATTATGTACAAAAATACACTAAGACTGATAATAATGAAGACCCACAGCTGGATTAGCAGTCAAAGAATTTACTTCTCTGATTTTGTCCACAAAAGAGTTTCTCAGACCAAAATACACATTCAGCTCAAAACCTTTATAATAATCACTTCAAGTAAATCAAGTAAAACCTGAACAGTAAAATTAACCTTTTAATTAATTAATATGAAACTATATTTGATAACACAACACATAAAACCCACTGCACCTATCTTAACAAATATATAGAAATACAAGTTTCAGTGCCTAATTTATTTACCATCAACCTTTTGTTATTTAAAAGGCATGTCAGATTAATTGCCTCGTGTAAACCAGGAGGCTTATTCGCTCTTAATTGTAACTGCCAATGTCTTGTTTTTCATCCAACTACACTCCTGTGATTATCCTCTCTAAGATCCTTAGGTACCTGTTCCAGAATGGAACATAAAAGCATTCTACTCTGGTTACAGACAAAATTAAGTTTAAATAGGGCATTATTCTGGTACTTAACTTTTATAGAATATAAATGTTCTGTAACAAAACAGTATCAAGCTTACCAAGAGTAGGACCATGGCCTTGGCCAATACCTGATGGATCTGTAAAAAGTTGAGGGTGAGGTAATGTCAGTACCACCACATGTTGCAGCACCAAAAGGTAATACATGCATGTATCTCACATTTACAGTAGCTACTGTGTTACTTGTTGTATTGGTCATATTCTGAGTATGACAGTACAACTGAGATTAAATCCCACCCCCTGCAAATAACAAAGACCTGACACACATGTAAGTGTGTACAGTCTGACACAATGACTGCTACAGTATTACAATGGTGATCACAGTAAGCTTACCTGTATGGTCCTCTGTTGTGGAAACTGTGGCACCCACATCCATGATGTATGGTGTGATGGATGCCTGGGAGCTGTCGCGTGTGCCTAGGTTCACCAGGAATTCCTCAGTGGCCATGAGTGGTTGTTCCACTGCAGACCCTTCACCAGTGAGAGCATGATCCCTGGCTACATCTGCTGCCGTTTGTCATGCAGCATTGACCATGTCCGTTATGCTGTGTCAAACCTGCTTATATGTCCTGCCTGGTGGCCCGTGCCATTCACATCTTGGACAAGGTTTTCCCACAATGCAGCCTACTGGTCCCTACTATGCTTCCTCATGGAGAGTAGGATGTGATGATGCTGCCTTAGTCCTTCCAGTATTATTTCATTCTGCATATCTGAGAAAGGTGCATGGCATCTACAGTACATTATTCCTGAAGACAACAAAATGAGAACACAGTACAGGATCAGATACATGGGAGTACACTATATAGAGATACAGCAAGAACAAAATGGCCGGCACTGTCCACTGTTTGCTCACACATGTCATGCTCTACAGTGTAAGAACATACTAAGTGTGTGGATACAACTGAGATAGTAGCAATACTCAGGTATTCCTCTGTGTGCCATGCCAGATACTGCTGTATGATCGTACACCCAACACTCCAGTCTGCTGTGTTGTGTCCCTAAGGGCAACCACCCGATAATATGTCATAAGATCAGTGCTAGACAAATAGCAGTGTGCTATTACAACCACTATAAAGGGACATTCCAACAAGACCAGTGTAACACAATGACAAAAGACAATGCACCCTTGATGTATCGTGTGCCCCCTGTAGGTGTAAGAAAGCAGGATATCAATGACATGTCATTACCACAGGTCTAGGACAGGCTTAATGCTGTAATCTCAATTCCTCATAACTCTATTCTTCCATCTGCATCCTGTTATATACAAAAACCGTTACATACCTAACGGAGTGCAGTACTTCTCTGTTGAAATGTGCTTCTAGTAATGTTTTTGCAAAGGCGTGCTCTGTGTGAGGAAAGTCTCATACAGAATGGTTCCCCGTAGCCAGCTGCTTGCATTTTTAACATGCTTCTCATCAACAGGTAATTGCCTCTAAACCAATCTATGAGTCTGAAATGCTAATTGCAGCCAACACAGCTGAATTGCACTATCATTAGCCAATGACATGCAACCACTGTGCAATATATAAGGCCTTCATGTAGATCAGGGCCCCTTTCTTAGATGTTGTGATGGACATTACTGGGGTGAGGAGCCTACGTCGTCGCAGAGGGTAGGTCTGTAGCAGAAACCTTTACATAGAGCTGAGTGTGCTACAGGCTGCAGCAGCTGCTGCAGGTAATACACACAGGCAGAGAGTGTGAACACTTTGGACGACAACAAGCTGTAGGAGTAACTGTGTCAGCTGTGTCAGCCTTGTTGTAGAGGCAAAGCCAGAGTGAGGGTACCCTTTACACTCCAATTAAGGCACGGGTTTAAGGTAAGTATGTTAAGCAACTGTGTCAATAATAGAGTACTAGGCAACATGTAGTTTTGCTATACAGATATGTAAAGTGTGTTCCTACCTGCAAGCCTGTGATTTCTAGCACTGAAAAGCAGTCATTTGATTTGCAATGCTTTGTGTAGATAAAGTGTGCATGGTCATTCATTAATTGCTGGCTTCACAATAATGTAATTGAAATGCAACACACCACTGGATTTGAACCCAGGATTGTGTGTTGCAAAATGTACTGTATGTCATGCATCTAACAGACTGAGTTACTGAAGCAGGTATGTATGCAAGGTATATGTGCACACATACAGGCTGTGACAAACATTTTCTACATCCATCAGTATGTGCATGGCTTTATATGGATGTATTTCTGCACCAGGGTCCCAGTTGAGCATGTACTTTGCCATTAATGCCTTAGCGGGTGTCTTTCTACATGTTGCTAATGAAATGACAAATTTACCTACTGTAACAGGCCTCATTCACATCCATTATGATGTCTTTGGCTTTCTAATGGTGTACTATTGAACTAGAGTCCAAGGTAGACACCCCCATTTTCCCATTACTTTTTATTCAAGTTTACGGGATGAGGTGCGGCAAACAGCTCAGCTGAAACATGCCTAATAACTGTAACTGGCAAGTACTATGTTTTGTTTAAACCACCTGTTTTAATTAAGAATTGCGTGGCATGGTGGATTAATGCAGTGGGCTGCAGGTGCAATGGTCTCGGGCCCGAAACATGGGAGAGGTTGTTTATTTTGTACATGCGTCTTACAATTTTATAAACACATATAGTCAATATAGCTCTATTTAGCTGAGCTTAGTGAAGCTGCATGACATGGCTTGCCACTCAACATCTTATAAAAAAATATAAAGAAAAGAAAAAGGGGGAAATAGGAAAGTGGTGAAATGGGGTGCAAGCAGAGGGAAAAACTTAGAAGAAAGCCAGTAGAGATGTGCAGGAAGGGTGAAGGAGAGAACAATAATCCATTTCTTGTACAGCAACAACTGTGCACTTTGACAGAATTTGTACATAACTTTGAATTCCCACCTCCAGAGAGTGGGGTGAGGACAACATAAATGCGTTGTCAAGCCAATTGGACCAAATTACAAATGTTCAGTGGACCCATGTGTGAAATGGAGAGGTATGTATGGGGCAATTTTTTTTTTTGAGACAGGTGCCCATTTTTTTTTAGGTGAGACTGGAATGCTGGGGAAGGGACATAGGTACATGTGGGATAGGTAAGTTGGGTAGGTGAAGATGCATTTGCAGACAGACAAGACAGCAGACCGGGGTGGTATATGACACATTAGGGTGGTGAACACCTTGGATAGGGAGGGTGTTGTGGAATCCAAGTCCCATGTGCCTTCAGAAGGCAGCAGCGTGACTCACGTCTCCACCCATGGGACTGTCGGCACTGGTACATCACTTCTCCAAGGGTGGCAGTGGTGGAGGCTTGGCACCAGGGCAAGGCTGCCCCAACAGGCCAGCCAGCATGCCCTCAATCTGGTGCAGGCAGAGGTCAAACCCATGGTAGACTATCCTGCGTACCAGGACCTGCAGCTCATCCCCAGTGACAACTCCCCCTCCAACACCACTTACAGAGAGGTCCTGGCCCTGTCCCATGAGGTGGTACTACCCAATTCCACAGGTAATGCAGGGGCAGCAGAGGGAGCACCACAGGTCTACCTGGTGCCATGAACAGTTGAGGCAAGGTAGGAGGATCAGCCGGAACCAACCTACCTTGATGTGCTGTGGTAAATGAGGTAATGCAATAAGTTAAGGCTAGTTATAAACAAACCATTGTTATATTAACCCAAATACATATCAGTGTATATTATGTGAGACACAACATTAAATATTATAACAGTCAGTATGTTAACAGCATGTCAGTAAGAATTAAAGCATAAGGCCAACAAAATGGTTAATTTAACAAGGTATTAAACAAAAACTGATGGAAAGCAACCAAATACCAGAAATATGAAACGCTTCCCATTTGCCTAAATAGACAAACTTCTTCAGATAACAAATAATTAAAAGTCTGATATTTAAAAATGAAACTCAAAACTCATGTGACAACCAGCAACATATCAGAATAACATAGTGCCATCCCTTCAATATAACAAAATTACATCCTTAAAGAAACAATTGTTATAAACATTGCAATGTGTAAACTGTGATAAAGACACCTATTAACAATAATATTAATATATTCATCTCAAATGTAATAAGTTCACTTAAAAACTACTCCTATCCATTACACCATATATAAAACTATCTCCTTAAACTTTTTCATTTACGTAAGCAAGTAAAAGAACATGCATCATTAATGCTTGGATAACTATAAGCATTTAACAAAGGTTGACAATGCAATTCTAATTCTTCAAGTTCTAATGAAATTGGTCCCAGTCTACCATCTGTTAGAACTTGATCTATCACTCTAAATTTAAAGTTATGACCGCCTGTCAACAGGGTATGTTTGGCCAGGACATTCTCCATTTTGTGCCTATCCATAGGATACAAATGCTCGTAGACTCATTCACAGAGTCTACACTCCATATTACCTATGTAGAAAGTGGACAATTTGACACTTAGCTAGGTAGACAACAAATTTTGAATTGTATGTGAATTTTAATTTAGATTTATACACTAATTATAATATTCGTTTAATCACTACTTTTAGTGCGGACAGCACTATAGTGTCACACATTATTTTTAAGAACTGCGAGTTGATACGTAATGACATCTACCTTATGAACAAAGTAGGTATGTGTCCAAAAATTGTTTACAGAAGGAGCTGTAATCTCAAAAATTTATTAGAGAGTAAGAGAACTGTTGAACTAAAATACCCTCGCATGTTCAGCTGTGGGATGTGCAAATTTTGTAAATATATGGATATAGGGAGTAGATTTGAGTTTAAAACCATGGTTTCTAAATCTAAATTAAAATTCAAATGTAATTTGAAATTTGTTGTCTACCTAGCTAAATGTCAAAATTGTCTGACAGGAGTTAGACAGGAGGTCATAACTTTAAATTTAGAGCGATACATCAGGTTCTAACAGATGGTAGAGGGGGACCAATTTCATTAAAACTTGAAGAATTAGAATTGTATTGGCAACTTTTGTTAAACGCTTATAGTTATCCAGGCATTAATGATGCATGTACTATTACTTGCGTACTTAAATTAAAAAGTTTAAGGAGATAGTTTTATATATGGGGTAATGGATAGGAGTAGTTTTTAATTGAATATTATATTACATTTGAGATGAATATATTAATATTATTGTTAATAGGTGTTTTTATTACAGTTTACATATTGTAATGTTTATAATAATTGTTTCTTTAAGGATGTAATTTTGTTATATTGAAGGGAGGGCATTATGTCATTCTGATAGGTTGCTGGTTGTCACATGAGTTTTGAGTTTCATTTTTAAATGTCAGACTTTTAATTATTTGTTATCTGAAGAAGTTTGTCTATTTAGGCAAACGAAAAGTGCTTCATTAAATATTCCCAAGTATTTGGCTGCTTTCCATCAGTTTTTAATTCTCAGTTGTTTAGTGTCTTTTCAACAATTTAACAGGATATGTTAATGTTGAATCATAATAACACATAAAAATAATAAAACACATTTCCCAAAATATAATTATTTTAACGAAATATGTTAATATTAAATCATAATAATAAATAACAATAATAAATAAATGAAAATAAGGGGTGGGGAGAGAGATAAAAACATTCCATTAGTGGCATTGCAGATTATATCTCTGAAAACACTGATAATATGTACTCTATACATGTGTATTGTCAGTTTTGTGTACAGTGACTACAAGTCTCCTATAGCTGATGTACCACATACATATCTGTCTAGCTGTTTGCATGGGACAGTATGGGCCAAGCAATAACAAATGCAGGTACAAAACTACACAGAACAGTTTTGTATAATCTGGACTTATATAGCTACCAAGGTGTTCTGTAAGAGGATTTGGTAATACATTGCATTCCAGGTAATCATTTCTGTGGTAATCCTGTGGCAGACAGATTACGCAGTATTGATTACAGTACGAGATATCATGAGACTTAAGAGGCGTGTTTGTGTACAGTACATAAACTAGACAGCCGTCATGTCTTAGATGGCAGACATGGGAATAGAACCCAATAGCTATGACTGCAGGAGACATCTGCAAATACTGTGACAATTGACTACAGCAACTTAGTACAGACATGCAAGAAATGCATACATACTGGACATAGTTAGACAGCTTTATTTAGAAAACAATAGTGCTGCTTCATGCTTTCTTGGTATAGGTGTTAAACATCTGTGAAGTCCACGCACACTATATCTACTCATAACATGGGCTACCTCAACCATATACCTTTTGTTCTTGCAGTGGGTGAAAAAGAGGGCATTATGTGACTGATAATGGCCTGAAGGCAGCCTTGTATAATACTCTGGGTTGAACAATACATGTTACAGGACATTCGTAATACACTCTTGAACTATTACAGTTTTATAATTTACTGCAGTGACAGTATAACACACATGGATGGAATACAACTGTACTGCATATATTAAAAAAGATTTATTTATACATCAACAATGCTGCTTAATATATTGGTATTGCTGTTAAATATCTGTGAATTCCAAACACAATATCTGCTCAGAACATGGGCTACCTCACCCATATACCTTTTGTTCCTGGAGTGGGAGAAAATGAGAGCATTATGTGACTGATACTGGCCTGGAGACAGCCTTGAATGATACTATGAGTAGAACACAATACATGTTACAGGATATTCGTTTTGCATTCTAGAAGTATTACAGTGTTATAATTGACTGCAGTGACAGTATAACACACTTGCATGGCATACAAATGTACTGCATATATTACAACAGCTTTACTTGGGAATCAGCAATGCTATTCCACACTTTATTGCTATTGCTGATATATTTCTGTGAAGTCCACACACAATATCTGCCCATGGAGTGGGCTACCGCATCCGTATGCCTTTATTACCTGATATAGGAGGAACAGAGGGTATTATGTGACCTATATTGGCCTGGAGACAGCCTTGATCAGTACTATGGGTTAAGCAATACAATTTGCAGGCCATTAGTTTTGCATTCTACAGCTATTACAGTTTTACACTTGACTGCAGCAACCTTACCATAGATAATCAGTGCATACAACACTACTGCAATGGTTATGACAACACAATCCTGCTGGGGTCTATATTACAAAGTTGCAAGGTAAAAAGAGTGAATGCTCTTTTGTCAAACACTAAAACCTGAAAGCACTAAATAACGAACACACAGAACAGTGATTTTTTTCTCATGGAAAAAAAATTGCTGCTCTGCAAAACAAAAAAACAAAAAAAAAATCCAAACACAAAATAAGGTGGGGAGCTTCACCCCCCACACACCCCCACTTAAATATACCAACTTCGAGATTGCACCACAGTGGAGGAAATGGCAAAGCCCCAAAAGCGGCCCAGCAATTTTTTTTTTTTTGCCTGGGGAAAAAATGTATGTTCTGTGTGTTCAATATTTAGTGCTTTTGGGTTTTAGTGTTTGATAAAAGAGCATTCGCTCTTTTTACCTTTCGACTTTGTAATATAGACCCTCCTACTGTACACCATTTTGCTTACTGTTATTGGCATTGCTTATTGTTTATTGAACTACAGTTGTTATTGTTCATTTATTGCAGTACAGCTCTAATTGCCCATTTATTGCACTACAGTTTATATTGTGTGTACTTTATTGCAGTAAATGCTTTACTCTTTCTTGCTTATTGCACTACAGTTAGCATAATAAATCTGTACTTATGACACTCACAGCACACCCTGGCCAGGTGCCCAACATGGGACTCAACATTATGAGCCCTCTCAGCTGCAGCTATTGGGATATGCATACCAGTTTTGCAGACATTCAGCTTGCATTTTGATAAGACAGTGGAAAACATACTTAGTTACTTGTGGGGCATTCCCATCTTTTGCTTCTTGGACCTAGGTGTCCAAGGTTTTCCTCTTTCTCCTTTTCAGGTCGTCATCATGGTGACACTGCTCACCTGTGCAGGGGATACCAGTAGCAGTGGTGAGTTCCCCGGCCAATCAGTCCCAGGCCTCTGCCTTACAGTCTGAGCCCTGGTACCTGCCCTGCAACAGCCAGGGTTCATGGTTCTTAACTAGGAGCCCAACAAAGACCCTGGACTCCTGAATGTCCTATCTCTGCACCCAAAAGTGTGCACCTTCACCAGCAGCACCTGCCATATCAACATTTGATTGAACTCCAAAGACTGATACAAAATTCCCACCTACTGCACTTAATATTGGCTATTTTACCACCCTTACACATCACTGAGCAACATTAAAAGAAAAACATTGTGTTGCTTAGCAGTGAGCAAACCAGCTAAGCAGAGCTAAGCACCGCGGAAACTTGCACAACCCTGGTTTTAGCTCAGTGTAGCACCATGCAAACAGTGGTAGCCATTAGCATATTTAATCATTGCTTAGCACTGTGCAGCATTGCCAAATATGACCATTTTTATTTAAATTAAACTCAAGGGTATATTAAAGTACAAACATGTTATGACTACTATAGACTAGAACCCAGGACCTACTACACATTAGCCCATGACTCTACCCATTTAGCTACTTAGATATTATGAAACCTGGTATACCTTCACATATACTACTAGGCTACCTATTAGCCTTTCTGAGCAATGCATCGCACCATGAAAACATGCTTAAACAGACCTAAACTCAAATAATTAATTACATCTGGTTTCTATTTTTAGATGTCTGGCAGGTGTCTGCTATATATGTATAAGCACCACTCAGCTGTGCAGTGCAAGGCATCACACCATGCAAATGGCAATTCTAAAAAAAATGTAAAAAAAAACTATGATAATTGATTGCACTCAGTTTCTATTTTTAGATGTGTAACAGGTGTCAGCTGTCTATATGTGAGCATAGCTTGGCATTGCTGCACTCCGCAGTGCACCATGCAAACATACAGCGAGAGAGAAAAAAAGCATACATATAAAATATTATACATTTAAAACAATTCATAGCATTTCAACAGTGGAGGAGACCATTACAGAGAGCCTCACACTATACATAGCATCTGCCCAGGCATCTACAACCATGGACAGCTGCTACGCTTCTCCCTACACTGATTCAATATCTCTGTTCCTACGCTCTCCCTTGGCAGTGCACCATCATTAATATGTACAAACATGTTATGACTGCTATGGACTGTGGCTGTGTACACAGATACATTCCATGTAGGCTTTACATGGTGCCTCAACAGATTTTATTAAATCCTGGAGGGTGTCTTAGGCCTTGCAGATCAGGTAGAATTGTTATATCAGTTCTTTCATTTCACCTATGCTATGGCTCACCAGTGACTTCAGGCAAGACACAGAAACAGAAGTTAAGAATAAGCCGTTACAAAGCTTTCTATAACAGCAGACTAATATGTCTTATACAATAAGGGAAAGATGAAGCTGATTTCAGCCCCACAGGAAGGCTAAAGGCTGTTTCTAACTCAGACTAAAATAAATAAATAAATAAAAGAACAGCTCACGTTAACTATAAGTCTAACATATGATAGTATAGTACAGTATAGTATTACACAGCTTAACAGAGGGTAGCATAGTATGAACTTGAAAACTGCAGTGTATCACATGCACCTGCATCAGAATGGCAAACTTTTGATTGTATTTAAGTGTGAACGTGCAAGTTTAAATGTTCTACTACAGTATAAATGTACATGTAATTGCATCAGGTACAGATAGAGCTTTTTTCCCCAAGGCCCCAGATTTAAAAGGATTTTGCTCAGGAAGGGCTAATATGGTTACACAGGATAAATAAATAAAAAGTATAATGAAATATGCTTTGGTATAGTGCAGCCTAGTGTAATATACAATATTTCAGTTGTACTAGTTTTGGTTTTGGCAGGGCTGATCAGTCGACATAAATGCATTATGAGTGTATTTTTGGTATATTCATTTTGTGAACTGCTTTGAGTTAATGAGCATATTTGTTTGCTGTGTCATGCTGTCCAAACTCTCTTCAGAACTTACAGAAGTAAACACCATACTTTTTTTATGACTAATATTAGGTGATGCGTAGGTACGGTGTTAAGGAGAGGAAAGCAGAAGGCCAGATGGTAGTGGATTTTGTGAAAAGGATGGACATGGCTGTGGTGAATATGTATTTTAAGAAGAGGGAGGAGCATAGGGTGATGTACAGGAGTGGAGGAAGATGCACACAGATGGATTACATCCTAAGCAGGAGGGCCAGTCTGAAGGAGATTGGAGACTGTAAAGTGGTGACAGGGGAAAGTGTAGTTAGGCAGCATAGAATGGTGGTCTGTAGGATGACGTGGGTGATCAAGAAGAGAAGGAGGAGTGTGAAGGCAGTGCCAAGGATCAAATGGTGGAATTTGAGAAAGGGTGATTGTGAGGCGAAGTTCAGAGAAGAGTTAAGACAGGCAGTGGGGGACAGTTGACGAGTTACCGTATAGCTGGGTAACTATAGCAGTATACAGATAAAGAAGTTGGTGAAGAAGTGGAATTGTCAGACAGATGGAGAAAGTGGACAGGAGTATAAGGAGATGAGGCACATGGCAAAGAGAGAGGTGACAAAGGCGTGACAAAGGTGATAAGGTGTATGGAGAGTTGTATGAAAGGTTGGACACTAAGAAGGGAGAAAAGTACCTGTATTGATTGGCTAGACAGAGGGACCAAGCTGGGAAAGATGTACAATAGGTAAGGATGATAAAGGATAATAAGGGAAACATACTCACAAGTGAAGAGGGTGTGTTGAGCAAATGAAAGAGTACTTTGAGGGGTTGATGAATGAAGAGAATGAGAGAGAGAGAGAGAGAGAGAAGGTTGGATGATATAGGGATAGTGAATCAGGAATCACAATGGGTTAGCAAGGAGGAAGTAAGGGCAGCTATGAAGAGGGTGAATAATAGAAAGACTGTTGGTCCAGATGACATACCTGTGGAAGCATGGAGGTGTTTAGGAGAAATGGCAGATGAGTTTTTAACCAGATTGTTTAATGACATCCTGGAAATTGAGAGAATGCCTGAGGAGTGGAGAAAAAGTGTTTTGGTACCAGTTTTTAAGAATAAGGGTAATGTGCAGAGCTGTAGTAACTACAGAGGGATAAAACAGATCAGTCACAGCATGAAGTTAGGCTAAGAAGGGAGGTGATGATTAGTGATCAGCAGTATGGTTTCATGCCGGAAAAGAGCACTACAGATGCAATATTTGCTCTGTGGCTGTTGTTGGAGAAGTATAGAGAAGATCAGAAGGAGTTGCATTGTGTCTTTGTGGACTTAGAGAAAGCATATGGTAGGGTGCCTAGAAAGGAGTTGTGGTATTGTATGAGGAAGTCGGGAGTGTCAAAGAAGTATTTAAGAGTGGTACAGGATATGTAGGAGGGTAGTGTGACAGTGGTAAGCCCTGCAGTGGGAGTGATGGATGAGTTTAAGGTGGAGGTGGGCTTACAGCAAGGATCAGCTCTGAGCCCTTTCTTATTTGCAATGCTGATGGACAGGTTGACAGACGAGATCAGACAGGAGTCCCCTTGGACTATGATGTTTGCAGATGACATTGTAATCTGTAGTGAGAGTAGGGAACAGGTTGAGGAGACTCTGGAGAGGTGGAGACATGCTGTAGAGAGAGATGAACGAAGGTCAGCAGGACTAAGACAGAATATGTGTATGAATGAGAGGGAGGATACAGGAATGGTGATGATGCAGGGAGTAGAGCTGGTAAAAGTTGATGAGTTTAAATATTTGGGATCAACAGTTTAGAGTAATGGTGAGTGTGGAAGAGGGGTGAAGAAGAGAGTACTTGTAGGATGGAGTGGGTGGAGAAGAGTGTCAGGAGTGATTTGTGCAGACGGGTACCCATAAGAGTAAAAGAGAAGGTCTACAAGAGGGTAGTGAGGCCAGCTATGTTATATGGGTTGGAGATGGTGGCATTGATACAAAGGCAGGATTCAGAGCTGGACATGGCAGAGTTAAAGATGTTAAGATTTGCACTGGGTGTGACAAGGATGGACAGGATTAGGAATCAATATATTAGAGGGTCAGCTCAGGTTGGACGGTTTAAAGACAAAGCCAGAGGGGTGAGATTGTGTTGGTTTGGACATGTGCTGAGGAGAGATGCTGGGTATATTGGGAAAAGGATGCTAAGGATGGAGCTGCCACGTAAGAGGAAAAGAGGAAGGCCTTAGATAAGGTTCATGGATGTGGTGAGAGAGGACATGCTGGTGGTTGGTGTGACAGAGCAAGATGTAGAAGACAGGATGAAATGGAAACAGATGATTCACTGTAGTGACCCTAACGGGAACAATGAAAAGAAGAAGAAGAATAGATTCACATTCAGGTGAAGGATTCTGGATATAATATGCAGTTTCTAATTGTGATTGTAGATTAAGCTCTGATCAACACACAAAAAAATTATTTGTGATGAACCCCCATCCCCAATAAAAACAAACAGATATTCACATAATTTGATACATGTTTTGTCATGGACACATATGAAAATAAATCTATATCTGAATATTTATGGGAAGACACTAAGGGGGTGGAGTCTATTGTTGGCAAATAAGGTTATGAAATAACTGCACAAGAAGAAAGAAGATTAATGTTTTATCTATCAATAAGAAGCATTTTTTGTTTGCTGCCCACAACTAAGCTTCTGAAATTTATAAATGTGGCTTATCAGGCTGCAGTTACTCAGTTTATGTAGAAATACATCTGGATTGTTGTTTTTATCATGACATGAGATCATAAATACTTTAATTGCCTGTGATTGTTTTGTGTGTGCAGAATTAATTTGTACTTTTAGTTCATGAGCGTCTTGTAAACAGAGTATAAATTTACATTACAGAGTGTATAAAATCTGCTATTTATATATTGGTAAGAGCAAGTTTTTAGTATTAGAATACTTTATGAGCACTCTGTTTTTGTGCGAGGAAGAAACAAATGTTTTTACACATTACTCAGTCTTTCATTACATTAATGCTGTAGGTGGCTTTGGCCACAGTACCATGCATGAGTCATAGTAAATGTGACATTGTGGTCCCTTGATGGTGTCACGTTACGGTTTCCAGTTGAATAGTGTGTCTGTTGACCATGAAAGAGAGACAGGAGTTGACAGTCTGCAAAAGAGGCATTCACAGAAAATAAACAAATGTACAGAGTTGGCAAAGAGAAATGCATAGCTCAGTACAGATACAGGTAAACATAAAATTTAGTACACAGTACAGATAGCATAAGGACCATACAGCATATTTCACAGGAAATTTGACTAAGAAAAACCAACAATGGTCTAAACAACAAGTTGTGATATAAAATGCATATACATTATCAGATATTAAGAGAAGTTAAACACTACAGGTAAAATACTGATGGCATTACAAAAACACACAAATATCTTAATGGAGGAAGAGTTTGTAATGTATCAAACTTGCCTCAGTTTTGTACCTAGCCACTGTGCACCTGTTTTAGCCTGTGCCATCTTTTCTTTCATCTGTCTCAGGCATTCTTGAAATACCTTTCTTATTTAAATTGCAGTATTCCTGCACAATGTGAATAAATCCTGCCTTCCTTTTTTAAGACTCTTCGCCTTCTGTATCTGTACCTTTCTTTTTCCTAACAATTTATCCAGCATTGATTTTCTTCTTCGGTCAATCATGTTTCACCTCCAGCTTCCTTTCTTACTCCAGTGCTAGCTGCCCCATCTCCGTGAACCTTCTCTACCCATTTTTATCTCATACTGTTGAGTACTTTTTCATAAACTCCTGCCCTAACTTCTAATATTTTCCTTTTTTAAACACATTTTCTGTCACTCTTTCATTTCCCATCCCCCATTTCTTTCCATTTTCCTTCAACTTCCAGGACAACAAAAGCCACCATTCTCCATTGTTCTTTTTTGTGCCTCTTTCAGTCAGTTATTTTCTGTACTTGGCATTTCTATACAGTTTATTAGACACTGGACAATTACTTACATGTTTCTTCCCTATTACCACTTTCACTCAACAGTTTCCTCTGTGATTCTTTAACTTGCTTTTACCATCACTTTCTTTTCCTATTCCATATTCAATTATCTGACCTCTCCATGCAACCTTGATTGCATCTTAACAGACATATATTCCTCAGTATCTTCCTTTATTCTGCATTTTCTTCCCTAATTTTACCTGCCATCACTTGTAATCAAACTTTATCTCTTTTTTCCAAGAGTGGCGCATATTCCAGTTCTGTCCCTTTGTACCTGTCTTCATTTACATCCCATTAATATCCTGTACCACATAGACATGGTCCAAAATGCATCTGCACAGTTTCTGCTCTTTTTATTCACGTTCCAGTTTTGAGATATACTTGAAATCTGTTAATTCTTCTTAACTGCATTTTATCTCTCACTCATCTTTTTCCATATATCCATGAAATCCACTTTACATTTAACATTTCATTGCAGCTAAATAACCTGTCCTTTTCTGGCTGCACTGTCACAAGAAATTGACTCTCACAATTCCACGATCATCTTTATTTCTTCTTTCCTTGCTCTAGAAAATTCGTGATAGAACCTATCTATAACCGTAGTCCATTGATGTTTCCAAACTTTCACACATTGCTTTTAAATTTCAGCTTGAAAGACTGAGATGTTTTCACTTGTTTGTACTAATCGTGTTCTCTGTTTAAGCCTTCTACTCAAGTTTTTTTATATATATACATGCATACAGATGCACCTACATGCAGACACACACACACACACACATACACACACACACACACACACACACACACACACACACACACACACACACACACACACACACACACACACACACATTCATACATACAAGTTCAAGTTTACATGTCACTTTTTATCACACTGACTATGACCTACGAACAGTACATAATGATAATATATTAATAACAAAATACAAATAGTGGTAATTAAGAATGATAAAAAAACACAAAGTCAAGACAATAAAAAGAATAGCTAAAAATAATAAAAAATATATAAAAAAATTCTCATAATATATATATATATATATATATATATATATATATATATATATATATATATATATATATATATATATATGAATTTGTATTAGGAGCGATATCTCCCTGAAGTATAGCAAAATAGATAATGCATAATTAGCATGTGGTTGAGAGTGTATGTAAATAAAATGATAAAAGAGAGTAACGCAGAAAGTAGTTGATAATATAGGGGATAATGATCAGGTCTCTGATTGTATCATGTATATTAATTGTTCTCCACATGGATAACAAGGAATTCATCTTGAGAATGAAGCCTGAGAGTTGATCCTTAGATCCATGTTGAGAACATATATAGTAGACAGACAATTATCTGAAAAGTCAATTATCCAAAGGCAGCCTTCCAAAGTTTTCGGGTAGGAAAATCATAAAGTCTGAATATGTAAACATTATACGCCTTTGCTTGTGTATGTTTCTTGAGCTTGTACCCTGCCCGTGTGTGAAAAATATTCTTTATTGTCCATTGGAATGGCTGAATGGTTGAAAAGTGTATTCCCTTCATGCAGAAAAAAACAAGATTTTATAAGGTTTTATCTGGTTCAATTATGTGTTTGATTATTCCAACAGTCTGATTATCCGAACTACACTAGGTTCCAATTAGTTTGGATAATCGACTCTCTACTGTACTAATATGTTAAGATTGGAGATCTAATAATAATTCTTTGTATTGCATGGAGATTTGTCTACTGCATGTACTATTAGTTATAGATATGTAACAAGAAAAATTATGTTTTCTGCTGGCTTTGAAAGTCAGTAAAGCAGGGGGAAGTGATTTATGTCCTTAAGTATTCTCTGTCTGAAGGAAGCAGTTTGTTTGAAAACAATGGATACAGTATAGCAGATAGCAGCAGAAACAGCATTAAAATGAAACTGTTTCATATCCTGCTGCTGCTTACTAGTTGGCATTGTCAGGTTTTAGTCACAGACATGATCTTAATAGTGCATAGGGAGTGCTTAACAATTATTAAACAACTTTCTAAGTTTTGTTAAGGTCTGGTCTCATGCTATAGCAACGTTGAACCAGAATGCTATTTAACCATTACTGGAGCTTAATTATGGCACTTCATGCAGTAGAGTAAACTTCAATTAATTTATACAGATAGCAGATGCATGGAAGAGTGTAAGAAGTATTGTAAAAGGTAGCGGTAGAGTAGGAGTAGGGTAGTGAAGTAAGTATATTATGTTTAGTTAGTATGAAAGAAAAGTAATGTAGAAAGTAGAGTGATGACTGCAGAGGTTCTACTATGAAATGTTGACTTCCTGACAGTCAATGTTCCAAAAGAGCAAAAAAAAAAAAAAAGCCCCAAAATTCAAAAATCAAATCCAAAAGGGTGAAAAACTCCTTTTACTTATTTTTTGCAAGAGGGCAAGCCCTCTCATCTCCTGATGTGGAGGGGAGGAACCCCTATAACCCCCAAAGGTATATAGGGAATCTCCAAACTCTGGATCCCACACAGTTTGGTTTTGTGAAGGGTAGATCATGCCTGCTCAACCTGGTCATCTTCTCTGAGTCAGTCACCAGAGCTGTGGATGAAGTCAAGGTGGCTAATACAGCCTACCTTGATCTCGCCAAGGTCTTTGATAGCATTCTCCAGTCAGGAATCACAGAAAAACTCACTAAGCTAGGCATCAACCCCTATAACACTAGGTGGGTTGCAAACTGGCTCACAGATAGAACCCACAGTATGAAAGTAGCTGACTCCAAGTCAGACTGCCGACCAGTCATGAGTGGAGTTCAACAGGGTTCAGTCCTGGGTCCTCTCCTGTTTGGTATCTACTTCTCTGAAGTCCAGGCCAACATGAAGGGTGTCTGGCTGACAAGGTTCACAAATGATTGCAAGTTGGGAGCTACTATTAACTCCTTAAGTGATGTTGACATCCTGCAGAAAGGCCTCACTGACACCAACGACTGGTGTCAGAACCATGGCCTTAAGCTCAATGCCAAAAAATGTGTCATCATCCTCTTTAGAAAAAACTCAGTTGCCATGAATTATCACATCGATGGTAGTCCACTGAACACAGAAGGCATTATAAGATATCTGGGAACACAGGTTGACAGCAACCTCTCTTTTGACCACCACTTTGCCACTGTGGTCAGAAAATCCTTCTATGTGGCACATCCCATTACTAAGGGTTTTGCATCCAGGAAAAAAGAGGTCATTGTCTCTCTCTACTCTTCCCTCATTAGGCCAATCATTGAGTACAATGCTCCATTTGTCATGTATCTCACTAGACACCTGCAACAACTGGATAGGCCACAAAAGTACCTCACAAAGATGATCCTAGGCCTTAAACAGTTGTCCTATATGGACAAACTCAAAAAACTCCAACTATTCTCAGTCTCATATTGCCTACTTAGAGGCGAGCTCTGCTTGATTTACAATGCCATGTCTGACCCAGCTCTGTTAGAAATGCTACATCTAAAGAAATCCCAATCCCTCTGCACCACATGTTCCAGAGACCTCAGCCTTATTACCACTATCAACAAAACATGCTGGAGGGACAGGTTCATAACCCAGAGACTGCTCATGCTATGGAATAGACTTCCCATACATGTCAAACAGAGCACCTCACTGGCCGTCTTCAAGAGAAGTCTTGATGAGTGGATGGGAAATAGAAAATTCACCCCTGGGATCACTCCAATGGCTCTACTCAAGAGAGGCACAGGGAACTAATGTTGGGTGGCACAATGCCAGGGTAATCCTATGGACTAGGCCTGTAAAGGCTCCAGGGTCATTAGCCTAGTACACACCTATGAACCTATGTTACTAATAATCCAAATGGTAGTGTTGACTAAGACTTGCAAGGCTATTTAGGAGTGGCCTATAAAGTGTCACCAAATACATATGCAAGTACTCTAAGAGCTTAAATATGTCTCACAAATATCAGTCACAAAGATAGATTTAAATATATTTCATTATAAATAATAAAAGAACAAGACAATACTCAGAAAACAACACAGTTACTACAGAGTTCAGAATCACAGGAAATATTTTAAAACAACATTGCAGGACAGTCACAAATAAATACAGAAAACATCTAAACTAATCTTTACTATATTCCTATCTATATCTAAAAGAGATGCTATGCCCTAATTACTTACTATTAGCAAGTGCAGATGTTGATGATGAGTGGATGTTTCCAGGTCAAAGACAAGATATAAAATGCCCAGTCTTTCTCTGAGAGAATTCTGAAATCAGTATTAAATATTACTGATTGGTTCACTTGGATGACATCACTTTTTGTCACCTGACTTTCGTTCCTAAACTAAACCAGAAACTAACATCTCTGTGTTAAAAATACATATTTCTCTAATGTTCAGCTGCTAGGAAGTCATAAAACAATAAAACACTTTTACATTTTTAGACCTAGTAACTACTTCTCTACAAGACAATAGAAAAACCTCTAGCTCTAGACATTGTATCTGATTCACTGAAACTGAAAGATAACACTATCATAAAATAATTTCAACTTATTTTCTTGAAGTTTTGTAAGTTAATCCTCTATGTTCCAGCAGGGTATGCTGTGATTACATTCTTGAAGATCAGTACAGAACACACAGTTTTGTTTAAATCATATCAATATTCACAAATGACAGAATTATTTACAAAATTCCAGATAGCTGGGCAGCAGTGTCACAATTCTCCCCCCTGAAAACTCAAGCTAGTTTTCAAGTAACCCTTGAGAAACATTGCTTGAAAGAGTTGAGCCTATCTTCGAATACCTTACCCCATTCCCTGTCTTGAGAACCCATCTGCATTGGCATTGCTAACTCCACCATGGTGCTGCACTGTCATATCATATGCTTGCAACCCTAGGATTCACCTTAGCAACTTAGAATTTTTCTGGCTGGCAGGATGTAGCCATGTTAAGGGATTATGATCTGTAACTACAGTAAGTTTCCTTCCATCCAGATAAGGCTGAAGTTTCTGCAGTGCCCAAACTACAGCTAGGCATTCCTTTTCTACAGCTGCATAGCATTCCTCCCTAGGTTGGAGCCTATGACTGAAATATACCACTGAGTGCTCTTCTTCCTCTGAGGAAACCTGGCTAAGTACAGCCACCATCACATGGTTTGAAGCATACACCTGCACAACAAATTCCTTGCTGTAATTTGGACTGGCTAACACAGGGGCTCCTCCCAAAGCTCCTTTAAGCTCCTGGAATGCTTGCTCACATGTTGGAATCCACACTACCTTATCTGGCCTGTTTGTCCTTGTCAGGTCTGTGAGGGGAGCAGGTATGGTACTATAATTGGGGACAAACATTCTGAGTACCCCGCTGTCCCTAAGAATGCTCTCACCTGCTTTTTGGTAACAGGGGCAGGCCATGCCTGAATGGCTTCCACTTTGGCAGGTTCTGGCCTGATCTTACCACTCCCCACTCTATGTCCCCGGTAGGAGATCTCTGCCATACTCATCTGACATTTGCTGGCTTAATGGTCAACCCTGCCATCTGTAGTCTGCCCAGCACCTCCCTGATATGCTGAAGGTGATTTTGGCAGGAATAGCTGTAGATGGCAATATCATCTAGGTAAGCAAGGGCAAAATCTCCTGTTCCTGCTAGGATATGATCTACCAGGCTCTGGAAAGTTGCTGGGACATTTTTCATCCTAAAGGGCATCTTCATGAACACATACAAGCCAAAAAGAGTCACAAAGGCTGACCTCTCCTAGCACTGGGAGTCAAGGGCACCTGCCAGTAAGCCTTGGTAAGATCAATAGTGGTAAGATAGTTAGCCCCACCCAGCTGCTCTATGGCTTCATCTGTCCTAGACATAGGCTAAGCATCTGACTCTGTGTGACTATTTAATTTCTTGTAGTTCACACAGAACCTGGTGCTGCCATCCTTCTTTGGTACCAGCACCGCTGGGGAGGACCAGGAACTGCTGGACTCCTGAATTTCCCCTAGTTCCAACATTTCCTGTGACTCCTCCCTCAGAGCCTGTTTGACTCTCTCAGACACCATATAAGGGGCCTGCTTAATAGGCCTTTGGGGTCCTCTATCTACATGAAGTTGCACCAGGTGGGTGCCCCCTGGTTTCCTAGTGAACATGTCTCCAAACTCCTGTAACACTGCTCAGATTTCTCAAACCTGGGTAGGGAATACCTGCTGGGACATTTCTAACCCTTCCACTGAAGTGTCAGTCTGAGCTTCACTGAGGTGATCAGTCACCATATCCCCCTCAGACTCCTCTTGCCAGTCATTGCAGATACTCAGCACAATGGCCTCCCTATCATGGTAAGGTTTCATCATTTTAACATGGTACAAGTTGTGCCCCTGCCTCTTGCCTAGCAGTTTTACTATGTAGTTAACATCACTGACCTTCCTTACCACCTTGTAGGGTCCTTTCCAAGCTCCCTGCAGCTTGTTATGTCTGACAGGAATGAGAACCATTACCTGCTGCCCTACAGCATACTCTCTATCTCAAGCATTCCTGTCATACCAGACCTTTCTCTGCTGTTGGGCTTCTGCCAGGTTCTCCTGGGCCAAGCTAATAAGTTCCCTGAGCCTTGTCCTGAGGTTTAGGACATATGCCACAACAGACTCCTTGTGAGATTTACACTCACCCTCCCACTCATCCTGAATCAAATCTATAGGTCCCCTCACCCTATGCCCATACAGCAACTCAAAAGTTGAAAAACCTGTGGATTCATGGGGAACCTCTCTGTAAGCAAACAGCAGATGGGGCAAATATTTGTCCCACTCCCTCTTAAACTGGTCTGCGAATGCCCATAGCATCATCTTGAGTGTAGAGTTTAACTTCTCAACAAGACCATTAGTCTGGGGATGATGGGGGGTGGTCTTTAGGTGCTTCACCCCACAGTACTTCCACAGACAAGCCAGCAGGTCTGACATGAAATTGGCACCTCTGTCAGTCAGTGTTTCTTTTGGGCAACCTACCCTGCTGAAAATCTCTAACAAAGCATTTGCTACCTTTTCTTCCTCAGTGGGGGATTGGGCCACTGCTTCAGGGTATCTGGTAGCATAATCTACTACCTTTAGGATATATTTTTTCTGTGTGGAACTTGAGGTACTCAGAGACCCCTCAGTATCTAATGATACCCTCTGAAATGGCTCCTCAATCACAGGCAAAGGCATCAAAGAAACTTTCACCTTATCTCCTGCCTTGCCTACCTTTTGGCACTGCTCACAGGTCCTGTAGTACCTTGTTACATCTCTAGAAATCCCAGGCCAATAAAAGTTCTGCATAGCACATTTCTTTGTATGTTTTATGCCCATATGACCTGCAAAGGGAATATCATAGGCTATGGCTAGAAGTGCCAGATGGTAGGCTCTGGGCACTACCATCTGCTGTATTTCCTCACCTTCTAGCCCTTCCTCAGGGGTCCACTTTCTATACAGTAACACTTTGTCCCAGTATATAGACTCCTCCTTCCCTCAAAGTCAGGTGACTCACTGGCCACCTCCCTCAGGCCTTGTAATGTAGTGTCTGAGAGCTGAGCCTGTCTCAACTCTCTCTTTGTAACCCTTCCCAGCTCCCCTTCCGCAGGAAGTCTGGTATCCTCTGACAGTGGTATCTCACTGTTAGGCTGAGTACTACTACTCACCTCTGCCCTTGCAGTCACTCTGTCCAAGGGAACTTCAGTACCCACAAGCAGCTGTGGCTCACCTTCAGTCTCACTGCTACAGGGTAGCTCCCTCTCTGAAGCAACCACCTCACCAGTCCTGGCTGCAAGTATGTTGTCTGTCTAGGTCTCCCCCAGTCTACCAGACCCACATGCTTGTCTCCAAGCCTGACTGCATGTAACTGCATGCACACATGCTACTGCATTAGCAAAATCATTCCCTATTAGGACATATGCAGGGATATCTTCAAACACACCTACTTGCTAGTTTCCTTTTCCACCCTCCCAGTCTAGGTGAACCCTAGCCAAAAGTATTTGGAATGGGGTCCCTCCTAAAGCTCAGAATGGAGTAGACTGCCCAAGCAAGTAGTGTTTCTCTGTAACCAATGCAGGCTTCACAATGGTTAGGTCAGAGGTTGTGTCTCTCTTGGCAGTGGTCTCTTTCCCATCCACTAAGATAGGATATAACCTTTTGTGGTAGTTTAAGACAACTTACTATTGGCCTTTTGTCATTCCCACTTATTGGCTCCCCCACCTTTTTCCCCCACCTTGCCTCTGTGGACACCTATATGGTACATGGCCCCACTGGTTTCATTTAACACATTTAACCCTTGGTCCTGGATGTGTACCTGGACTAGTGGCTTCCCCTGCTACTGATTGACTCTGTTGGGGGAGTCTGGGCTTCCCAGCATGGGCCCCCTTAGACCCATAAGCAGCATTAGGTGTCCCTTTGCTGTGCAGTAATGCCATCTTTGCTAGGTATAGGTCTCCCTTCTTCCCCAACTCATCTGCAGTAGTGCATTGTCTATCAGCTAACCAGAGTCTCATGTCCTCAGGCAAAGTGCTAAGGGCTTGTTCCCTCACCAGAAGGTCTTGTTTCTACTTCAGAAGTAGTGACCGGACATCCACTCACCCACCTATGAAAGTAAGTGCTTAGTTCAGCAACATATTCACACATACTTTTATCTGCCTTGCATCTATGGTCACAAAACTTTTTCATATAAGCTTCAGGTGTTAACTTAAACATTCTAAAAGACAGTTATTTGCAACATTATAATCTAAACAGTCAGTATCAGACAATTTAGAAAATACAGCTTTACCATGGAGTAAGGGGGTCAAGAACCATACCCAGAGCCCTTGGTCCACATGAAACTATCAAAAGTATCCCCCTCTGTAAATTGTGGAAGAAATTTACTGACCTTTGTTGCTTCTTGGGTTCAGTTACTCCCTTCCCCATTACCTGCATGCCTCTGTCAAAGAGTCAGCATCTCCTTTTCATATTTCCTCTGCCTCTCATTCTCCTCAGCTTCCAGATGTCACAATTTCTCATTTTCCTCAGTCTCTAGACATCTCAATTTCTCATTTTCCTCAGCCTCTAGATGTCTCAGTCTCTCTGCTACTTCTTTTTCCAAACGCTTGGCCTCCAGCTCAAGTCTCTTTAACTCCAGATGGATTTTTAAGTCCTCTGTGGAAAGGTTGAGCTGTCCATTTTTTGAGAGTTGTACATTCCCAAGGCCAGTCTGATTGTCTTCTTGGTTGCTATTCTGTGACGCAGATGTGACTAAAGTTGCAATCATGTTTGCTTTAGTCAGGCTGGCATGCACCAGTTCTTTAGCCTGGCACATCTCACCCAACTGGCTTCTTGTCAGCTTGCCATACTCCTCTGCTGACATGCTTGTTTGCTCTCCCTGACTAACTAAGCTACCAAAAAAAAAAATAAAACAATTGTGATATGAACTCTGAATGTTTACTGCATGGCTGATTGAGAGTGCAAACACCTTCAGTGACCACTGAACACAAGCTACAGGAATTCAATATACATACCACTACAAGCCAATTAATATGTGATGTGGATATCCCACCACTGCTAACTAATTAATATGTGATGCCCCTACACTGGCCCAGTAATCAAGGAGCCTCAGTACTCACAACTGGCAACAGTGAAGGATGTACACAATGGGAGGATGACAGGTGCAAACACAGTAAAGTACAATTTCCCTTAAGAGCACACAGAGATCACAGTCAGTCTGGGGCTGGTTTCTGCCTCTTTCTCCAGATCCCCAATAAGACTCCCCACTGGCACAGCTATAGGGTTAAGATCTCAGCTGAGTGGTCAAGCCAAAACTTCCAGCACCCTTTCTGTCCAACCAGTGCTTCAGGTCCCTGCCCAAGTAGCTGACACACACACTTTGAGATTTGATTTGTACACAAACACACACCTGGGAAAGGCTGGCACAGGTGTAGTAGCTATGCTCCCCTTCTGTCCAGACTATAAGATAGTTACCACTGCCACCAACTACTCTTTATCAGCTACTGTAAGGCCCTTACAAAGGGTCTTCAATCCTACCATGTAATGTTACTAATAATCCAAATGTTAGTGTTGAATAAGACTTGCAAGGCTTTTTAGGAGTGGCCTGTACAGTGTCACCGCATACATATGCAAGTAATCTAGGAACTTAAATATGTCTCACAAATATCAATCACAAAGATAGGTTTAAATATATTTAATAATAAATAATAAAAGAGCAAGACAATACTCAGAAAACAGCATAGTTACTTCAGAATTCAGAATCACAGGAAATATTTTAAAACAACATTGCAGGACAGTCTCAAATAAATACAGAAAACATCTAA
Source organism: Protopterus annectens (assembly GCF_019279795.1). Lineage (NCBI taxonomy): Eukaryota > Metazoa > Chordata > Ceratodontiformes > Protopteridae > Protopterus > Protopterus annectens. The sequence goes on from NC_056733.1 coordinate 1,521,453,465, forward strand.
ACTAATCTTTACTATATTCCTATCTATATATAAAATAGATGCTATGCTCTAGTTACTTATTATTAGCAAGTGCAGATGTTGATGATGAATGGATGTTTCAGGTCAAAGACAAGATGTAAAATGTCTAGTCTTTCTCTGAGAGAGTTCTTTAATCAGTATCAAATATTACTACTAGGTTAGCTTGGATGACATCACTTTTTTCACCTGACTTTAGTTCCCAAGCTAAACCAGAATCTAACCTCTCTGTATTAAAAATACATATCCCTCAGATGTGCAGCTGCTAGGAAGTTATAAAGCAATAAAACACTTGTACATTTTAGACCTAGTAATTACTTCTCTCCAAGACAATATAAAAACCTCTAGCTCTAGACATTGTGTCTGCTTCACTGAAATTGAAAGATAATACAACTGGAAAACAATTTCAACTTATTTTCTTGAATTGTAAGTTAATCTTCTATGTTCCAGCAGGGTATGCTGTGGTTACATTCTTGATGCTCAGTACATACATACAGTTCTGTATAAATCATATCAATATTCACAAATGACATAGAATTATTTACAAAATTCCAGATAGCTGGGCTGGCAGTGTCACACATGGCATTTAATTATTAATGCAAAAGTATACTGAAATTGGATTTTACATGTTTTAAAGGTGAGTGCATTAGCAGTGTCTCTAATTTGGATCGACATGGTGTCATTCATTTGCTAGCAATGCGCTGGGACTGTATCACCCATTTTACTTTTTTCTGTTTTTGTGTAAGAGATATTTATCAATGAAGAATGTTATATCCATTAGTATGTCAAGTGTAGAGTGCTGATCTTTACATAGGAGTTTATGAATAAGCGTACAGTGAACAATTGTAATGTTATTACCAAAGGACATCCATTTAAATTCATTGATTATACCATGTATCTGAGTGTCAATTGAAGGTTAGGTAGCAAGTCTGATGATTTTGCTGTATGTAATACAAGTCTGATGTGTGAAGACTTTTATAAGGTACCTGTAGTATTATATCCATACAGTAGTTTAGGAATAAGTAATATATTTGTTAGTGTTGAACTACTGGATAAGATAACCTAGCTTTCTTTACAACTCATTTTGGTACATTGACTCAATGTAATTTTATATAACACACTGATATTTTCAGTGGAGTGCTACAAATAGAAGAGTCACTGACATACTGAAGTAGTTTTAAACTGTCCCTGGGATTCATGAAGCTCGGCGCAAGGACGGCATTAGCCTTGCGCCGACTGTGTGGCATAGAGTTTGCGCAGCAGCACCACATGCATATTAATGAAGGCATGCTGTCATAATGGCCACGTGCATAGGAAATGTGTACGAGTGCAGGGGGCGTGTCCAAGCGCTGCACGGAGGAGTGATCATGTCGGCTGCATACCGCAACCTAAAATGCTGACTAGTACAGCCTACCTCTAATAGTAATCACTCCTGTCAGTGTCCGTGGATACTGAAATGTATGCAAAGCATACAAGACATCATTGCAAACACCACAATAAGAAGTAAACACAAAGGCACGTAGCTGAATATTGAATCCCCGTCCCTCGAACAAACGTATTTAAAACCCTGTGCCCGTATTCCATTGTAGTGTCACTAGTTATAATAAGTGGAAGCGAAATGCATCATGTTAATGTGCCGCCAATTGCCAAGCCTAGCCCAATGATTTGGGTTACCACCTGTCCCACATTGTGAGGGACAGTCCCCCTCTGGGCAGGTGTGTCCATACTAAAATCATAATAAATGTGAAATGTCCTGCGATAGTAGGACATAAATATGTCTCATATGTTATATAATAGTCCCATGCAGTACGTATGTCCATATATAAAATACCTATATGCTACAAGAAACAGAATAAGCAAGTAAATGAAGCAGAATAAGCAACTACACTGCTATAACAATAAAAGCTTATATGAAAGCATGAAACTAAAGTACTATCCTTTGTAATGACCGTGGGTATGTGTTGGCCTGTAAACTCAGATGTGTGCCACGAAAATGTCCCATCCAGGTCATATGAAAAGGTGGCAACCCTACCGATGGTCAGAGCATTCACCCAATATCTGCCCATTCGCGGTCCAAGTCGTCCTTGCCAGGACGGCCCATAGATGAACGGGTATTACCCAGGTCTACCTACCGTGTCATGAAAGAAAAGTATTTGCGA
>NC_056733.1:1521460638-1521518138 GCF_019279795.1 Protopterus annectens
AATACATATGCAGATATGTCTGTATATATTAATGCAAATAGATACACGTATGTTACAGTAAATATACACATGTATATACATAGGTTATGTTACAGCAGTTATGGGTAATATGTTTAGACCGGGCATATGTTGGTGGGAGGTCCACTCAACAAACATCTACTTATCACCTCCCCCAGCTAGGCCAGTGAGACATGCAGACAATCAATAAAGGTAAATACAACACTGCTTCCCAGACCACCGGCAGGAAACTACCAGTGGGAGAGATCTACAAAGTCTACACTTTAAACATGGACAGCGATGTCCCTTGCGGGACACCAAAATTTTGGTACCTTCAACCAATAGGGGAACATCATAACGACCAGGATGTAGCTGTACACGGAACAGTAGGTTGTGCAAGCCTGATGGGTTGACACAACGTATGACATGTGTCCCGACACGGGGAGAGTGGGCAGTGTGTAGGGGTGTGTTCATATCCCACCTGCGTCCACCTGCGCCCACAGTAAGGAAGAGTGCTGTAGAGTAGTGGCAGATGGGGGAACTATGGGTATGTGATTATGGGGCTAGGCGTGCAGGTGTTGGCTGGCAGACATGTATTAGGACCGCTCCGTGGGTGTAAGTAATATTCCGATGTGAGTATAGCAGACTCCCATCCCTCCCAAACTGTAAGAGCACATTTACTGGACAGTCCGTAAACCACTGGGGGAATACATAGGGACCATATCATTGAACTATCCCCAATTACCAGGGACGTCCATGATTACAAATCAGAATCTTAACACAGTCTCAACTAAACCATCCTAGAACTAGTGATATTAGGAGGAAAGGTGGCAGAATACACTTAATGAATAATGACAACATGTAACAGTCATAAACTGCATGCACCTCTGACAATGTGTATAAATACATATGTGCTCTGTGTCCGTCAATGTGTCAGGTTAATAGCACCAACCTTCTAAATGTGTCCCTGAGGGCTTTATGCAGTGTCCCTGATTTAGTGTTTATTCTTCCCCATTCGTATGAGAGGTCTGATAGTGAGAGAAAGCGCATGTTCCGCTGACTACCTTAGAAGGTTGATAGAATAATGGGTTTGGGGTTACCACCTGTCCACCTTTGCGAGGGATACTCCCCTGTGGGCAGTTGTGTCCTGCATAATAACTGTAATTAAGGCAAATGTCCTGTGATTTAGGGCAAAGACTACCTATATTGTCTGTAGTAGTAGCATAAAACAATTATGTACCTCTGAAACACCTAAATGTTATATCTAACAGTATAAGCAACTATAATGCTACAAGAGTAACCCTTTATTTAGGCAAAACAATGAAGTACACCCCTTTCTACTGGCTGTGGGTGTGCTGCCCTGCAAAGTCTGACATCTCTACATACAGGTCCTATAGGGTTCCCACCTTTCCAAATGGCCAGAATGGGACATATTCTGTAGAAATGTCAGACATTCCAGGACTAAACATCCCTACAGCCATGCAGAGTACAGGATTACACTTATTTGCACAAATAAAAGCTTAATCTAGTTGCATTTGAATTGCTTATGCTACTTCACATAACATATAGAAGTGTCATATATAAAATAACTGTTGTATGCAATTATTAATGAAACGTAGAATATAATAATGTCCTGTAATCTGGACATGTGCTATGTCTTGATTATTTTCGCACTGTCCCTCACAAAGTGGGACAGGTGGCAACCCTAAAGTCCTACCTTGGCCAGTTGAGAAGGTGGCAAACCTATAATAGGTATGCGGTAGCATGACCCGTCCAACGGATGTGGCTACCACAACCCAGCTACTCATTTGTAATGCAAGATCTCGGTTCCTATGTATCAGCCAGATGGGAGAAGATTGTAAGAGGAACACACAGTTATGAATGATTCACTGGACAGGCCGCTGATTCCGTACAGTTGAACGCCATGCAGTCGCCTAATGGGCAGCCATTCCTGATACTGTAGTCAGGAGTGGCCTTAGGTCAACTGGTGTCCTAGGCAGAGGGCACAATAGCACCCCCCACCACACCACCCAGTGTCCCCATCCTGGTCTACCTACACCAAATAAATACCGGTAAAGTGCACCCACTAAAGCTGTGCCGTAGGCAGCCGCTTAGTTGGCCTATGCCTAAGGCCGGCTAGGACTGTAGTCATGTAGCCCAATGTGATAGGCATCAAAAGGTATGCCTAAGAGGAACACATGAATATGAATGATTCTCCGGACAGGCCACTGATTCCGTACAGAAGAATGCCATGCCGTTGCCTAATAGGCAGCCGTTTCTGATATTGTATTCATGTATTCCGATGTAATAGGCATCACAAGGTGGGAGCACATTGTACGAGGTACACACAAATATGATTGTGTCACTGGACAGGCCGCTGATTCCGTACAGTCAAACGCGATGCCGTCGCCTAATGGGTGGCCAGTCCCGATACTGGAGTCATGTAGTACGATGTAATAGGCATCACAAGGTAATATTGTCGTCCTCGCTCACACCCAGGGGTGTGAGTGACAGACGCAAGGACCAATGCCGGTGCATTAGCAAGTGTGGGATCGAGCAGGTGTAAGCGTGTTTGGCTACCAGTTTGCGAGTATTGCATTGGTTAAGCAATGTACAGGCTAATTGAGCATAAGAGGCTGTAACCAGAGGATATCATATAGCGCAGTCATTCAACAGTATAGGAATGTATCCCATCATGTAGATGTACATGTGAGTGTTTATGTCCAGCATATAGGTACATACATATATAGAGATGTATCAGGGACATGCCATGTGGCAACAAAGCATTACAAATTAATGAAATGGGAAACACCAGTGATGCCTGTATTATGTAGCGGTGTTGCTCTATGTGATCACAAGACTCCCTCAGACAGACAATAGTTGTACATTGGCCGTATACATCACTCTGTGCATGTAATGTACATTAACACAACAGTACCTGTCCAATCATTATGTGTGAACAGTACTCCTGCAATGTGCTGTGTGCTACATCATCATCATGATAAAGGTAAATGGGGTAACCATAGAGGGACTGGTAGTGTTTTGTGTATAATGGGGTTGTCCTCCTAACATGTACCTGAACCATGTAGGAGTGATGTGCATACCAGGACCATGCGCCTGAGGGACAGTGGTGAGGATAACAGTAGTATGTTATGATGCATATTACAAGGGTTTCATGTGTCCAGTGGGTACATGTGTGTAATGGACAGCTATGTATAGGGCAGATGGTGTCCTAGGAGCTGAATGGCCTTATATATCCGTAGGTGAGGGTCAGATGTTGGGGAAGGAGTGTAGGTATGGCCGTGGAGGATAGGTAGGAGCACAGAAATGACAGCATGCAGGGTTGGTATATGACACATGTGGGGGGGATATACCCTGGATAGGGATGGGTCTTCGGCATTCAAAAGCCCATGGGAACAGTGGGATGGAGGTCTCCAGCCATGGGCAACTGCCACTGCACCTACACAGCTGCAAAGGAGGCAATGCTGGGGGCTGTCCAGGAGGGGCAGCATCACCCTGTAAATGTGACACTCTGCCCTTGAACTGGCATATCTGGCTTCGTAACCCCTTAGGGAGCCACCTACACAACATGTCCAGGACCGCACGACAGCAAATATGTACCTGTCTGGTCCCACTCCTAAGGGGGACATGCTCCATCCTCAGTGGTGGTACCACCAGAAGGTGGTGCAGAGCCAACAGAGGTTGATGTTAATGGCTGGGCCCCAGATGTGCTACTGCCCGGTGCCATGATCAGCTGAAGTGGGACAGGAGGATCTGCCAGGACCTACCAACCCATTCAGCCTATGGTGCTGTGTTTTAAACCCACATATGGCTTAGTGATAATCAACAGCATACAGGACTACCTACGACAGTATGCATAGATATCACCAGCAACCCAACACAACAGATGGTATACGTTTGCAGAGGGAGCACAACACATGCATATATACCACATGGCAACTGTACAATGTGTAGTATATGTGTGACCGCAGCATGTCCATCATTGGCTTGTCACTGGGAATCCCACACAGTGTCAGTCATACCACTGTCTCATGTGACACATGTCCAGTCAGGGATGCGATGGCAGTAACATATCCCTATCATCATGTACTGTCTCCAATCCCCACACCATGCTTCTGCTGTGCACAGAAGTGTGTTCAGTGTATAACACAGGAAACAAATGATTGCACACACTGACCTGTTCACAGATGGCCCTATAGATGGGGTTCCCTCATGAGCAGAGTACTGTCATGTCTGTATTTTAACATGCAGAATAGCCATTACCACACACATGTTAAACAGGCAGTAATCTCAATGCAGCATAGCTACACTTACATGCTGTAGTTGTGTGGCACATCATCCTCCTGTCATTAGGCTATTTACCACTGTTGAAAATGATTGAGGTACATCCAGATATCATCTGCGATGCCGTGTCAGAACATCACATCCAGGTACCACTCACAGTGACTGTCATGGCCAGATAATAACATGTTTCCCTAGATAGTGTACTGTGTTTATCATACGGATGGCTATGGGAACACCATCACAGCTGTACCACATGCAATCAGCTAGAGGAGGACTGCAATAGGTACAGAGGCCATCACCTGACCATTTCCATCTGTTACAATACACATGCTGCTGCTGTGCAGGTGTACACCTTCACATCCACCAGAGAGTGTGTGTGCAGGACAGGCAATGTACACCAGGGAAGGGCTTGGAGACTTAACCATAATCTGCCACATGCTGAATAGTACAGGGGCAAACTCCTGACTACTCATTACTATTACATGTGCATGACATTACTACATGTGCCACAGAGGCGGCATGTTTCAGTGCTTTAAGAACATGTGTGTAGGTGAGAGTGCCATCTGCAACAGATATAGTAGACATACATTAGGTGTGGCACATATGTCAGTCCACGTGAACGGATGCCATTGTCACCACAACCACACTGTAATGGACATGCATTGACACCTTTGCCAGGGTGGTAAATACACAATGTAACTACTTAGTTTGCCACACCGCAGTAATGCACAGGACCACATGCACCACATGGGATATCTGGAAGTTCTATGGGTAGGCCATGTGAAAGTGCTTGACAACTGTTGGTATGCCAATGAGGTTTATACTGGGAGTGACTGTGGTTGGGAGCATCACAACCCACATGAAGACACAGGTTGCCAGTACTGTCATGCAGGTATGCATTGCTCCATGGGTGTGTAGTGTTTGGCTGTGCAAGATGGCTGTACATGGCTGGGTGAGGGGTAATCCTTGCCATTGCATCACCCGACAATGGTGTGCAGTGCAGGGGTGTAGTGTCTGCAATGTCCCACACTGATGGGGACTGCATATCTGGCCTGACATCGTGGTTACCAATGTGTAGGGCCATAGCTTTGCAATGCATGCCATGTCTGTGTTTGATAGTCCTTCACATGGACATTGCCTGGGATGTACATGTCCCACAATACTGTACAGTGACATGTACAGGTGTACCTGGTTTGGCAGACACATGTAGTGTACACAGCCTGTTATACCCCGATATGCCAATACTAGCCTGGTGTGGTGAAACCTGCTTATAATGAGCAGGTCGGCCCTGCACCTGCATGGATAGAATGGACAGGTATTCCGTGGTGTCAGTGGCAGGGTCCATACAGGGCACATGTGTACAGCATTGTCTGGCCTTAGTGGATCACATATGATGGCACCACATATGTTGCAGCCATTCAGTGTGGAACATAGTGAAGGCACAATGTCCGCATATATTTGCCTATTGTACCGCTGTACAGGGTGCCATTTCCTCTGCAGGCCACTGCAGTCACACCATGCCTACTCTCTGTCCTCAATGTGCATGTTACTAGCAACATAGTGGGATATCCTAGGCAAGGTCGTATGTGCATGGCACATGGGTGCAGGATATGTACCGAGTACTAGTAGGGCTGCATACTTAGTTCACCACCCCTTTTGCCAGATGTATGGGTATGGCTTGCCAACACAGTGCCATGGCTGACTGACAGCTGTACTCCTCGTGAGGTGGCTAATGTGTCATAAGATGGATACTATATAGGAAAACTACAAAACCCACTCCCAAACATGTCCAGTGGTAAGACAATCACAGCCACCTCTACACAGGCTCTGACAAACATACACTTGCCCTGTCCTGTATACAAACACCTACTGTATCACACTGCAGCAACACACATTTAGGGCACAAGCTAGAGCGAATACTACAATGCACTGTACTTGTATCATGCAGGCAGACACACACACACACACACACACACTTGGCATGTCTGGGATTAGAATACCGACCTAACTACTTTACTACACTACAGCATTATGCAGTTACAGAATGTGCTACTGAGATTACTGGGACACTGCACTCCCAGAGGTGTAATTGTAGATGGATGACATCATCGGCCTTGCTAACGGTGGGTATAAGAAATGTATGGAGCATGAGCAGTATAAAAGCATTACTTAGTCCTCAGGCAAACGGGGACACACACGGCAAGTGTGGGACTAGAACACCGACCTAACTACTTTATTACACTATAGCATTATGCAGTTACAGAACGCACTACCGAGATTATTGGGACACAGCTGTCCCAGAGGTGTATTTGTAGATGGGTGACATCATCGGCCTTGCTAACGATGGGTATAAGAAATGTATGAAGCATGAGCAGTATAAAAGCATTACTCAGTCCTCAGGCAAACAGGGACACACACACACGGTAAGTGTGAGACTAGAACACCGACCTAACTACTTTATTACACTACAGCATTATGCAGTTACAGAATGCGCTACCGAGATTACTGGAACACAGTGCTCCCAGAGGTGTATTTGTAGATGGGTGACATCATCGGCCTTGCTAACAGTGGGTATAAGAAATGTATGGAGTGTGAGCAGTATAAAGGTATTACTCAGTCCTCAGGGAAACACACACACACACGGCAAATGTGGGACTAGAACACCGACCTAACTACTTGATTATGCTACAGCATTATGCAGTTACAGAATGTGTTACCGAGATTACTGGGACATAACACTCCCAAAGGTGTATTTGTAGATGGGTGACATCATCAGCCTTGATAATGGTGGATATAAGAAGTGTGTGGAGCGTGAGCAGTATAAAAGCATTACTCAGTCCTCAGGCAAACGGGGACTCACACACAGCAAGTGTGGGACTAGAACACCAACTTAACTACTTTATTACACTACAGCATTACGCAGTTACAGAATGCACTACTGAGATTACTGGGACACAGCACTCCCAGAGGTGTATTTGTAGATGGGTGACATTATCGGCCTTGATAACGGTGGGTATAAGAAATGTATGGAGTGTGAGCAGTATAAAGGTATTACTCAGTCCTCAGGCAAACGGGGAGACGCACACACACACGACAAGTGTAGGACTAGAACATTGACCTAACTACTTTGTTACACTATAGCATTACGCAGTTACAGAACATGCTACCGAGATTACTGGGGGACAGCCCTCCCAGAGGTATATTTGTAGATGGGTGACATCATCGGCCTTGCTAACAGTGGGTATAAGAAATGTATGGAGTGTGGGCAGTCTAAAAGCAATTTAGAGTCCACTGGCAAACGGGGACAGACATACACACACGCCAGTGTCGGGTAAGGAACACCTGCCTATTTACAGATTACTATTACAATACTACATACATACGAATCACGCCACACAAACTACACATGTCAAGGCTGTCATTATGACCGTCTGGAAATGCGGACATCAACAGAGATGCTGGCAGTTAAGATGTGCATACCTGTGAACCTGTGTGTTTAAAGTAGGAATCCATCCTGACCTGGAATATGCCCATCTGTGGAATGGACAACTACTACCACTATACAGGGTTACAATGGCTATGCCCATACACAGAAGCACATAACCAACACAAGATGTCACTGGGCATGCTCACACACTTAGTAGCACAGGGCTGCTCGAAATGCACTATGTGTCCATCTACACAAGGATATACTGGGCATGCTCATACACTTAGTAGCACAGGGGGCATGCTCACACACTTAGTAGCACAGGGCTGTTTGGAATGCACTATGTGTCCATCTACACAAGGATATACTGGGCATGCTCATGCACTTAGTAGCACAGGGGGCATGCTCACACACTTAGTAGCACAGGGCTGTTTGGAATGCACTATGTGTCCATCTACACAAGGATATACTGGGCATGCTCATACACTTAGTAGCACAGGGGGCATGCTCACACACTTAGTAGCACAGGGCCGGTTGGAATGCACTACTATGTTTCCATCTACACAAGGATATACTGGGCATGCTCGTACTCCTAGTAGCACAGGGCTGACTGGGATGCACTCTGATGCTAAACACGGAGGGCCACAGTGGCCATGCTATTACAGGTAGACATAAAGAACACATTGTAATAGGCTCTGGTGTTAGTAGTTGTCATTGTTAGTGGGAACACTGCTCTACTTATATTCGACACCAGTCTTTTACACATCAGCTGTCATTCTGGGATGACATTGCTGACAGTAGGCAGGCCTTTGTCACATATCACATGCATCCATGATACAAGGGAATGTGGATATTACCCAAGTTGCATCCGCCCACACACTGCCATTCCAAGGCAAATGTCTCAAACACAGGTTAACTCCCATACACCTACAGGGCATCTGCATTGTTTTCTTATGCTAACCAGTGCTAGATGTGTAGCATCCATATTCACAGCTGGCCACTGTAGATCCAACAATGGGGAGTACTGACATCTGTGCAGTGAGGAACACCTGGCTGATGTCTCTGTAGTGCACAATAGCACTACCACCATATACCTCAGAACCTAGCACTACCACCAGATACCTCAGAACCAGACATGTGGGCCATAACACAGTTACGGACTGCTCCAGGTGATGTACCTACATACATAAAGGCCACTCACATGTACTGACTGGTCCCCCCATGAAAGGCATCACAGATGAGCCATGTGCAGGACACAGTGTCACATGCTGCATTCTAGGATATAAACTGCAGACACCACCATGCCTTCGGACCACCAACACGCAACTATACATGTTGTATGACAGACAAGTACACCACCATGTGACCCTTGACCTGTGTACTGTACTAAGCTCTACATCAACTGTAGACAGTACACATGTACTGACACAGTTGCAACATGTGTTATGCAATGCAATGATACCACTGTCTGTGACCAGGTCAGCTGTACACATACGAAGGGCCCTCAGTACTTTCCACCATTAGCAGATGTCTGTTGCTGTACACCAGTACGTACCCTCATGTATAGATATGACATACATGTACCTGCCCTGGGTATGTACATGCCACACACACAACATACCCGTAAATAGCATAGCTGTTGTAGTCCTTTGTGCAAACAGGTGGCTACAGCCATTACACACATGCACATGGAATGTAGGTCCATGGCTGCTGAATGCTAACAGTACATTAGGTGTGATATCAGTGTTGACAGAGGTAACATCTCCTCTGTACTGGTCACCCATCATATCATACAACAGTCCATGTGTCATGTATGTCATTACATATCCACCAATTGCAATGCCTACAAACATGACCAAATGTCAGGATTGTAGGACCTACACACCTGTACACGTAGTGTTGTGTGTTCAGATAACATGCATGTGCAGTTGCTGATGTATGCAGGTGGCGTGTATCCCAGTACATCATGCAGCTGCAATGCAGCCTCAACATTGCCAACTGTATATGATGATATGCTGAATGTACAAAAAGATGTACCACAGGTATGGACAGATGTGTTGAAATAACTAAGTGGCGGGGCATCTTTGCAGATGGATGTTTGCTGTGGACAGCTCACAGGTGTATCACAAGCGGTCCTACAATACCCTGTGTAACCAGTAAGCAATGGTTTCATTAATTGAAGGACATAACACACAACTTAGACAGCAGTCAGGGTGACAGCGAAGGTAAATCATTTGACACCTGTTAATAGATATGACGTCCCTAGTGCATATATCAGCACTGTTGGCACAGGAAGCGTCAGTACAGTTTGTAATGTGTGCAATACTGCTGTACGTCTGACATACATAACATGAGCTAGGCAGGTCTGAGATTCACAGCACAGGCATGTGTGGTTGTGTGTGTGTCCATATATGTCACGTATTGTGGGGAATACATCTCAATTGTTGCTCACTCTCCTGTACACTAGTGTACACATCTGTACAGACTGCAATGTAGAAAGCAGGACATAGGCAGGGGCATGTATCTCGCACATGTGAGGTATCTGTATGTGCATGACATAGGTGTATTAATTACTGAATGCCACGGTGTGTGTATGTAGGGCTGACTGGTCCCTGGGGTGAGGATGTATGTTACCATACTGAACTGATAAGACCCCTCCCACCATCCAGGCGATGCATTCAAACTATCCATGTTCATGTCCCCAATCTTAGGCAGTATTTACTACCTGTGCATGTGTATTCTCTGTGGCATGTTATGTAGGTGCACAGTACTGTAATGATGATTTGCACATAGGCAGGGTTCCTCATCCCACCAGTAGCAACTGTGTGGGAGTGTGTTTTACTGTGTCGTTGAAGCCGTGAGTATGTGTGTGTGCTTTACAGTGTCACTGAATACATGTGTGTCAATACCTGAGTGTGTGGGTGCAGTTGTGTGTTGGCATCCTGTCATGGGAATGTGTATAACTGATTCCCATTGAGGCATCACACTTCCCACTGGCCTCTGCCCTTGTAATCAGCTAGACCACTCTCTTACCTCACCACTCCATGTAATTCTACCTGTGATTTCACCCTTTATGGATGTCACGTCTGTGGTCACAGTAGCTTAATACACAGGTATCATGGTCTTGGAATGGTAGACGTGTTTGTAACATGGGACATTCTGACTGGTATGTGGCAGGTACAAGGTGCATGCTGGTATACTCATGCATACCTGTGAGTAGTCCACATTGACATATGGGACACTTAACTGCAAACACTGACATCCACTGGCACATGCAATTAGACCTAAAGAAGGACAGCAGAACATCATGCCCAACATGCATTTACTGTTGTTACACAAGACACATACTGTTAACAGTATTGTACACCTGTACTACATGGTATATATGCTGCCTGTCAACAGTCCTCAATATTTTTAAACTACATGTATCATCCTAGTCTGTTCACCCTGTGCATCAGACCATATGAGCATGTCCCTGCACTGATGGTGTGGATGTCAGGGATGTGGCACAGGCATCATCATATGCACAGGGTGTTAATGTTTGCCAGAGGCCTAGGCTGCACCATTGGATGACATCATGTGTGTGGGTTTGGGCCTTTGATCTAATTGGGCATGGATGTTATGCATGTGTGTGTTGCGGTGCCCTACATATGTGTCCAGTGTGTGCGTGTATGTCTGCACACAGTTCTCCCATGTGTCTGGCCTACGCATGGGTATTATTGACAGCTGTAGACTATACAGGTGAGGTTTTACAGTTCATGGTGTCCAGCCATGGACATGTGACCTGTGCCTGCCAGGGGTTGCACAGGCACTACCAGACAGAGGTGCAGATTGGGTACTGTCTGATATCACTAGTCCACTGGAACCATGTCCCTGTTGGGATCATCCTGGGCCACGTGCACATGGCCTGCTATGTCATGGTGTGGACAGCACAGCACAAGATGCACTGCTTCTGCTACCACCACTATGGGAGCGGGCATGTGAGGTAGCTCGTACACGTAGACCTGACACAGGTGATGTAGCAGGCCTATGTCCAAGTGCCCGACACCTCACTCCTACCAGATGTTCCAACACAGACAGCTCACACCCGTGGATTGTCATGCCATGGTCAAGGACTCCAACCATGTCACCCAACAGTCTATCCAAAGCATCAACAATCTGTTGTTGAGCATTTGCCATTGCCTGGATGCTTTTGTTTAAAGAACGGACAGCAGCCTTTTGTAGCCTCTGATCTTTTCTGTTGCATCATTCAGCACGTGCCTGTACCTCCATTACAGCCTGAAACATGCATCTGGTGACACCAGCTGCTGTGCTCTGTCGTGCAGGAACATGTTGGCCAGAGGTCCTTCTATGAGCAGCACTGGCCATGTGCCTGTGTGGGGCACCACCAGTAGTTTGGCTGACAGCATGATGTGCAGGCATACCTTCTATAGCCCCCACACTTTCCTGTTCCAAGCTGCCACGCGCCAACTGTCCTTCCTCTATGGCCACTGGTGATGGGGTATGTGCAGGTATGGGATCTGTGTGCGGGGATGAGGTGGATATAGATGGAATGGCAACCAATGGCACAGTTTCAGCCCCTGACAATTCTGCCTGTGTCCCAATCATATGTTCATCATCACTGCTTGAGTCTGTGGGCACACTAACATCTGATGTGCAGCAGGAGGGCAATGCACCTACATCACCTGTGAGGGCAGACAAAAACTGTACATTACAATCTATACAATAGACACACACACACACACGCATGTGATATGACAGAAGGCATGTAACATGCATGTGATATGGAAGACGGCATGCAGCGCGGACATTAATAGTGGTAGTTATTATACATCCCTAGGTTGCACACAACAGCATGTATGTGTCATAGCAGACGGCATGCAAATTACACAATCATAGTAGTGGTTAGCATACATCCCTGTGTTAGACCATATGGACCAGCACAGGTTAACAGTACACCTACCTGATGTGTGGCATATGACCTTGATAATCACATGTAGTATGACATGCGATCTGCTGACGTGTGCAATGACATGCATACATGTTTAACACAATGGTGTTCTGTCAAATATACAGTGGGGCAATGGTGTACCAATTCAGTGTTGTCTGTCCACCCTACAGACGTACTGCAAATTTAGCTGATGTGCATGGCCATTGCGGGGAATCATGAGGCATCTCTAGGGCTATACAGTGTGAGTTACAGACAGGGTTCATAGCCATGACTGTGTTCAGATACAATACATATATACTGTGGAATGTGACCCATGTCACTGAGGTATATACACACTAAACCATGATGTGGAAGTTGTGACACAGGTCACTGATGGGTATACGGATGACACCCCTGCACATCTGCAACCATATTGCTGCAGCCTGGCAACTATGGGCAGATGTGGAAAACACGTCGGTACACCATGCCCCACATGACATCTATGTACCACACACACACACACACACACACACACACACACACACACACACATGAGGAGCTAGTATGGCATTTATGTCCATCACCAGCAACGGCAATGTACTGTATCTGTGGCCTGATGTGGATACTGCACAGGTGACTGCTGTCATGTTGCAACACCCTCAAAATGTTCAACACATCTTATGTGGTGGATTGATGTTATGCCTACACAAGATGTGCACAGGCCTGTAGGATGTCTAGTGATCCACATCTACATTATGACCATTATACAAAGGCCATAGCCAAACCATGTGTAGCCATTGTATGACAGGGTTTACACACAAGCACAACACATCTATTATGTGTGTTGCTTCATGTTTCTGGCATCCTCCATGGCCATGTGTGTACATATGTTGTCCAAATTATTGTGATGGGCATCTATTTCACATGTCGGTGTTGTCCTATATGACATATATGCTCCACTGACAACAGGGTTATGCAGATAAAGGGTGGTATGTGGGATATGTTTTCAGGTTAGGTAGGCAGTGTAGCAGCCAGGCCAATAGATGTCATGGACATGTTAAGATAGCACATCACATTGTGTGACATTCATAGCAGGGCTATGATCCACATCAGTGAAACCTGTGTGCTGGCCATACTCCAGCCCACTGTGTAGTACTATATGTATTCACCACATATCTGTTGTACGTTTGTAAAGTGAACAACACTTGTGTGTCAACACATCTGGCAATAAAGTTTGTGAGGATTCATGTCGGTGAGATGATTCACATAGTCTGCAAGTGTTGCACATGGAGAGTCATTGTGATGCATTGCAGGTCCGACCTGTATATTGTGACAGGACCATATATTATGTGTACATGTTGTGAATGGACACATGGCAGATAGATTTGTGCATTATGGATCCTGATAAATAATAACACTCTCACCTGCAACGGGCTGCTATCGCAGCGGAACGCCAGAGGTACCTAAATAGGAGTAACACAGCAGTATGAGCATAATCCACCCCTGTATAAAGGTTACAGGGAGCAATGTTCATAACGCATACACCAGTACATTAGTCTATACTATGGTGTATGCGCATGTGTGCATACATAGAGTAGTATACTATAGTATGCGGCATGTGTGTATACATGCCTTGCATATGATGTTACATTACATATTGTACAGTGACACATGCAGCTATATGGAATATAGTTGTTATAGGCACAGTACTGACTTACCAGGCAACTCCAGGCTCAGTGGTTGAGAGACACCCACCTCCATAATATCGGCTAAGGCTTGTGGATGTGGTTCTGCAGATGTCCCCAGGTTGGCCAGTAGCTCCTCGGTACATGTGAGTGTAGGCTGGGTTGGTGGTCCACCACCTGTTGCACCTTATTCCCTGGCGATTGCATTCGCACGCTGTTTCACCCATCTAATGAGGTCTGTACAGTGTCTGCACACCTGCTGGTATGCGTGGCTGTGGCCACCCACATCATTAACCCTCCTGCAAAGTTCCATCCACAGGACATCCCACTGCTGTGCATCCTGTGGCACATAGATGAACAGGATGTCATGATTGTCGAGTAGGTATGGGATGAGGGCCTCGTCCTCCAAGTGCATAAAGGGGGGAAGCCTTGCACGCGGCATACCTGGAAGACATAATGATGGAGACAGGTCACAGTAGCTTAGAGACATACAGAGCTACAGCTGAACATACATGTGCATCACATTGATTCAGTTTAATTAGTTG
The DNA here is from genome assembly GCF_019279795.1 of Protopterus annectens. Classification (NCBI taxonomy): domain Eukaryota; kingdom Metazoa; phylum Chordata; order Ceratodontiformes; family Protopteridae; genus Protopterus; species Protopterus annectens. The sequence goes on from NC_056733.1 coordinate 1,521,475,528, forward strand.
TATTTGCAAACCTACATGACACTGACATGTTTGTGTCACACACATGTGACACTCAATGTTGAGTGGATATTATCACCATATATGTGTGTGTGTGTCACCTGATTACATTGCTTATACTCCATGTGGTTGCTGTCTTGATGTGGGCATGTCTGCCTGTACTGGTGTCCCTACCTATCAGCACATGGCTGGATGTGCCCACATTAATGCAGTCAACCTTGATGCAGTGTATATGTCACATATAAGGACTTACACTGCCTTAACAGACATGACCTGTGACCCTGCAGACATGCTCACATAAGGTTTTACATGTATGTGTTCTTCCATATACATCTACACGGCACTGTACAGCGATTCAACATCATGCCGTGTATCACCTGTGTTGCACATGTGATATACATGGGACACTGGCTAGCCAGATGGCATTTGCAGGGATGGATATCAACTATAGCATGTACAGTCAAAGTCAGCTAGTGGGCTATATGCCATTGGGCTATGTATGCATCTAGGATGAAAGGTTACCTGGGAGTAGCTGACAGGCGGGTCTGTGGAGCCAGGTGGAGCAGTGCCTTATTACTGATCCACAGGGTTAATGATACATATGCCATGCATTGCCATGCAGTCATCACACCATGTCTGAGAGGGGAGCGATGTGCAGCTTTGACGGACAGGAATGCATAGTATGGCAGGACTATGTCAAGTGTATGGGACAAGGATCTGTCCAGCATGTGGTAGGTGGATGTCCATGAAGTATGTGTTCGAGATCAGGATGAGTATGTGTAGCATGTCCGACATCACTGGGTTAGACATGGATTTATTCAGGGTATGCATCATGCTACATAGTGGAGATGGGGAATGGGAAGGCTGGTGTAGGCCATCTGCACATAGCCAATACCCCTTAAAGGAAATATGTGATCTGATATGGATCACTTCAGTGTTCTGTATGGCTGGACAATGATCTCTATATTCATGAATGGCACCCTATCATTATTAGGATTTCCACATATGACTCCCTGACAGGTGTGGTGATGTAGCTATCACAGGAAAAACAACTGCCCAGCTGCATCCCTCACACACAAGTGTCCATTATGTTGTCCGGTGCCTAGGTGTTAGTTCATGGGCACAGGGTTATTAACATAGGGGTGACAATGCGAGTCAGCTATTGCTCCTAGGCCATAGTCATTTGCATACTTCAATAGGCAGATGCCTTCTGTTTGTCTGTGAGGTATGGACTACAATAAGGGGAAATAATTCATTAACCCTGACATACTGTAGCTGCCACTGGTGTGATGATCACGTATTATTCAGACACCTTCTGTAGTGTTGGTTCTGCCAGCAGTCCTGTTGCAAAACACTCCTATGACATAGGAATGTACATCTAGTATACCGAGTGTAGGTGGTACACAGTATGGGTGATGATGTCCTATGACCTGGCAAGGGTATGATATGCAGTGTGCCATCAACCATACTGTCATCTACATCGGTACTGCTGACATCACTTAAGTGATCAAGGTTGATGGCCTTCCAGACCAGACTCAACAGGGTAGTAGTGCAGTACTTCCCATTATCAGTGGTGTCTCCCCCTTTGTGGGTTGTGATACCTGTTGGTGTGCACCATTTAGTGTGTACGCAACCTGACATGGAGCTATGTTTTACATGGTGTGTACATGGAGAGCATCTTGTTTTTGCCATATGTGTATGATACAACCTGTGATGTGGGCAGGTCCCATGCAGACTGAGTGCAGCTTGTACCTGCATAGTTGTGGGTACAGGGGCCCTGTGGTGTACATGGATATATGCTTTTGTACCTGTTGGGGGGAGGAGGCCGTGTGTTTATATTATCCAAGACCCTATCTGGATTGCTTATTCATGCTAAGCACTTGTTCAGGACTTGTAAACACTACGTAAGCTAATAATTACTATAGCACTCAATCTTTCACATCACCTACAGGTAAGGGTGAACAGGTTTTGTACATACTTTTCTCACTTGCGTAGAGTAATGTAGCTCTTGTACTCACTTTCTTCACTTATCTAAGTGAATGTAGTTCTATATTCAGGCATGTCCAAGAGTCAACTGCCAGTGTTCTCACCTGTCTATCTGATGAATCTGGACATCTTGAGGCAATGTACACATTGCCTCATGTACACAGACAAACCTGTCCACCTACCACCCAACACTACAACCTGTGAGAGATGCACTCATCTAGCCAAACTGGAGATAAAGGTCTCTCCAACCAAGCCTGACCCTGACTGTCATGTGGAGAAGGTACACAGTCGTACAACACCACACTCATCACATAAGTCTCACTGAATCTACCCCACCATTAACTGGGAAAACTACTCATGTACCAACACATTAGCTCAACAGTTTCTGGAATTCATAAACACCAATGCCCTGACTCAACATATCCACACACCCACCAGGGGCAACAATATCCTAGACCTAGTCATTACCAACATGAGTGACTGGTGCTCCACACATGAAGCCAACTCCTCGTTGGTCTGATCAGACCATGTGCTGAACACCGTTGATATCCACATCCCGCACCTTTCCCCCATTAAGGGAAGCACAGTATAATATGTCTACAAGGCCAAGTCCATGTTTCTTAAGACAGACGTGGTGGACGTCATGACACCCATGCAGATGGACAGTACTGTTACAACTGCTGAATCTTACACAAATGCACTCTATAAGCACTTACAGGAGTGCATTGCTTGTGCTATCCCAAACAGAACCAGGATGCTATACTCATAATTAACTAAACCAATCTGGTGGTCCCCTGCCATAAACATATTGTACTACAGGAGGAAGATACTGTTGCAAATGAGAGTACAATACCATGCGTGGAGGAGATCCCTGGCCAGCCTCAGTAAGAAGGTGAGATCTCTTATAAGATCCTCCAAAGCTAGCTACAAAAACTATAATGCAACTAATGCCAACAACAACCACAAAGCATTCTATAGCTATGTCACATCTCTTGATGTCAACAACCAGATCTGCTCTGAGTTACAATACAAAGGCACGAACATTACAGAAACAATTGATATTGGCAACATCCTGGCAGATCCCTCTCAAAGCTGCACACTCTAAAGACAATATCACAACATCCATGGGACTGGACAACATCCCAAGCTGTGTTTTATACGATCTTCGGATCATACTGTATCCCCACCTATGCACCATGTTCAGTAATAGCCTCACATCAGGCATAGTGCCCCCTGAATGGCATACAGCAACAGTTATCCCACTCCACAAAGGTGGCGCCACAATGGACCATGGGACCTATTTCCCTATAGGTCTGACTAGCCTGGCCTGCAAGGCTATGGTGCACATCATGGATCCCTGTCACAGAGACATTGGGTACCTCCCAACCTTTGACCCCTCCCTGTGTGACATTGTTAAGGCCAGACCATGCCTCCTAAACCTGATGGACTTCTTAGAGACAGTTACCAAGGCATTATATGAGGGTAAGGAGGTCCACACAGCCTACCTAGATCTATCATAGGCTTTCAACACCATTCTTCCTTCTGGTATTATCAACATACCCATCCGCCTGAACATTAACCCCTACGTCATGTGATGGTTTGCAAAGTGGCTCACAGACAGAACCCACACAGTGGGAGTTGCATACCCTAGGTCTGACTGTATACCAGTTACAACTGGCATCCCCAGGGCTCAGTCCTAGGACCCCTCATGTTTGGTATATACTTCTCTGATGTACAGGCAAGCACAGGAGGGCTTTGGCTGAAAAGGTTTGCATACGACTGCAAACTAGGGGACATAATTGTTTCCCCAGCTGTTACAGACACCCTCTGGAAGCGTCACACTGAGAAGGATACCTGGTGTTAATATCATGGCGTCAAGCTGAATGCCTAAAAGTACATAGTCATCCCCTTTGGATATAACTAATTACCCGTGGACTACCACATAGGTGCTAGTTCCCTACATACAGAAAAGGTAATACGGGATCCGGAAACACCAGTAGATAGCAATCTCTCCTTTGATACCCATAATGACAAGGTGGTTAGAATATCCTTCTACATGGCCCCTCTAATCTCTAATGGGTTTGCATCCAGATCAGAGGGGCCATTGTGACTCTACACGTGTCATATTAGACCCATTAAAGGATACAACACCCCATTTGGGATATACCTTACAAGACAACTGCAACAGCTTGGAAGACCACACCAGTACCACACCAAGAGGATTACTGACCTCAAACAGATGACTTATGCAGCTCAATCTGCGAAACTCCAGCTGTACTCAGTTGCATACTGCATACTCACATGTGATCTCTGCTTGACATACAAGGCCCATGTCTAACCCTGTATTGCTGGATATGCTCCACCTAAACAGAAGCCCCTGAGAGCCACATGCTCTAGGGATATACACTGAACCACAATGATGAGTAGGACGTGCAGGACGGATAGACTCCTGACCCAGACACTCCCTATGCTTTGGAACTTGATTCCAATGTACATCAGGCAGGGCCCCCCACGAGCACTCTTCAAGGGAAACCTTGACATGTGGATGGGAGACAGACATGTACCCCGGGGATCACTGCAGTGGCTCTGCTGGACAGAGGCACAGGGAACTATTGGCTCTGCCATTCAGAGGCACAGGGAACCAACCTATGGGGGTGGTGAAAGACAACACACGGTAGCTAGGCTTATAGATACCCTTGGCAAGACAGCCTAGTACCTACCTTTGCATATATTACATGTCTTATGTGCACGGATAGTTAAATAGCTCTTCCATTTTACTTTGCTATTATGCTGATAAACTGTCGGCTCACTAAAAGACATATGTATCCTGTTATTGTGTATTGTAAATGCCAATTGACATAACTAATGTTTGCCTACCATTACAGTAATGCTATGTAGCTTGTAATACATATCTGCCTACAATACTGTACATTACACAGTTATTGGCACAATATCCCACAATGCAAAACATACTTGCACAGTGGCCCAACCTTCCACATGTTATTCTCTGTATTACACCCATACATATGGCTACAGTTACAATATATCAACATATACTATCCCCTGTTATAGCACATACTTGTTGGACCAGCCCTGCCACTGACATCGGCTGGTGAGGAGTATTTCTGTTCAAAGCCCATATATAGCATCCCTTGTGGTGTATGCGGTGTTTGCCTTGTGACCTACAGCAGTACACACAAATACTACAAGCATTACTATGCTCAACAATACATCACTACAAGATAACTGTTTCCACTATATGGATTGCATGCACTTTAAATACTACAGAATAGTACTATATACACAGGCATGCTGACTGTTCTACATACCTTATTAGTAACCCGAGGTGTCGTTAACTGTTGATTCAATCCTTTTCGGTTTGTGTTTCAATGTTCTTTGTAACATTCCACTGGTATATACGGATGGTTTGAATGTGTGATAACACAACCTTTTCTAGTTATATATTGGTAACGTGATATCCTGTCCACCAATTGCTGTTCCAAAGTTGTTAATTGGATGCACATCAGCTGTGCAGCTACTCCATTAACCAATGCCATGGCAACAGTGTGCCAAGTATAAGTGAGTACTCCTTTTGGGTGTTGTCCGTTTGCCTTACTTTTGAGGGAGACAGCCTAGATGTGTTATTGCAATATATTTCAACAGCTATATGGAGACACACAGAGATATATTAGCTTCATGACTCCCGTGGACTGTGTGTAATGGCTAGACGATTTAGTTCTACATGTGAGTACAGCTGTTATATTTTGGAATAGTGCTACTTATGCAGGGTTTGTTTGTACCTGATACTTCTGCAGATGTTTAAGTCTGGCAAGGATGCTTGGCCAGCTCAAGACCGTATGGCTATGCGTGAACTGTTATGCGGTATACAGTGTGCTCACCAGACATCCTTGATTTGGTGTACAAGTGAAGCATACTGTGCTGCTACTCACTAATTGCTAACACATCCCGGTGTACGCACAACCCTCTGAAACAGGATTAGTGCAAACAAACCCTATTACATCAGCAGCTGTTCCATTGTATAACAGCAGCTATTTCACATAGGGCCATGCTAGTGTGTCTCTGACAAGGTATGTTAAGGCTTCTGCAGATGTCGTACAGTGTGTGAATGATTTGTGATGTTATTACAGTTTGTATTGTAATATGTTTGGGTGTAGGGGTGATGTTGGTGGGTGTGCTTAGCAGATGCAGGTGTGTAGGAACTGCTTTTATACATAATCACTATGTGCATGAGGGTTCCTTCCCTATTTGAACACCTATCCATTTGTGAACTAGTACAATGGTAATTGCAGGCTGATTTATTAAGGCACTGTTATGTGGTTCCTGTATAGCATGCAGGTGATGTTAGTCCTTGAATCCCTTCGGTAATACATCTGAATGTAATAATGTGTTGCTACATGATAGCTGTATATTTCTGTCATAGGTATTTGCAGTCATCGTAGTTGTGTTGGTGACTGACCGTCTTTGTCTAGGATTGCCACCTTTTCATATGTCCATAGTGGGTCCTTTTCGGGACACACATCTGATTTTACAGGCCGACACAAACCCATGGTCAGTACAAGGGATAGAACTTTCCTTTCTTGCCTAATTATAAGCTTATTCTTGTAGCAGTTTAGTTGCTTATCCTGTTTCCTGTACCATGTAGGTATTTTAGATACAGAAATAACTACTGTATGCAACTATTACAGTACATATGGGATATAATTATGTCCTACAATCCCAGTACATTTGCCACATTTAATATATTTGGTCAGGACACAACCGCCCAAAGAGGGAGTGTCCCTTGCAAAGTGGAACAGGTGGTAACACTATCATTGGCTCATGTCCATAGCACATATTTGTAATGGTGTATAGGTGTATTTTGTTCATAAAGGTTGGTAGTGGCGGAATGTGTGATTGCTATGGTCTATGTTATACACATATGTAAACACTTTAACCACTGTATACAGGAGACCTATGAAATCCCAAAAACACAGTGTTCCAATGCACACAGTACTGGGACCAGACTCCCATACCCCCACATTACTGACATCGACACTAACTCGCGAAGCTAACACGAACATGGAACACACACATGCACACACAGACACACTGCTACCCAACACATCCAAACAAACCATCCTACACTACATATGAGCAGGTGGCCAAGCCCCCCTAGACCCCCCATGTAGGTGTCTGTGCCCCCCACACCACCCCCTACTTTAATATTCTACATCCTAAGTGGCACAAACAGACGCACAAAGCTAACCTACAACCACACATTACAGTCTCCCAAGAACACACACCACACCCCAGGACATACACTTACACACACTACAACCTTAAGATACACACGTACACACACAGTAACCTACCCAAACCACAACACCAGAAGCACTGACTAACTGTCCATTAACATCGTGAGATTAAACCTTGCGCATCTGGTGTTTCGGTACTGTGTTCTTTTGGACCTTAAGCCTCGAGATTACGCGCGTCGGTATGTAAAGCAGTCGCTATGTGGTAGGTATCCCATTTATATGTACCTCCATGGTTATGTAGATGTTGTTAACCTATCTATATATCTACATATATATGTATATCACCATATATCAACATATCTCTCTCTCTCTATATATATATATATGATGTGTATATATATATATATATATATATATATATATATATATATCTAAAACATACACCTTTCATTGTGTACATGCCGGTTTGTCCTATTTCAACACATTGCTACCTTTTGTGTTTTATCCTGTCAGTATACACAACTGCCATTGGTACATCTCAGGTAGTTTAGTGGTATGTTATTGTGATGAATGTGTACATGGTTGCGTGTTGTAATCCTGGTAGTGATATCTTACCTCTCAGAGCAGGCACTGGTAGTGCAACGGTGATTGACACACATTTCAGCGGTTGTGTGTTGCACATGTTTATTATTATGTGGAGAACTACCTATATATGCAAGCTGTGTTTAAGGTATACTATGTAACATGTACACATCTGTGAATATTCCTGTCAGGGATACTCCCCATTATTTGGAACTACATCCCTGATTACATTATACAAAACCCCTCACTAACACTCCGGGGAGTGGTGAACAGTAGCTACACCCCAGGGATCCTGCAAGTGGCTCTGCTCCACAGAGGGACAGTTAGTTGATTGATGGGGTGGCGACAGCAGACACATTTTGCCTATGCTTATGATTGGCCTCGACGGTTGGGCATGTACCTACCTATGTATCTATGTACCTGTACATACAGTACGGACACATGCTGATAGCTTAATTTACTGTTCAGGTATTGACTTACCTTGTGCCAATGGCGGTTGTGTGTACAATAGTTGAGGGCTACCTATGTAGGATGCACACAGTAGACCATCTATACATGACAATTTACAGGTGGTCTTGTGTGTGTGCCATCCATGTTTGCTGTGTGTGCAGGTGGAGAAGGGTGTCAGTCCATGAGTGCCTACACTGTCAGTGTGTGTGCGATATGTTCCCTCTTTGCCAAGGCATGGGCATACTGGGCACGCCTCCGTCTTCCTACTGGGGCTAGCACAGGGTGTTCGTGGTCTGAGTCCCCCTGTGCCTGTGGGCCCCTTGGCAATGGTGGTGGGCTGTGAGGGCCTTCACCATTCTGTCCCTGCTGCAGCTGTTTCCGCAGGATCATATTGTGTAGCATGGCACATAGTATGAAGATGTGGGCACATGTTCCTGAACAGTACTGCAAGGCTCCACCAGATATGTCCAAGCAACGGAACCATGACTTCAGCATCCCAAACATGCGCTCTATGATGATTCTGGTTTCTGCATGTGCCTCATTATGGCATTCTTGCATGGCTGTGTGTGCATTTCTGATGGGAGTCATCATCCACAGTTCCAGTGCATAACCAGCATCCCCCACCAGGTGGCCATATGGGATGTCCCCCCTGGCAAATACCTGATACAGCTGTGAGGCATGCCAGATGTGGGAGTCGTGATAGCTTCCAGGACTGCTAGCACACACATCCATGATAATGCCCTGGGCATTGCACACAACCTGGCAGTTGATGGAGGGGAATCCTTTGCAATTTATGTAGCACCTACCCTGCTCACCAGGTGGTAACTTGATGTGTATGTGCGTGCAGTCTACTGCACCCAGTACCTCCGGGTAGTCTGACACACGGTGGAAGAGACACATATTGCTGGCCAACTCCTCCTGCATTTGGGGTAAGTATATGTGCTCATTGACATGTGGTAACATGGCATCCTTGAACTGGCGGAGTACCCTGGATGCTGATGCCTGTGAAATCCCCATGATATCCCCAGTTGGCCTTTGGAAGGTACCTGTGGCTAGTATTCTCAAGCTTACACATACCTTTGTGTCCACTGGGATGGGTTCCCCTCTGTTACTTCTGGCTCTGAGGCATGGCCGGCACAGCTCAACAAGTTGCTGTATGATGTCCCTGTTCACCCTGTAGCACTCTACTATCTCCAGATCATGTAGCCCCTGGTAGGTTACCCTGGGTCTGAACACTCGTCTCCTCCTCCGGTGCCTGAGATGGTTATCAGCATCATCCTCCACACCACCATCAGTCTCCAACACATGCTGGTGAATCAAAGCTATGGCAGCCCCTAACATATACATATTAAAAGTTCCCCGTTTGTATACACCAATGGTGCAGAATGTCTGGGAATACACAAGTGTGTGTGTGTGTGTGTGTGTGTGTGGGGGGGGGGGGCTTTCACACCTTATACTATTGTGCAATGGATGATGCTGGTGTAATTGGGTGTGTTTGTGCTATTCCAGCTGCAGGGTATCTTAATTATTGGTTTTACAGCAGGTACTGCTATTGTGGGGCCTTTGGTGTTGACTTATGCTTGTCTGCCATGATTCATCTATTGCCCTTTACTTCGATTTTCAACCCGATTAACCTCCCATTGTCAGGCATGCATCTAGCTGCCGCCTTTCTTGTTTTGTGCTTCCACAACCCAGGATTGTGTTGGGAAATGTGTTATGTAGCTGATCTACAGCAAGTTTGCTTTGTTCTGCTGTGACAGTTCTCTTTTCTTTGCTGTACGGCACCTCCCCTTTCCTGTTCTGCAGGTAGCTGCTAGCAGCCTTGTTAGCTGTTGTCTATGGCCCACTGTGAGTTTCTATGTGTTAATTACTCATTTGTACTCCAATTACCATGCTGCAGCATTTCCTTATTGTCTTCCCATATCCTTCCTGTTTCAGCTGTGGTGCGCACCACTCACATCCGTTTACCAGGTTTCGTGTGCATTTTCATCCATGTTCACATGAACTTTCAGTTACCTTGTGTGCTCTCAGCTAAGAAAAGCTATGGCTACTTCCACACCCCTATCCTGCAGCTTTGCTTAGCAACACGCAACATGGATTAGCAATGATCCAATGTGCTTACAGCTACAGTGGCGCGCCCCTCTCTTGATGTCATGTTTACCTCCAGGCCACTCCTCGGTGTTGTAACGCTAAGCCGTGTGGTACATCCTTACGCCAGCGGAACGTTTGCGATTCAGTATTACTTGACTCATTTGCATGGCATTGACTGCTAATGCCTAGTTACCACACAGAACACTGTCACAGATCCTTAGTAACCCTTGCGCCATGGTTGTGGTGTAGCATGCGTGCCATTGACTATTATGGGGATATCATGAATTGCATTACATTACAGTTTTATGACATCTAAATATATTTTCCTTATGATCCCGTTTGCTCACCAATGCACTGCGATTTTACTTTGCGTTGGTGTGGCCATGAAATTAAATGTTATTTTTTATATGTTGTGCATGTTGTTTTTTGCCATTGGCTATATATGTAGCCATTGGCATATATTAGCATTATAATACATAAGTTTGGTCCGCTTTCATGGCTCTAATTTTATGTTTGACAAAATGTGAACTGTTTGGTTTACATTTCTACATGCTTGTGCTACACCTGCACAACTTCATGAATCGCTATATACCTTCATTTGCATGCTACACTGCTGCACATGGGGTAATTAGCATACATGCACATACGCTGGTAGTGCACGTGGAAACAGCTCTTACCTAAATCGCTCAATGGCCATATTTGGCGCTAGATCGCCGATGCTACACTGGCGCATGGCGCAAGCTTCATGAATCCCGGGGTGTGTCTATGATGTTGCAGGTCATTGGTGAAGATGTTAAAGAGAAGACCTGGGATGGATTCTTGGGGAAACCTTATAATAGGAATATATTTGTGAGAAAGGGAGTTATGCCTAACTATTGCCTGTGTTCTAACGTTAGGTTAGGTAGTAAACCATTTTATGATCGCTGAATTGCAGCCAATATCATGAAGTCTATGGAAAAGTATAATATGATTAAAAAACATCAAATGCTTCTGAAAAATTAGAAAGATCACTGCCAAGACATATTTTTGTCACAGTGCTTAGCAATACAGTAACTTTCTTTACAATAGCTTTTTGTATTCTATGGTTTGGCTGAAAGCCGTGTTTTTTAGTCTAGCTCAATCAAAGACATGATTTCTCAGGGCAGGATTCTCAAGTGAATAATGAACAGCCCTATCCCATTATTTGTGAACTCCTTCACTATTTTATATGGCAGAGCTTTTTGTTTTAACAGCTGGGATCCACAGTTTAGCAAAGACTTCAGCTGACAACTACTTCCATTATGTCATCAATATTCAGTTGGTTGTAACCCTTTTATAAATGCAATAAAATGGTCATATGTAATAGAAGAGAATTTTCCAGAATGTCTTAAGTTTGAATATTTTTGTACCTGAAGAGACTTATTTGACAAATACCATCAACATGGTTCAGTTTTGTGGTCAACCAAAATCCAGAGATACCAGGTTCATAAGACGATACTGCTCTGAACTGTCCATACTTTAAGCATGCCACAAGCCACACATTCAGCAAACAGATGACACAGGCAGCCAGTGACATGCAGGTAACTGTAATCAGTATTATAAGCCTGCTGTCCATGGCACAGCCCTTTAGTCCATTCTGCTATTATTTAAATCTTATTGCACTGAGATAGACTATAAAAGAAGCTTGTACTGTGTCCCTGTTGTAAGATGGGTCCATTTGTTACTACTTTGCTGCAGATATTTAAACTGGTCACAGATGCAATTAACTCATTTGACAGAAAGTGCTTCTAGACAATTTGATGATTGGCACTTACACACCTTGATGAGGAAAATTGTTGAACATGGCTTCTAATCAAATCTTTTTTAACGGTGGACAGCGTCTCCCACATCCAATATGCAGAGATAATCATCTTTTGCACCACCAAACTTATTATAATTTAGTTTGAGGGTGATGTAGATCTGTGAAATACCACTAAATGTACATTATTGCACATTAGGATTTTACAGGATTGCCTGGCAATGGTTACAGACTAATAACAAAACACAGTTCACCTGCTGAGAAGTCCAATCCTTTAATATAAAATACAATTCAAATGGTTTAATATAAAATACAATTCAAATGCTTTAATATAAAATACAATACAATGGTTACAGACTACTCAACTAGATTCACTACATGTAAGTGATTCCCAAAGTCTCCACTTAAATACTGTATAGCTTTGTGCTCGATATTAACCATATCAAAGCTCAAGGGTCCCAAATGAAAACAGCTTTCTTACAAAGAACTTTTAATTAGTTAAGAAATTCTAAATTATAACAAAAAGATAAATACACAGTGGAAACCGTACATTGTTTAAAAGTGATCCACTACTCTCTGGTACTCACAGAAGACCCTTTGTTAAGAGCATTCACACTTCATCACTGTCAGTATCAAGGTGCAGTGCACAGCTCCAACAACAACAAAACAAACTACTAAAAATGAAGCTTGCCAATAAACCTGCAACGGATCCAGCCTAAAAATGCTCTGGGTAGATGAAACCATGCTGAATAAACGTAAAAATGTTCAATTTATTTAAGCCGCTAACTAAAGCAGCTTTTCTGCACCAACTTCTTCAGAATTTGAAATATTGCGCCACCAATGTGGCGAGCTTTATTATGCTTAAAAACAATATGTGATCAACATGCCCTCTCCATAAAAAGCAAAGAAACTAATAAACTTAAAATAATTTCGGTATGAGCTGATAAGCCATATACCATTAATGTTCTTTCATAAAATTTTTAAAAGACACCAAGACATGCTTTCATTAAAATAAAAAGACAGCAACACATGCAATAGCCCCACCGATCAACACCAGGATTACAACATAAAACGGATAGCACTCAAAATACCTAAAATTCATTAACTAAATAATAAATATTAAATAAGGTCATGAGTTCACTCTAAAGTGAGCTCATGACCTGATTAAACAATGTATCTAATTCACGGTTACAAAGAAATAATAAATAAAATGAGCTAAGCTTCAAATTCATTCTCGAAAAATTGTATCAATGCTCTAACTCAAACAAACATATATCTGCAATATCTGTATATTTCTAAATGTGTCCGCACACTAAATACATACGGACTTCAATAGAAATTAAAATAAAATGTTTTATATATATATATATATATATATATATATATATATATATATATATATATATAAATACAAATAAATAATTCTCAAAATGAAGGATTCCGACATATTCTACCTATCCAAACTTAAGTACACAAGAAAAAGACAGCATACTATTTAAACCTGGGAAATGATAGGCTTCTAATTTTAGCTGCCACATCAATTCCTTAAGTTCCAACATCAAAGATTCAGGACCCCCCCTATTGTCTGGAGTTAACTGGTCTATGACCATGAAATTAAATTCATGGGCAGGATTGTCCTTAATATGCTTGGCCAATGCGTTTTCCATTTTCTCTTTCTCTTTCTTGATGGCATATAAATGTTCGTATAGGCGCTCTTGTAACCTCCGGTCTGTTTTGCCTATATAAAATACAGGACATAGTAAGCATTTAGACAAATAGACCACATGACCACTTGCACAATTAAATCTCCCCTTGATGTTGAATTTGGTATCTCTGATCGTAAAAAAAGTGCCTGCTTTTACTAACCGACAATACTTGCACATATTGCACTTGAACATACCTGATCTAGATGCGAGACTCTTGGGTTCCATTTCTAGTATGTTCTTGATATTAGGCCCTCTCCTGAAGGTCATCTTAGGGTAAGCACTTAACTGGGATGAGCCTAGGTTGTCTGTAGACAATAAACACCAATTCTTCTTAATAACTGAAACTATTTCCTTAGCATCCATATTGAAAGTAGTGATGAAACTGCAAGAATAAATGTTGCTAGACTGGGTATTCTGTGGAAGAAAGATAGGCTCTGCACTAGAGTGGCTCAAAATAGGGAGGAATAAGCTGTTTTCCCTCTTGGCATAAACCTCATTACACATTTCCATAATAAGGCTCTCCGGATAGCCTCTATTGAGAAAAAGGTTTTGGATAAAACGGCACTCCTCTTGGAAATCACTTTCCCCTCGACACCATTCTAGCCACCCTAACCAGCTGGCCTTTCACTATCAATTTCTTTTGGTGGAGGGGTTGGTCACTGTTAAAATGTAAATAAGAGTTCGAGAAAGTGGTCTTTCAATGTACTTTGGCTAAAAAACAAATTTGAACTGTGTCCTTGAATAATTCCACATCCAAATATGAAATCCTATCCCTTGAAAAGTTCGAAGTGAATTTCAAAAATTCGGTGGAGATATTAAAGCTTTCAACCAGGGAATCCGCCACATCCTGGTCCCCTTTTAGAATGATAAAAATATCATCTAAAAATCGGGTGTAGAGTAAATCTTTTTCTTGAATTATGGCATTAGGGAATAGGAATTCCTTCTCTCAAAAATCCATCACCAGATTTGCCACGCTGGCGCCACAAGAGGACCCCATGGGTACCCCTACCAGTTGGTGGAACCATTGATTGGTGAATGAAAAAAAGTTACATGTTAGGATGATATCCAAAAGTTCTCTGACATCAAAACCTCTTTAGCTGGTGCTTGTTTGTTAGCCATGATTATTTGGATCCAGTCCACTGCCACTTCATGAAGGACAGATGAATATAAATCTATCACATCAATAGCTAAAAAGTGGCTATCTGTGCTAAATGGGATTGTTCCAACCTTAGCCAAAAATGTCCATGAATCCTTCAAAATATGCGTTTCACTGGAGAATTGTATCAACTACCTTGGCCGCTGCATATGTCATACTGCTTCTTGCACTGACCAGCTGGTGCATTGGGGGGCCCTGGATGTTCTTATGAATATTTGGGTTATCAAAGAGCACTGGAATTTTTGGATTCGGTGTAGAGATAAAATTAAAAACATCCAACTCAATGACTCCATTGATGAACAAATCATCAAAATAAGAACAGACTCGAGCAATATTTACATTTAGCTCATTTCTAGATACCTCTCAGTATATATCAGAGGCCAAGATATCTAACATTCTGTTGGTATAATCTTCTATCTCCATTACCACCAAACCACCCCCTTTGTTTGGCTGCATGACTCTCACTGTAGAGTTGCATAATAACTCCAAAAGCAACTTCTCCTCTTTAGTAGTATTATGATAGCCAGGGCATCTGGAGTTGAGTAAAAAGCGAATATCTAAGTCACACAGCTGTTCAAAAACTCCCAAAGAGGGGTGTAAAGGGGGATTGTAGGTACTGGGTATATGGAAAAAATTATTGGGGGTAGACTGGTCCCCTAACAAAAGATGTAAATTTAGCTTTCTCATAAAAAGCTTTAGATCTAATATAGTTTTGGCCACACATGCTCTCCGGGTAGGTACAAATGATAAGCCTTTAGCCAAAAAATCAACCAATGGTTGTTGAAGGACAAAGTCAGAATAATTAAAGATTTTAAAGTCCATCCCTGTATTGTAAATTATCTCATACGAGGGGTGATCCACAGGTGTGCAATCATTAATGATCTCGATTAATTCCTCCTGGTCCTGTGTCTGTTCCTGTTCTTCCGATTCAGTGACTGCTGTGGTGGTGAGGCTTGTTCCTGAAAATTTACCCTCTCTGAATCATGTGTTGGATTCATTGGCTTAGATAGTAGATTCCTTAGTTTGATGAGTTTTTGGTCGAATACATTCAATTTATGAGGCAAATCAGTGCCTTCTATATAGCTAGGGTCAGAGCCAGACTCATTTGTGGAATTATTGATAGGAAATGGATGTTTAAGCCATTGATTTAAAGTAAACTGTAATCCACCTTGGGCCATCCCTGCTGAACTAGGGACATTGAGGGGGTAGTGCCTCTTTGCATATTCTGTCTTGTTTCTACTAGGTTGACCATAGCTCCTGCCCCTTCACCATAGTAGCTATGTTGCGCTGCACTGATGTTAACATTGCCGGCCAATCCACCCTCATCTGAAGTAGCTGGCAATAATTCTTGAGAGCTGACCAGCTCAGCATTAAGAGGTCATTTTGATGTAAAAACGGAGCCTTTCAACATCTGCGAAGATCCGGAGATGTCATCGATTCGTTGAGAAAGAGCATCAACCTTTTGAGTTAACAGGTTGATTAACAAAGTTCAATCTCCCGTTTCTGTGTTAGGCATGGCTTCCGGTGTTGAGATCGACATAGCTTCAAGATAAAAAACCACTGCACAGCTCCAATGGCAACAAAACAAACTACTGAAAATGAATCTTGCCAATAAACCTGCAACGGATCCAGCCTAAAAATGCTCTGGGTAGATGAAACCATGCTGAATAAACGTAAAAATGTTTAATTTATTTAAGCTGCTAACCAAAGCAGCTTTTCGTCGGCACTTTTGTACCAACTTCTTCAGAATTTGAAATATTGTGCCACCAATGTGGCAAGCTTTATTATACTTAAAAACAACATGTGATCAACACACCATCTCCATAAAAAGCAAAGAAACTAATAAACTTAAAATAATTTCGGTATGAGTTGATAAGCCATATACCATTAATGTTCTTTCATAAAATTTAAAAAGGCACCAAGACATGCTTTCATTAAAATAAAAAGATAGCAACACATGCAATAGCCCCACCAATCAACACCAGGATTACAACATAAAACGGATAGCACTCAAAATACCTAAAATTCATAGCTTGTATAATCCATGTATTATGTCTGTAGGATTATAAGATAAATAATTCTGTTTTGGAACTTGTGAAATTCCACACCTTTTGTGCAGCCAATACTTCTCCTATTGCTGTTTTAATATGACTCTTGCACTGAATAATATATTGTATCCACTGTCTGCAGTCATCCCAAAGGAACATTTGACAATACATGCAATTTATAAGAAAGTTTGGAGGTATACTGACTGGAAGCAAGTAAACATTTTCAGTGGTTCTTCCTATGGAGATGGAGTGTTATAATATGTAGTACTTGTTTATGCAGTTATTACACATTCCAACTGTTTGCAGTTTATCCACTGTTTGCTGAGTGATGTTACATGTACTAGCACTTGATACTGACACTACTACATGAAATAAAATATACCGACACTTAATTATTGCACTTGTGTTTGCGGTTCTTGCTGATATTAGGACCTTCTTCTCAACTATTAATTTGGGGACACTACAGTTCTGGTATATCTGAAGTGGTACCCCACAGCATAACATATAACTGTGTAGGTTCCCTCCACCCATCCTCAGAGACAAGCCCTTCAAGACTAGCAGGCATTGTTTGCACCATACTGGGTAGGAGAAACAGAAACAGGAAGGTCTGTTATACTAGACATGTAGCCATTGGCTGGACACAGTGGGGATTAAGTCATTCTGTATAATACTCCACTTCATGATACAAGCATGGAGTGATATTGGCAGGTGTACATTATGCACCTGTACCTTTAGTGCAGGACACCTATTTGTATCCCTGTTGTGTATGTGTTCTGCTGAATATCTCCTTGGTCTCTAACAGAAAATGAACAAACAGCAGCAACATCCCAACCCTCCATTCATCCTCCGGAGATATGTGAGTAGGATATTGGAAATTCAAGCCATTCACCCATGGCTGACACTCTGATGTGAAGATCATTGCCTAAACATCAGTAAGCAAAGACACAGAGATAGGTCTTACCTTTGTGACATCACACACTGGCCAGCTATCTTGCTTTTCAATTAGATATGCTGCAGATTTCTGTCACTCCAACTACAGACCTCCAGCATAGCAAAACCCAAGCAACTGCCCTTCCACTATGTCTAATTTAAGTATTGGATCTGATGGGATATCTGAAGAACTAGGCTTTTAAACCTTCTGTTAATACTCATAGTAAATACTCTTTAGTATATATACTATAGGACAATTACAGTTTTATGTTTTCAGTTACAACTATGAACATAAATATTTTATTGGTAATTGTTACCTTTATGCCAATCTTGTTGTGCAATGCCTGCATGGAGCTTTAATACCAGGGCTTCCACCAAAAATATACAGTTTGCTGATGTAAATCAAATATTTAACAAAATATAAACAAATAATTAAAATGGCATTATTATCATGCCATACATGCATTCTCCATGCTGGATACATAATTTTCCTGTATCTGCCAGAGCTGCACAGAATGTGGATTTCTTCTGCTAGTTTGAGCATTTTATGAAAAGTATTGCTTTAACAGTGGAATAAATAAGGAAATGAGCCACTTCAAAGTAATATTTGAAATGGACCCGATTCCCCTCACCTAATAGGTCCAGATTCATCAAAAGAAAAACAATACATTTTTTTGCCCCCCCCACACTCCTATATCCTTAAATATACTAACTCTGAGGATGCACAAAAGTGGGGAAAAGAAGAAAAGTCTTCAACTTAACTGTGATCTCCAAGAGTTATCTCTGCTATGCACCACAGTTCTGGTGCAGTGCCATGCACAAACCACAAAGAAAAAAACATAAAAACAATGTTTTCTCTGGGACTAGGCCCTTGTATCCTCAAGCCCCTGCATCTCTATTTATACTAACTCTGAGATTATGCAAGAGGAAAGAAGAAAACTTGAATCTCCACCTCAGAGTGATGTCTGTGTTTTCAAATAAACAATGTTGCACTTTGATTACTGTTTCACTGAAGTGAGAAACTAACTAGAGGCAGGGAACCTATACACACACACACACACACACACACACACACACACACACACACACATATATATATATATATATATATATATATATATATATATATGTGTGTGTATGTGTGCTGTACCTAGTTTAAACTATCAAATGACCCAATGAGTGAGCCTCACATCATCTAGAAGGCATTATCGAATCCTGAAATACTGACTGAAGTTGCATGGCAGTTTTGTGATTTGAGACTATAGTGCAGCAAAGATTGGAAAATTGCCCTTTTTCCGACTGTGGTGGAGATCTCAGGGTTGAAATATATAAGTAGCAGGGATGTGTAGGGGGCACAACAGGTACTGGCCCCTGCAAAGAAGGTGTTCTTATTGTTGTTTATTGTTGACATTTTGGCATTCGATAATGCTGTCTCAACAATGTGTTTTGGTTGGTTTATATTTTAAACTACACCCACATATATATGTAGCATGAATACCCTAACTAACCCTTCATCTTCATCAATCCCGCTTTTTCACATTTTGGGCATGAGGTCAGGATGTCACATCAGCTGCAGATATCTGTTTCAGTTCAGCGCCATTCTCTTGCCTTATTCAACATTCATGCTAAACTGTTGCAAGTCTCTTGTCATTGATTTAATCCATCTCTTTCCTGGACAACCTTATTTTCTCTTGCTTTTCTTTCTTTCTCTCCCAAATCTTCTTCAGCAAATCAACACCCTCTTTTCTGCGCATGTGCCTGAACAACTATAAGCGATTCTCTTTCACCTTCTCTGCAACTGGAGCTGCTTTGGCTTTTGCTATGAAGTATCCCACAGTGTGCATCATACCACTCGTCTTAAGCACTTCAAAACAAAAAATGTGAGGAAAATGCTTGTGAGAATGAGACTTGAGTAATTCCATAAGTTCCTGTATTTTCATTACAGTCCACATGTGTTAAGCCAATTTTCTGTTGACATTGCAGCCTTCTCTAACCACTGCTTACAGCTGACAGTGGTCATCATTTTTTTTTTTACTGGGGGTTAATCATTTTACTAGAGATGACTTTACATTTCTGATTTGATACCATTACCCTTTCCTTACCAGAAGGAAGCCCACTTGAGTTGTATGCTGACTACTCTTGTAAGTGGTCTTGTGACTTTCCGTCTTGATAAACAGGAGTCTGGTATGCCCTGCCCTTCATTATTCTTATTGACTCCACCATGTTGAACTGCCAACCCTGATATCCTGTTTTGTTTGTTTCATTATGAGAATTCCGATCCTCCATTATCAAGATCAACTGACTTGATCCCATGAGGAGATCTTGCAA
Organism: Protopterus annectens; assembly: GCF_019279795.1. NCBI lineage: Eukaryota > Metazoa > Chordata > Ceratodontiformes > Protopteridae > Protopterus > Protopterus annectens. The sequence continues at coordinate 1,521,495,834 of NC_056733.1, forward strand.
CTGTCATCACAGCGGTACTGTATAGCATAGGCTGACAACATGAGGACTGCCTTGTCTTTAAACTGGAGTGTGATTGCATAAGTTAGACAATGATTGTGATGTCATCTCTCTTGGTTTTCAGAAGACCGTTTCTTACCACAATTGCCCCACCATTTCCAGTTTGTGCTTCCCTTGAGTCGTAGACTCTCTATCCCTGGCCATGAGACTTCACTGTGCTGCTCTTCCACTTTACTTTCAGGATGCACAGAATATTCTGTTAAGTCTGTTCCTTCCCATCATGTCACCCACTTTCAAGCTGCATCTTGTCAGTGAACCTGTATTTGGTGCAGCAATCCTTAATTCATTTTTGACAAGTTGATTGGTTTTGCGTCTAGCATTTGCTCAGTGTAAGAGTTATATAAGAGATACGATAGATAACTTTGAGCAGAAAGATTTGGTATTACTTACTGTGGCCTAGTCAATATTTAATACTTTTAGCTACGGAATAATTTAATAAATTATTAGCATGTTTCAAATGCAGTCAACTCACACATATTATGTTATTGCCAGAGTTGTTCATATTTTTGTATTATACTGTTTCTTTCTCACTGGGTGTAACAGTCTATAACATGCTAAATGTTGGCTAATTAAAAAAAGAAGAACCAGCTTGAATTACAGTGAACTATTTATGCTTTTGAGTAAGCCTTTATATGAAGGCTACCTTACTGGAATACAAATGCTAGTTTGTTTATTTATTTGTCAACCGCTCAACTTACAATGTTATTGTCAAAAAAATCAGGGCACATAATTTCAAAGTTCACTAGATGTAAAACACAAGGTTTTGTATACCACTCTACACATCTCACATCTTGCATGTATTAGTGGCATAAGTTCTTATTCTGGCAGCTCTAGGGATCCCACAAGGTTTGATATCCACATTTAAGATGAGCTCTTATATAATTTTAGTTTTGTGTGATATAAAGATAGTTTCAGAATATGATTAGAAGACAGAATGAATTTGAAACCTTGTCACTTTGTGATGAGAACTGAACATTTTAAGCAAGACACTGGTGTGTGTGGACATATTAATAGTTTAGGAATTACTCAGAAACCCAAAAGAACAGAGGCGCCACAGCCAGGAACAGGAGTTAATTCTGGAAAATGGGGTGGGTCAAGGTTCAGCAAAGTAAAAGATGAACTGCAGCCTCATGGTCAGTAAAATTGCTCTCCTGGAATACATCGGGTGCTTACATCCCATTAGAGGAAAGCTTATCCATCACAGATAAGGATAACAGTTTTGAATAATAATTGATTTATTTCTGAAGGGGGATTTTATAAACTAAATTCTGGTGTTGCTGTGGGAGAAGCACTGGCACACAAATTTTGTAATTTCATCCTGTGGAAATGCCTCAGTAGCTCAGTCTGTTAAAATTCCTAAATGGTAGAAGGAGTATGTGTTTCATTAGATTTTTTGAGCATGTACACTTATACTGAAGGTTCTTGGATGACCTGTTTATTTCATGAAGAGGGGACCTAAAGACTAGGGAGGTTTATTTGAATGTTTGGAAAATAGTACTGATTTTTTATATTTTACACACAAGTACTTGGGCATCATGATTAATTATTTGGATGTGTAAGTTTATAAAAAATAAAATTAACAATGGCTTTGAATCAAGCATTTATTGGAAGCCTATGTTCAGTAATTCTTATTTGCATTTTTATAATGGACACCTTTTTCACTTAAATGTTAAATTATCAAAAGCCAAAATGTGAGGTTATCTAGACTGGTGTAAGAGGGTGGGATGTTTGACAAAGAACTCACATCCTCAGATTACTTTTTTATTGATAGAGATTATCCACTGAAGTTGACTGATAAAGTGATAGAAGAAGTAAAAACTAAATGACTGGATAATTTTGTTCCTGTTCTCAGGAAACGTTTACAAAAGAAGGACAATAGTGAGAAGGGGAAATCATTGTGTTTACCATTTTCTGTTGAAAACAGAAGTACTCAGGACATTATTATTAAACAATAGAATTTATTCCAATGTTCTGAAGGAATTTCTGAAATAGTGGAAGAGCTACCCAGATTCATATATAGAAATTGTAGGAACATCAAACAGTAACTTGGGGGCAGTAAATCAATGTAGCTATGGAAGGTTAATAATATATTAGCATATGCCATTGCAGAGCATAAAGTATATGCAAACATATGAAAGGTGGTACATTTGTTATAGCTGGAATATGGAGACAATAATTTATTGCAAAGGTCATTTTGATTGCATTATATTGCAACACGTGTCTCTTGCTCAGCATTCTACATTGGGAAGATGGGCAATAAGTTCAAACAATGTGTTTATCAGCACCTATATGCTGTTCAGGTGGCTGATATATCAAATGCTTTAGCTAAACATCGAGACACGTAAACATTTCAATAAGTTTATATTTTGCATTATTGAAAAAGTAGGGAAATGCACTGAGCTTGGAGGTGATTGGCAAACTTTGCTTTTAAACAGGGAATTATATTAGCAAACATTTCCACAATCAGATAAGAAACGAGGGTTAAATTAAAATATTTCTATCAGGTGTTTTATGTAATAAACATAACATTTGATTAGCTTGTTTTGCTACACATGACATATTTGAATGTATATTTCTTGTCGTGTGTAATACAAGTTTTTATTCTGATGAAGTCTGTAATAATTTTGAGATGAACACTCTTAATTATTTATTAAATCTAATCTTGCATGTTTTACATAGTGTTTACTGTTTTTTTGTATAATTCAGCTTAACAAGTCTTCGGCTTTTTCTATATCTTCATATAGGATGCTGTTCTCATTTAACAGATTGCCAAGTCTCTTGTTTTTGTTTGTGTAACTTAATTTTGTTTTATGGTTGCAGAAAAGCTAAAGAGATTTGACCCTGTTCTACTAGTACAATAAACATTTCTCTTTGTTACTCTGTGTATTACCTTTCCACCTCGTATAGCCAAAGGTACTATTGATTTCATTGGACATATTCTGACACTAGCTTTCTGCAACTTTTGATATTCATTTAACTTTTGTAAATTTTACTCATCACTTGAAACACTTGCATCTAGTATCATTCACACTGCAAGGTTCATTAATTTTTTAATTATTTTTTTCTGTCCTTCTTGCCCGCTGGCCATTTAGCTACTAGCACAGCTACACCTGTCCATTCCTTATCATCATGGTGACAGCTGCTCATGGCTCAGTCATCATTCATACAGCCATAAGTGTTATTTTTCTAATCTATACCCAGGTGGCTGTTATGTACCCTCCCAGGCATGCAGACCTGCTACACCTTCTCTTGTGACATGCACATTCCTAGAAATTCCTCGATAAGGCTGCCTCATGGACATGGCAGAGCCAAGCATATGTCCTTAGACCATACACCACATGCAGTCCACCTCTCTTTTCAATAGCTGCCAGCCCTGTGTGGGCTGGACTGCCTTTCCCAGGATGGGTTAGCTAATGTTAGTCACATCCTCTCTCCCTCTCTCTTTGGCTTCTGCAACATCCAAGTCATTAGCTTATCTTGTGTCATTGGCAGATTTATACCACTGGCTCATGGATGTGATAACATGGTTTATTTATTTATTTATTTATTTTACCACATGGTTTCTTATTTTTCAAATTATTTCTAGAATTGTGTTGCTTTAATTCTCTTTTACAGCATCCACAAACTTTTGCTGACCTTTCACACTGCTGCTGCTTTCTGCTACACTTTGACTTTGTCCTTACACATTATACATATATGCCCCGGGATTCAATAAACCTCCGTGCAAGAATAAGACTATTCTTGCACAGAGTGGATCATGTCCGCACAGCACAGCATATTCATGAAGGAGTGCTGATGTATAACCCACACGGACATGATCCATGGACAAGTGGAGGAGGCATGTTACAGCAGTTCGTCCACATGTAACACGCCCCCTGCACTCAGAAAGGGTTATTACGACACTTTGAAATGTGAACAACAGTGTTCACGGGCATACAGCACAACTGTACAGATATTCACAGAATGTCCAGAGTTCTGCCTCACATATTTGGCCAGTGAAGACTAAAATAATATATAATGACAGACATTTGAATTATAAACTTCAGACACATCAGAAAAGTCATGCTAATGCAAAACTTGTTATTCTATCAACTTTAAAAGTGTGTAAGAGAAAATTTTAAAATCGTCCCTATTTTTGTTCTTTTGTCCCCCCTTTACTTATGGCATTGCCCAGATTTCTCGTTCAAAGAGGTTGGATGTATGTGCATACCTCTAAAGTAAGAAAATGTTAAAATACATGTTAATATTTTTTTTTAGCATCCCAAGTAAAGTTTAAGAGTAGCTGAGCAGATCTAGTACAGCTGTTCTTAGCATAGCTTAAATATCCCAAGGAGCTAAATAGAAATATACAGGCAAAATTGTCAAAGCGAGCAAGGCATAGTGGTTAGAGCTTTCACTTTGCATGCAGGCATTCACGCTTCAATCCCCCATGAAAACTGTTCATTTTTACATGCAAAAGCAGCATTAAAAGTCTCATGTTTTATTAAATGAGGTAGTAAATAATATTTATCAACCAGGGTAGTTTTGCAGGTACAAAACTGAGGTGTCAGTCCAGAAAAGATGTGAAACCCCCATATAAATACAAGTGGCCCATACAGTATAGTTATAAAGAATAAATGTAAATGAAAGTACATGGGGGTGTCATGGAAGGTAAACATAAAATTATAATATGTCAGTAATGATGAATGAATCCCATACACCTGATAGTGTATACAATGAAATTTGAACAATGCTAACTAGTACTCAACTCTGCTTAGCTGTTGTAAGTATCGCTTAAATATAAATGCTAAGCAATGACTAGCCCAGGGAAGTGGATTTGCACATTGTTAAGCAATGCTCAACATCTGACCCTTTAAGCACTGCCAACCTTAGCTAAGTGGGTCTGCCCTTCGCTTAGCTTAGCTCAGCATATTCAAAAACAGTCCAATGAAAGCAAAAGGTGGGAAATCAGCCCTATTTAAACCTCACAGATGGGAATACAGCCCATAACCAGTTGTAGCTCATCACTGCAGGCACTATGGCTGAAGTTGGTTAGGGATCGTGCTTTCAGGCGCAGCACTGGGGCATTCAGGAGTGCAGGGTCATGGTTGGACTCCTAGTGAAAGACCATGAGGGGAGACTGCTGCAGGGCCAGTTCCAGGGCTCCCAATACAAAGTGGAGGCCTGGGACCATCTTGCACGTGATCTCACCAGTGCCACTGGCATCCCTCGGACTGCTTTGCAGGTCTGGCACCATTTTGCTGACTTCAAGCATAGGAAGAGACAGCTCTTGGTCCAGTGGGTCTAAGATGCATGGGCAAGGAATGTCCCAGATGTGTGTATCAGTATCAGTGTTTACCAAAGTCCAGCCTGTATATGTGATGGATAGGCATGCATAAATGTTTCTCTATCTCCTGTACAGCTGCAGATGAGAGGGCTGTGAACGTGGACGCCCATGCTAGCAGGTTACTAAGGCTGCATTGTGAGGCTGATGAGTACAAATCTAGCTTGCAGTATTCAGGGCACATAATTAGAAAGGAGTAGAATGTCAACTGCCAGTAGGTTAAAATGTGTATTGTCTGTAATGAATAAACAAGACATTAGCAGAGTAATACTGACATAAGTGTCAATACCCCTCAATAAAACTAAAAAACCCAGACTATTGTGTTTACTTTGCTATGTGGTGGTATGAATCACAGGTTCTGCACAGCAACTATGGCTCTGACAGCATTAATCAGTTGAGGCTCATCTGACAAAGATTGTGTAGTTATACAACAGGAGATTAACTATATGAAATGTTGAATGCACCAAGATCTGATCCCTGAATAGTAATGTTGTGTTAACTATCATTTCCAGATTGTAATATGTCAAAGTAGAAATACACAGTACAAGAACTGTCTGGCATACATGAATGTTAGAATTACAAGGCCAAATTATCCAAACAGGAAAGTATTAGGCAGAAAGCAATCAAGCAAAAAAAACAGCAGTTCCTCAATAGCTCATTGTGATGAAACACAACCTTGTTGTACCTTTTTGCACAAACAGGCACAGTTCAAATCCTGGTAGTGGTAGTAAGCTCTATGCATAACTTCACCAAAGAATATGTGAATATGTGTAGAAACAGTCATGTAGAGTTAACAAATATTTCCTCCACAGGTCTGCCAGGTAAGGAAATGTTTATACTAGCTGTAAGAAGGCTGTACTTATACACTGTGTACAACACCCATTGTCCAACCACAAGGCTGCATATGACAGCAATAGAAATACAGTCACTAAGTAGTCTCCTCCGATAAATGTCTCTCAAGTGTCATGCTCTCACTACAACTGGTCACTGCTGCCAACACCCAGGATGACAGATAGAAATCAAGGTGGAGTAAGGCAGTATCACACACACCCACAGCATGAGTGCAGGGCACCCCTGTCAGTGTCACATATGTAAATCTGAATATGTGAATATGGGTAGAAACAGTCAGGTATTGTTAACAGAAGTTTCCTCCACAGGTCTGCCAGGTAATGAAATGTTTATATTAGCCTTAGAAAGGCATTAGTAATACAATGTGTACAAACATTCCACTGCCCAACTCCAGGCCATAGGTAGATGTAAAGTGAGGTCATACCTGGAGAGTAATGAGTAGAGCAATGATCAGTACAAGTGAGGTCATACCTGGAGAGTAATGAGTAGAGCAATGATCAGTACAAGTGAGGTCATACCTGGAGAGTAATGAGTAGAGCAATGATCAGTACAAGTGAGGTCATACCTGGAGAGTAATGAGTAGAGCAATGATCAGTACAAGTGAGGTCATACCTGGAGAGTAATGAGTAGAGCAATGATCAGTACAAGTGAGGTCATACCTGGAGAGTAATGAGTAGAGCAATGATCAGTACAAGTGAGGTCATACCTGAAGAGTAATGAGTAGAGCAATGATCAGTACAAGTGAGGTCATACCTGGAGAGTAATGAGTAGAGCAATGATCAGTGCAGTTGGGAACAATTGAAGCCTGTACAGTTAATTGATAACTCCCTATCTGCAACAATAATTTATACACATAAATCAACGAGTATCCTTTTCTCCAAACCTACTGCTGGGACATGTGTCCTATTGTTCTACAAATATTGAATTGTTTGATTATTAATATACCCTGTTCAAATACAATCACTGGTGGCCTGTTGCTACCAATGTAATTTGCATGCTATTATAATGGCCACTGTGGTTCCATATATGCAATTGTTCTCTTTGCTATGCAACTGTTTAAAATCTGTTTTATGGTGTCAATTGGAACACCCATGCATGCTGTTATAACTAATATTGGAATATGTTGTTCTTGACTAACATATTCTGTAAAAGCTCAATACCATAGCACGTCTGGGAAGGCCAATCCCAGAGGATCCGCCTCTCCTGCCTCATCTGGTCATAACACCGGGCTTCAGTATGTCTGGGACCCAACCTGGGACCTGGGTTCTGCACCACCTTTGGCTGGAACTGCCTCAGGAGATGGGGCCCACCCCCCCAAGGAGTGGGCGCTGACAGGAAACCGTCACCCATTGTCAGGTCTGGGGTTTGGTGCATAGCAAGCTCCAAAAGGAGTTTGGAGATCAGCTGCACCAGCTTGAGGGCCGTGTGGTGCATCTTGAGTATCAGCCTGCCCCTCCTGTTCAGCCACAAGCACAGACACCTTTGGAGCCATGATAGTGCAATGGTGACTGCCCATGGGTGGGGACCTCAGTCCCACTGTATCCATTTGGGGGCTCATGGGCATCTGATTCCCAACCACCATCCCCATCCAAAGTGTTTACTCCCACATGTGTCATATACCCCCCCCCCCGTCTGCTATCTTGTCTGTCTTGTCCAACTTCCTACCCAACTTACCTCCCCAAATATACCTACTGTCTTTTCCCAACATCCCACTCTCACCTTAAAAAAATGGGCATCTGTTCCCAAAAAAATTACGCCCCATACATAGCTGTCCATTTTGCATACATATCCACTGGGCACATATAATCTGGTCCAATTGGCTTGATAACACATTACTGTTGTCCTCACTTCTCTCTCAGGGGTTTGAGTGTCCAAATTCACCTCCAAATTCTGTAGACATTCACAGCTGTTGCTATTGAAGAAATGGACAGCTATAGACCTTCCCTGCCCCTTTTTTCACCACTTTCCTATCACCCCTTTTTCTTTTCTTTTTTAAAGAAATTAGCACAGGGTAAGTGGCCATAAGAGGCAGTAAGAAGCAGTAAGCAGGTTTGCGTGACACTAAGTGATGCCTACACAGATTAAGCACCTGTGTGGTTAACCATGTGTTGGCATCTCTTAGCATTGCGCAAACCGGAGCAAATCCACTTACAACTGCTTAAAAGTACCTTAATCACATTGTATCCGTCAGCCACTGTTCTGCCCAGCAACAAAATAATCAGTGTGCCAAGTCTCAAACCCAGGACCCTATATATCATAATTAGAGCAATGTATCACTATACCACCTAAGCTGTAGTAATGAATGCTGCTTTTTCAAATATATCATTCAGTACAAGTATAGAATAGTAGGGAACAAACAGTGCCAAATCAGTCATGTTTAGTATATATAAATATATACATATAGATGTGTATGGTGATAGATAAATATGAAAAAAGTATATACATCAGATATATTGAGATATACGTATACAACAAATACATATAGAATATATATATATATATATATATGAAATCATATATATATATAGATATATATATATATATATATATATATATACGTAAAAAGGAATTTTATATATATATTATATATATATATATATATATATATATATATGTGTGTAAATAACATGTAGTAGAGCCATACGTCAGCACCCTACCTCTCCACCTCTTAGTGCAAGAATGCTGAACAAAGGCTGTCAAAATGGGGGAACAATGGGCCAAGACTAGGGACATAATGTAAGTACTGCAGTTATAAATGTAGAATATTGCTACAGTAACAGGTTTGGTGTCAGCATAGAAGTTCTGAAGGATGTGAGTTCTGAAACTGAAATGTATGTCATCATTTACGACAGAAATCCTGACATCATCACAGTGATTTACCAGAGAAATTAAAATAATGATTCTGTGGAACAGACCAGAAATATGAGCAATAAACCTGGACAGTCTGAAACAATCTGGCCAGTCGAGAGGTATGCTCAGAACCCCTTAGTGCAACAAATCTGGACCAAGCCTGACCGGGGGGGGGGTAAAGCCATGAAACTGGGGACATATCTCAAATACTGGAGTAGATAAGGTGACACAGTTGATGCAGTAACACCCTCCTGTCTGTTCTAACATATATTGACTGGAATAGCTCAAGTCCAAAACCCAATTACTTCCCACTAGCTAGTGACATAAATCTTCACATCATCCTACCGATATGTCAGTAATACCCAATGCGTATGGGAGCAGGCAACAGTACATCTGACAAATATCTGGACATAACATCACAGTAGGGAAACTACACTAAGCTGCTAGGCATGTCACCAAGCTCTGTCTAAACTACAGGCAGACTGACACAACACTAACCCAATTTTGCTATGGGGGAATACAAATGTAATTGCAAATATATCAGGCACTATAGGGATGTAACAGCACTGACAGACAGACACCAGTATGAAAGTGCATACCCATAACCAATCTCACCACAGTCACAGTGACATACTGGTAAGCCAAATAAACAGTACAGTATAAGGACTGTGTGAACAACAACATCATCATGTTTGCACTCACACACTACCCCTACATATACTGGCCCAATTCACAGTGCAGTCTGACACCTGACTGTGGTATGGGACGTGTCTCAGTCTGCCCCTACAAACATATACAGCTGATAGACCACCAGAAACTGGAGCAGCATCCAAAGTCAGATAGAAAAGGACCCATAACACTTACATCTACCCCCCCCCCCTCCCTACACAGGTCAAATAACACATTCACAATACACTGCTACACAATCCTGACAGTCTGTCAACAATCACCAGATATACACAGACCTCTCAACTGTACTGAGTCCCACAGAATGTCCAGGCTGAAAGTGAAGGATTATACTAACCAAACTGAAAAAAAACAGGTATGTCAAACAATTAAGCATATAATGGATTGTAGTAGGGGATATGCAAATGTGGAAAATAGGAAGTTCAACAAATATTACGTCTCAACAACACTTGTTGTACTGATATATTGCTGATCAGAACCTATGGCCATAGCATCTGTGTCTGTCCGCAGTGACACAGAACACAGCTCAGGGCCGTGAGTCACCCCAGGAAAGGATGGCTCACATGACCACTACTGGAGTGTGTGTTGAACAATACTGATTGTGACACTGCTAGGCCAGCTACTGGGATATTGCAGATATCCATATGTTAATTGTGAATACAACTATGATATACATGTTTGTCTTAGAAATGTGATGAACCTATACAGGGTATTTACATACTGAAGTACTGTCACAGCTGTGTTGAACTGTATGTGATATACTGAGCTCATACCATTCAACTGTCCAGTGTTATGCACACTGACCATATGTGTGTCTCATATCTGTAGTTATTTCACCAAGAGTTGTGTTATGTCTGACAAATAATTGGAAACCTGTGAGCACTGACATTACAACATCACCTTCTCTTTCTTTTGGCTGTTCCGGTTAGTGGTCACCACAGCAGATCATCTGTCTCCATGTTTTTCAGTTCTCTGCATCTTGCTGTGTCCACCAACCACCTGCATGTCTGCTATCACTACATACATACACCTTATCTCAGGCCTTCCTCTTTTCCTCTTACCTGCAGTCTCAGCCTTTCCCAAATATACTCAGCATACCTCCTCATCACATGTCCAAACTAACATAATCCTGTCACTCTCTGGCTTTGTCCCCAAGCTGTCCAACCTGGGCTGGCCCCCTAACATACATAGTCCTAATCCTGTCCGCCCTTGTCACACTCAGTGCAAATCTTAACATCATTAACCCTGCTACGTCCAGCCTCATGCCTTTTTTCAATGCCAATGTCTCCAACCCATATAATATAGCTGGTCTCATTACCCTCTTGTAGACCTTCCCTATCACTCTTAATGGTACTCATCTATCACAAATCACTCCTGACACTCTTCTCCACCACCAGTATCCTGCCTGTACTCTCTTCTTCACCTCTCCCCCACACTTGCCATTAATCTGAAATGTTGTTCCCAAGTATTTTAACTTATCCACCTTTGCAAACTGTACTCCCTGCATCCTCACCATTGCTCTATCCTACCTAGAATTCACATACATATATTCTGTCTTAGTCCTGCTGACCATTATTCCTCCTCTCTCTGGACCATATCTCCACCTCTCCAGGGTCTCCTCAATCTGTTCCCTACTCTCACTATAAACCACAATGTCATCTGCAAACAGCACAGTCTACGGGGACTCCTGTCTGATCATGTCTGTCAACCTGTCCATCACCACTGCAAATAAGAAAGGGCTCATAGCTGATCCTTAATGTACTCCCACCTCCACCTTAAATACACCTGTCACTCACAACGCAGAACTCACCACTGCCACTCTAGCCTTTTACATATACTGTAGCATTCTTATGCATTCCTCTACTACTCCTGACCTCCTCATACAATGCCACAACTCTTCTCCAGGCATCCTGTCATATGCTGTCTCTAAGTCCACAAAGACACAATGCAGCTACTTCTGACTTTGTCTGTACATCTCCATCAACGCTCGCAGAGCAAACATCATATCTGTACTGCTCTTTCCTGGCATGAAACTATACTGCTGATCAGTAATCCTCACCTCCCTTCTTAACCTAGCTTCCACCACCCTGTACCATTACCTCATGCTGTGACTGATCAATGTTATCCCTCTGTAGTTACTACAGCTCTACACACCACCCTTATTTTCATAATCAGTACCCAAACACATTTTCTCCACTCCTCATGGATTCTTTCACCTTCTAAGCTTACAGTAAACAATCCGGTTAAAAAGACAACTGCCATTTCTTCTAAACTCCTCCCTGCTTCCACAGGTATGTCATCTGGAACAATAGCCTTTCCATTCTTAAACCTCTTCATAGCTGTCCTTACTTCCTCCTTAATAATCTCTTGCACTTCCTGATTCACCATACCCACATCATCCAACCTTCTCTCTCTGTCTCATTTTCTTCATTCAACAGCCCATCAAAGTACTGTTTCCATCTGTTTTACACACTCTCCTCACTTGTGAGTACATTTCCATCATTATCATTTATCAGTCTTATTTGCTACACATCTTTCCTAGCTACGTGCCTCTCTCTGGCCAGTTGGTACAGGTCCTATTCTTCATCCTTGGTGTCCAACCTTACATAAAACCCTTCAGATCCCCCATCCTCAGCCACCACTCTCTTTGCCATGCACCCCATTTCCTTATACTCCTGTCTACTTTTGTCATCTGTTTGACAATCCCCACCTCTCCTTTGCCAACCTCTTTCTCTGTATACTCCCCTGTACTTCCTCATTCCACCACCAAGTCTCATTGTCCTCCTTCCTCTGTGCAGATGTCACACCAAGCCCCGTCTACTCATCTCCCTTACTAGCTCAGATGTAGTTACCCAGATATTTGCTAACTCTTCACTGCCACCCACTGCCTGTCTTAACTCTTTCCTAAACTCAACCTCACAATCAACCTTTCTCAGTATCCACCATTTGATCCATGGTGCTGCCCTCACACTCCTCCCCCTCTTCTTGATCACCAACATCATCCCACAGACCAACATTCCATGCTGCCTAACTACACATTTCACTGTCACCACTTTACACTTTCTAGTCCCCTTCAAACAGGCCCACCTGCATAGGAGATAATCCACCTGTATGCATCTTCCTCCACTCTTGTATGTCACCCTATCCCCCTCAGTCTTGTAAAACTATGTATTCAACACAGCCATGTCCAACCTCTTTTGCAAACTCCACCACCATCTCACCTTCTGTATTCCTTTGCTTAACACCATACCTACCCATCACTTCTCCATCCCCTCTGTCCCCTTCACCAACATGCCCATTGAAATCTACTCCAATCACCACTTTCTCTCCCTTGGGTACACTCATCACCACTTCATCCAACCATTCCAAAGTACATCTACCTCAACCATCACACACACAATTAGTGGAGCATATGCACTAACAACTGTCAATCAGTACACTATCAATTTCCAGCCTCCTAAAGATCACTCTAACCGACACTCTTATCACCTTCACAAACACTCTTGGCATAATGTTCCTTTAGGTTAACCCCTATACCAGTTCCCCTCCCATACACACCATGTTAGAACTATTTGGACCCAACTCTGATACACACAGCCGTACACCTCTTCCATCTGGTCTCTAGCACACACAATATAGTCACCTTTCCTCTGTCCATCATATCAGCTAGATCTGTCCCCATAGCAGTCAGACTCACAATATTAACAGTTCCTACCCTCACTACCACACTCCTAGCCTTTCTCCTCTCTGCCTGCCATATGAGCATCAGACATCCTCCAGGGTATGTCTGTAAATGCAAAGGCTACTGTACTATCAAATGATGTACTTGTTGCAGTAATATGAAGAAAGTGTCACTAATTTTTGCCCATAGCCCGCCATGTATGTGCAGTGTCCTCCAGATTTCCAGCCCTAACAGGTTGACATGAATGACTAAGCAGCAAGAGTGTAATTACAGCATGCCACACTGACATAGAACAGAAGTATACAGCAGGTATTAACTGTGCATATGTATGTATGTGTAGATGTACCTGGCTGCCTCATAACAACTGACATGGGATGCAAAATGTCAGGTAAATAAGCTGCACATGTTGTACACATGTGTAATCTTAGTTTATGTGCATCCAACAGAATTACACTTCTACAGCTAATGGTTGTTGCATTGCTCTAACACAGACATGGGTACTAGAATAAGCATGAGTATCACATTGAAATTGGAGAGGTGTCCAGCTGTGTTATTACCTTGTTTCCATGCCTACTACAAACAGATATATGACCCCCCACATAGCTGTATGGCCTCAGCAATACCTTAACTTGTAAAACCCATCTCCACCAAAGTAGAGTAATCCCTTTTGCTGGACAGCAGCAATGCACAAAGCACATAATGGGATGCTATATTGGCTGTACAGGGCAAAGTAGGTTCATGCATCAACTTGGCAGCATGTCAACCTTTGAATGAGTATATTAGGTCACAGGTAAATTACTATAAGGCTAACTATGAGTACAAATTGGACACATCCACTAAAGGCAATCAGAAGGCCATCTTCACATATGTCTGCAGTCTCAGAAGCAACAACCCAACCCGCCCTGTAATGGTGGTCAATAACTCTACATACACACACACCATAGCTACAGCCAGCCTGCTGCAGACAGGTTTAGGGAAAACATCACCCCCCCCCCCAGCTCACCATCAGTATAGATGGATAAGCACAGCACACGCACCCCTCCCCTCATCATCATGGATCAGATGAAAACTGCCTAATCAAAGTTAACAAAAGCAAGTCTCCTTGGGGCCTGCTAACATTCCTGTTTGCATCTTACATGAACCCAGAAATATGCTTCCAGCTCCATTACACACTTTATGCAAGCAAAGCCTGAGCACCATTGACATCCCATCTGCAAGGAACATGACCACTGTCATCCCTCTACACAAATGTCAATGGATGAATGGTGTTTTATGCAATGTACTGGCCCTCACTGGAGGAAAATGACACATTAGGACCAGGAGTACAATGCATGTCCATACAGTGCTGCTAGGTACAGGGGTATGATGTGGTTGTAAGTGGTGGCTAATGATAGGAAATATTTATGTGCTGGCTCTGTAAAGAACTCTGAGCAATGTCTGAGGTCCTGTGATGTGTTTCCCTGTTTATATCTACCAGGTGCCATGCAGAGGCACCCTGCATACACTGCTGTGGAGACAACAGCCATCATAGAAGCTGTGATAACACACTATGCTGTTCTTTTTGGCCATAGGCATCAAAATCTGTGGGAGCGGACTGCCCTGTGGGATGATCTTGTCAACAGAGTGAACATCTTGGGCCACCATGGATGAACATATGATCAGGTCAGGCATAGAGCATCTGACCTGATACATCGTGCCCGGCAAAGGGTTGCTGCTGTAGTGAAGGACTGTACTGCTACTGGTGGGGGTCCAGCCACACAGTCCCACTTATGGCAACAGAGAAGCTCCTTGCCAATCTTGGGGTAGCCTCCACATAACATCAAACACATGAAACACCAGTCGTGGAGGTGGGTGGCATCCAGGCAACAGGCGAGGAGCATCCAGGTAAGGCCAAAGTGCACATCAATGTAATGATGTAGCAGTGAAACTGTCTTCTATAGAGTCTCTAGGTGCATATATCAGTGCAAAATGGATTAGTGGGTGGGGTTTAGTAATGCACACAAGTGCACATCTATGGTGAAGGATAGAAAATTGTGTAATATCATAGTGTGTACTGTACCTGTGCAGAAACATAGCATTCATCTTATACCAATGCCATATGTGAATCTGTTGATGATATCTATCCCGAACAACTACATGGGTCCCTCTGGTCAGCATGTGGGACAGCAGCCTGAAGCCAGTAAGTATGGGATTTTCCTGTTGTGGCTCACCAGTACCCCAAGCATGTTAAGGTCATGCATGTGACCATGCACACAACTGTTACACTCAGCAATTGGGCAATATCTGCATGTTCACTTGTGGTGGTGTTTACTGCATTGCATCATGGTGGTCATCACAGGGCCCTATTTGCAGGAGATGTCACATATCTGTAGCATACCTCACAACCTGTCATTGCAGGACATCTGGACAAAGACTGACAAAATGGAGGGACAAAGGCCTAAAACTAGAGTCATATTGTATGAATTAGTGTTATACAGTGCATATAAATGGTGTACACACCTGTTAGAATGCAGGTATTTGTGATATACAAAAATAAGAGCACAACATAGAATTTCAATATCCTGCCAACCTGTCATGCGACCTATAACCTGTACAATTCAATTGTAAAGCATTCAGATCTGTTATGGGAACAATTATGACACATAACAATGGTACAACAACCTAGATGCATATGTGTGCACAGGCTGAAGCTAATACTGTGTTGATGCAGCTTTCGATATAACTACAGCAGTACATCTTATTGGGTACACACCTGCCATCAATTACAGAGACTCTTTGATTAACAGCAAATAGCGGTCAGCTGTCCTACCAGGATTATCTTAACATATACCCAGTTGCCTGCTACAGCAACAGCCATGGTTTGCATAGAGCTGATGAAGCTGCTAAGGGACCACATTTTTGAGATGTATCAGCCTGGAGAAGGGTCTTAGATCATTTCCACAGCATTGCATATACCATGAAGCACAGTGCAGACAGTCATTAAAAGGTGGTGAAAATATGGAGCTACAGTAACATTGCAAAAGAGTGGATATCCCTCCAAATTCTATGAGAATACAAGCCCAAAACTGTCCAGGGAGGCTGCCAGGAGCCTTACAGCAACAGTGGAGGAGTAGCAGGAATCTCCAGCGAGTATTAGTTGTGTACTACATGTGACAACAATCTTCCGTAGTCTTCATATGTCTTGCCTATAGGGTAGGGTTGGAAGATGGCAGCAGTTCCTCACACCAAACAATATCCAGGCTTGGAAAAAGTCTGAAAGCAATACATCAGGTTTCCAAAAAGCAAGTGGAAGAATGTGTTATGGTCATATGGGACCAAGGTTGAACTCTTTGGCCACAATTCTGACAGGTTTGTATGGCCCAATAACACCACTGTGCATCACCACAAAAACACCACCCCTATGATGAAGCATGATAATGGCAGTGTCCTGCTTTGGGGCTGCTGTTCACAAGCTGGAACTGGGGCTGTAGCCAAGTTGGAGTGGATTATGAACAGTTCCAAACAGCGGTCCCTTGTGGCTCCAATCCGTCTGGTGTCTGCCACATAGCTGTGGATGGAGAGGAATTCCACCTTTCCATACAACAATGGCCCAAACCATACATCTAAATCAGCAAAAGGATGGCTTCACCAGAATGCATGCAACATTCTGCACTGGCCCAGCCAGAACCCACACCTACATCCAATAGAAAATATGCAGGGTGACCTAAAGATGGCAATGCACAGGAGGATGCCCTTGCAATCTGACAGAGCTGGAGGTGTTTTTCAAAGGAGAGTGTGCAAACATTGGCAAGTCAAGTTGTGCCATGCTGATAGACACCTTTCCAAGAAGACTGACTACTGTAATTAAATCAAAAGGTTCTTCAACAGTGTATTACTTTAAGGTTGTGCACACTCATGCATCCAGCCTATCATACCTATTTCATTTACCATATGTTACCCGTAACTGTTGTGTGTGTTATTCAGTTGGATTGCACAGGTTGTATGTCATATGAAATGAGAGAAATGTTATGACGTGATTTCTGACGTCTCATGTGATATATCACAAAATCCTGGCATGTTAACAGGGGTGTATACACTTACTATATCCACTGTAAACTTGGGAAGTTGTTTGAGTAACCGCCTTTGTTTTAACATACATGTACTGCAGGTTATGCAGTCTGCACCTCAAATTATGACAATAATTAGTGGTACCAATCCACAGGTCATCCCAATAATGTATCAGACAAACACAGGAGTTATGGGGAACAGACCAAAAATTTTAGCCAGACATCTAGACATTCACCAAAACTCTGTGCAGTTGGGAGGTATGTTCTGTAGGAGATGCCATAAATGCTATACAAGTGAACAGCAATAATGTTTACATGGGTGCAGTGTGTGCTAGGTGAAGGCCCATCACCTGCTAACACCACTCAAGTATCCCAGAGGTGTATATTAGTAGTAACAGTAAGTGGAAATAGCTGCACTGCATGATGCTGAAGTTCTGTCCAGAGTGTGTATGTTATTTCTGGCTATGTGTCGTGAATGTCTCCAGTTGGCTAATGTGAGGTCTGTGTAATGCCTTTGAGGCACCTCACCTGTGTGTGTGTGTGTGTGTGTGTGTGTGTGTGTGTGTCTGTGTGTGTGTGCACGCACGCGTGTGTGTGTGTTTGTGTGTACCACCAAACCTTATAGTGCAAGTAGTAATTTACATATGTTGTTTTTTTTTTCCTCACAGATGGACATGGTGGCCACAGTCCCTCCTGCTCTGATTCTGATGTAAATGTCTCTGCAAACTCTGACCATGATGAGGCACAGGTAGGGTTGTCAGGGGCTGCATCTTTGCCATCGGTTGGCATCCCACTGTTGTCAACCCCATCCCTGCACACAGTCACAATGCCCACACACATACACCATCACCAGTGGCCACGGATAATGGACAGTTGGCTGGTGGTGGCATGGAACAGGCTAGTGTGGTGACTATGGCAAGTGAGGGTGCAGGCACTAGCCATAGCCAGAGTGCTGGTGAGGTCCCACACAGGCAGATGGGCAGGGGTGCTTGGAGGAGGACTGCAGCCCATTATGCCCCTGTTGCAAGTGCCACAGCAGCAGTCACTAGATGCATGTTTTGGGCTGTCATGGAAGCACAGGCATGTAATGAATGCAACACCAGACACACAAGCAGGGTCATGAATGAGCACATCCCTGGCATCTGTGGTGATATTTGTGAACTTACTGCAGCCACCCGTGAGCATACTGAGGCCATGGATAGATGATGGAGGGAGACCTTGGCACTCCTCGACAGTGGAATAATTGTGCTTGAGCATTTGGCAGGGGATGGCCAGCAGCCACGTGGACATAGGGCAGCACCGCAATCAGCTGAGTGTCTACGTGGCCATGCACCATCATGTTCTCATACTGGCAATACCACCATCACTACTGAAGGGGGTGTGCTGTCCACACCATGATGCAACAGGCCATAGGCACGAGATCCTGGCTGGTCCCAACAGGGATGTGGATCCAGCAGGCAGCAGTCCCCAGTGGGGAGTAGCACTGCATCCAGACTTAGCCCTGGTGGTGTCGGTGAGACCCCTGGCAGGACCAGTTCCCATGTCTGTGGCCAGACATGGTGAACTGCACATCCTGCCATGTACTGCCCACAGCTGTCCAAACTACCCCTGTGTAAGGTGGCCACATGGCGTGACTGTGTGCATACAAACCCACACATCACCATCAGACCCTGCACAGCCCATTTAATGAACACCTCACAAACACACACACACATGATGTCAACCATATGGCCTAGCCTAGGGCTCTGGCAAACCCACACAACATCCTGTGCATATGACGATACCTGTGCCACATCCCTGCCAACCATACCATCGATGCAGGGACATGCTAATATGGGTCTGATGCACAGGGTGACTTTAATACAGTGTAGCTATTTAATGCTGTATGAGGTGCTGTCATCTGGCATTTCTAATGGGTACACATCAGAGTGTGTGTGCACCTTTTCAGCCATGATACATTATTGGTGTCAGCAATGCTAAGTGAATGTGTTCTCACATGTTGTATTCTGTTTGTGTTCTGGGTGTCTGTGTGTCAGCAGGATGTGGCCCTGCAGACATCCCCAACAAGGGTTATGGCAGTGCTTTAATACATTGAACATGTCATAGCCAAGGTACAGCTGTATCGGCACATATTTCCCAGGTCTCTGTAACAATTATTACATATGCCTCACAGCTTGTAGGGCTGGGGGTGTACATAAATCTATGGTGGTTGACATCAGCTTTTGTGGAGTGGACAATGGTAAGTGTAGTGTGTGGAACACACCTCAGATTGCTAAAACCCACAACCCCAGAGGATATTGTGTTGACCAAACACACATAGAATACTGTTCACACACACACACACACACACACACACACACACACACACACACACACACACACACACACACATGCACACACAGGATCACAGTTGCCAGTGTTGTGTTTGGAACTCCTACCCGTCAAGTTGTGGTACCACACTGTTATGCTGTTATTGTAGGTGGCACAAGAATACTAGCGTGATGTATGTTACATGTGGCATTGTGAGGTATGACAGTTTTGGGTGTAGTGTGTGTGACAGTACTCATAATTGTGTCACATACAAGTCTACACTCTCACAACCACTACTACACACACACACACACACACACACACATTTGCCAGTACTGACATTAGTGGCCCTATCTATCCTGTTATTCATACCATACTGTTCAAAACTGTTGCACGGGGTTTATAGGGCTGAAGAGTGTATACAGATACCACTAAGGTTGATGTGAACAGTGGACCTCATACAGTGGACCTAGGAATGTGTATTGGGAGCACCATGGCATAAAATATTAAACCATGGCCATCTAATAGATCTAGTTCTCACACAAACACAAAATACTCTTCTTTCACACACATACATATTTGCCAGGACTGAGATTAAAACCGCTACCTACCTATGTATTGTTACTACAGTGGTATGCATTTATCAAGCATGCCACAAAGCTTACAGGCTGAAAAATGTCCCAAGGTACATGTAAGGTGAGCAAAATTATCAGGCCTTGCAATGTATGACAATGGGAGATGTACTGGGTGAGAATGTGCTGAATATACCTTACCCTACAGTTATACACACTTACACACAGAATTACAGTCATACACACACTTGGCAGGACTGAGATTAGCAGGCCTGCCTATCTTGTTAGCCAGTCAATATTGTCACATTGTTCCTGCATGCAGCATGGGATTTATTAGGTAGAAGAGTGTCAACAGATACCTGTACTGTGGATGAAGACAGCGGGCCTTGTAAAGTGGACCTTGGGATGTGTACTCGGAGTACCATGGCTTAAAATAGTTCTCACTCAAACAGAGGAAACATTTCACACACACACATACAAATTTGCCAGGACTCAGATTAGAACCCATACCTATCTATGTATTGGTACTGCATTGTTGCGCATTTATTGCATGCGCCATAGAGCTTATGGAGTGACACTTGTCCAAAGGTATTTCTAAGGAGAGGGACCTCACCAGGCCTTGCAAAGTATGGCAATAGGTGATGTACTGGGTGAGAGAGGCGACAAAATACTGTAACGTACACATACACACACACACATACACACACACACACACACACACACACACACACACACACACACACACACACACACACACACACATACACAATTGCCAGGACTCAGCTTAGAGCTCCTTCCTATTTTAGTTATTGGTATTATTGCATTATGCAGTTACCAATCGCACCACAGATCTTATAGGGTGAAGGGCATCCCAAGGTACCTACATAGTGAATAACATCAAGAGCAATTGTAAGGTATGGCAATGATAGTTGGACTGGGTGAGATGGGCCTCACACTACTTTCACCCACATGTTTACAGACTCATGGACACTTTTATACACCCTAGTGCGCGCACACACACACACACACACACACACACACACACACACACACACACACACACACACACACCCACACCCACACACACCCACACACACACACTCTCACACACATTTGCCAGGACTGAGATACATTGGTTCATAGCTTCATAGGTGTGTACTAGGCAAATGGCCATGGAGGCTTTACAAGGCTAGCCCATGGGAATAACCTGTCGTCATGCCAACTGACAATACTCCCCAGTGTGTCTACTGAGTATAGTCACTGGAGTGATCCCCATGGTGGTATTCTATTCCTCAAGCACTCTTCCAGACGTATCTTGAAATGGTCCAGTGATGTGCTGTGCTTGACATGTATATGATATCTATTCTCTAGTGTGACCAGTCTCTGGGTTGTGAACCTGTCCCTCTAGCATGTCCTGTTGATTGTGAGAATGGGGTTGAGGTCTCTGAGGCATGTGGTGTGGACAGATTGGTTTCTTCAGATGTAGCATTCCTGACAGAGTTGGATCAGACATGGCTGTGTAAGTCAAGCAGAGATCGCACCTAAGTAGCCAATATGAGACAGAGATTCATTGGAGTTATTGGAGTCTGTCCATATAGGGAGAGTGTGCAAGACCTAAGATTCTCTTTGTGGGGTACTTTTGCAGCCACTCCTGTTGTTGCAGGTGTCCAGTGGGCTACGTGGTAAATGGGCCATTGTACACACTGATTGGCCTACTGAGGGGAGAGTACCGGGAGACACTGTCCTTTTACTTCCTGGATTCAACACCCTTAGTCAGGAGAAGTGACACATAGATGGACTTTCTGAAGATAGTGGCACTGTGTTGGTTAACAGAGAGCTCACTATCAACCTGTGTTCCCAGTTCTCTTATAACAATGTCAGTGTTCAGTGGACTACCATCAATGTATTACATTATGGAGACCATGTTGT
>NC_056733.1:1521523138-1521620638 GCF_019279795.1 Protopterus annectens
ATGGCACTTGGAGGGTCTTGTGTATGTTGGACTGTTTTACCAGCCTGGAGGTGTGTGTGTGTGTGTGTGTGTGTGTGTGTGTGTGTGTGTGTG
Source organism: Protopterus annectens (assembly GCF_019279795.1). NCBI lineage: Eukaryota > Metazoa > Chordata > Ceratodontiformes > Protopteridae > Protopterus > Protopterus annectens. The sequence continues at coordinate 1,521,523,232 of NC_056733.1, forward strand.
TGTGTGTGTGTGTGTGTCTCACATATATGTATGCCCCACCTCATTTGGCTTGGCCACCCACATTTTGGGATCAAGATGCTGTATAGGTTGAGTGATCAGGGAAGGATGTGTTATTCCTCATGCTGTGGGCCAGGTTTCTGTGGGTGCAGACATGTCACCAACTTCCAGGGTTAGGACTGCCTGCAATGAGTGCATTCCCATGTTTAGACTCCTAGCGTACCTGTCGACTGTACAGAGTTTCGCAGAATGTCCAGATTCATTAGTCGTATATCTGGTCGGTTACCCAAACAAGTGTGGTTTTCAACCAAAAGTGTTCTGCAACTCGCTCAAGGTTGAAGTCAGATATTACTGACAGTTGACATTGCAGTTTCAGACTCCATACCTTTCAGACATTCCATGCTAATACAATTATTCCATCAACTTTCTAACATTATTAGAGCAGTATTTCAAAGGTGTCCTCCTCTTTGGACCTTTATCACCCCATTATTCATGGCTTTGTCCAGACTTCTGGCTCTCTGAGGTTGGCAGGTTTGCTCCTAGCAGTTAGCAGAATGGCCTTTATTTTCATTTTGTTCACTGTGTTATGTTGGTGTTATGGACTCCATGACACTCCCTAACAGGGCACTGTGGGTGAGGCATGAGCCTTTGCCAGAGGCCTGTAGGCCAGTTGTGACAGATGCAGGAAATCTGTAGCAAGGCAGTGCATTCTGATGATCATATGTTCCCAGGCTGACAGGCAGTGGACACCCCTGGGATGGCACCAGTAAGTTGACTGAGTATTACTGACAATTGCTTTCTGTTCATATTGAGCCATCACTCTGTGTGACAGCTGGATGCTGCTTAAGGCTAGGGACATGTTACTGCATTTCTATGGAACTATGAGTCGGGGTGGGGGGGGCACCTGTATTTCATACACATTGGCTCAAACTGTGCTGCTATTTGCTTAACATTTTGGTCCCATTTAGCACAATGATGTGCCCTGTGTTTGAGATTACAGGCATAACAGTATTGACCACAGGTCAGATTGTTCTGGCATAAACATTTTTAGTTTTAGACTTCTTACCTTTCAGAGCCATAACGCCACTGCCAGACCTACTGTGATATCACTGTGTAAAGTCTGTAGGTGTGAATTGCATGGATGTCACCATTTGTGGGCCTTTTCCAGACATTTCTGTATGGCTTTCTACAGTTGATCTGCTGGGTGATTCTGGGGTTGAGTTTGGGACCCCCACTTTGACATCCATGCATGTGACCTATGATCCTTCAGTTATTTGGCTCATCACATATATTGCAGTGGTATTTATCAACTAGAGTGGCACTGCATAGTGTGGGTAAGCCAGTACTGGCCATACACTTCCTGCTGTCCCACATAACTGTCAGTTGTCTGCTGCTATCCCAGTAAGCCAGCCCATGCCCTTGCATGCTTGCATCAATACTATAGATATGTTATCAGAACATGCTACTCCATTCATTTATCATTAAGAAAACTGACTTACCTTGTGCCTGAGGTAGTTGTGAGGACGGCGCCTGAAGGTTGACTATGTCATATGCATGCAGTGCACTGCCTATGCATGGTAAGGTATAGGTGGTATGATGTTTGGCATCCATTTTACTGTGTGTGCAAGTCAGAGAGAGATATCAGTCCCTGGGTCCCTACAGTGGCAGTGCATATGCTATGCATTGCCTCTTTGCCAAGGCCAGGGCATACTAGGTACATCTCTGTCTGCCTACAGGGGCAGGCTCAGGATGTTCCTCCGAGTCCCACTGTGCCTGTGGAGACCTTGGCAATGGTAGGGGGCTGTGTGGCCCTTCCCTATTTTGTACCTGCTGCAGCTGTCTCCGCAGGATCATATTGTGTAGTATAGCACATACTATCAACATATGTGCACATGTGGGTGGAGAGTACTGCAAGACTCCACCAGATATGTCAAGGCAGTGGAACCGTGACTTGAGCATCCCAAACACATGCTCTATAATGATCCTGGTTCTTCTTATTTGAAAAGCCCTCTGACTGAATTGTTGTTCAAAAGAGGCCAGCCACTTTCTGATCTGTGGTTGAAGGACGGGTCTCCGCGAATCAGGTGATCAATCACATAGGCTCAGGTAAGGTGAATCTACTTTTTCCTGATTTCTGTATTAGATCAGGGACTAGATTTGTATTGTTTTTGTCAAGACTGTATTTTTGCTTACAAGTCAGGGACAGAAACGATTACTGTCTTGTCATAGATCAGGAGAAACAGAATAAGTAGGCAGTCATTCTGAAGAGACTATAACAAAATCCGAGGTACCACATTAAAAAACTAAGAGGTTACATAACAATCAAAAGGGTAGAACAAATGGGTAATAATTGCACAAAAAGACCCCAAAATCCACCGTTAACTGAAGACGCAAAATACATGCAGTCGCAGCACGCCAACAATATTAAATATTATTCAAAATGGGTTAATAAATATGAATTTGATAGAAAATTAGAAAAATCCTCACTTATCAAACTTGTCAAACAGCTCAAAACTGATTCCAAAGGTCGGGTAAAAAGGCAACATAAATTAGGAATTCCTCAGGCACACAGGTGGATTGAGAAAGTAAACCGTAGGGAACAAAAGAACAAAAATTCAAAAATGATGTTTTTAGATAAGGAGGACAATAACTTAGTAATAGCATCAGCGCCTCCACCTCCCTTACCAGAATATGAAGCAAGTGAACAGGTTAGTCCACCCCCATGATATCCTGTGGTCACTGAAGAAAGAGGCATTATGAAAATAAAACCGTATATTCGAGATCCCATCGGGACCAGGTCTCGAACAAGAGCAGGTAACTCAAATGAAGACATTGAGTTATATCAAATGGTTAAGAATTCACGATCTATGAGTGAAGAAGAAATATGCCCACTTATAGAAGTACCCAATCCTCAGGCAGGACAAGAAAATCAGGACCCAACTATTTTAGTGTATAGACCTTGGACTCCGGAAGATATCCGGAAAGCCACTAAGGGAATTCCCCATACAAAAGTTAATTTTAGAAAATTCTCAGTAGATTTACAAGAAATGAGGCTGAGTTATAACTTAAATGGAGAAGAGGTAGAAAAAGTAGTTAGACAAATTGTAGGGCCAGATTGGCACATGATTAGTGGCAACTGGAATCCCCGTGACACTACACAAAGACCCCTCCCACATAGCAGCACAGAATTAGACAACAGAGTAAAAGGTCTTACAGACTGCATCTCTAAAAATGGAAGCCTAGGGCAGACTGGACTTGCATTAATCAATGCATCCAACAAGAAGGTGAAACTATTGACCGGTATTATGCCAGATTATTAGAATGTTTTAATAACCACTGTGGAATGCAGGTTCCTGAAGATCAAACACAAGATTCCCCATATGAACAGCAGTTAAAGAATGCATTTTTAAAGGGCAGTATTGCACCTATAGGCAGTTTTATTACAAAACACATGGTAGACCATTGTACGAGCAGGTTACAGTCATTACTTGAATATACTAGGCATGCCGAAAGGCATTTTAATAGCAAAAAGAAAAAGAAAGCTCAAGTATTTTCTGTAGAAGATGGAGTAGAAGTTTATGTAGTACAGTCTGGGAAAAAGGGCAAGAAAAATGCACAGGGAAAGAAACAATCTGATCAATGATCAGAGGACTTTGAAGGGCGAAAGAAAAGGGGTGAATGTTTTAAATGCGGTAAAAAGGGACACTTGGCAAAGGATTGCAAGAAAAACAAGAAGGCAACCACGGAAGACAAGGAGGGTGAGGAGTGACTATATGGTAGTCAGGAATCACTAGAAGGGGATAGCGAAGAAAGGACAAATGAGAATGTGATAGAGGGAGTAGAGGATGTGACAGAAGAGATAGAGGAAGTGCAAGAAGTTAGTGACAATGAAGAAAATGAAATATTAGACCTAGCTTTATTGAGCTTGGAGCTCTATTTAGCAGACACAAAACCAGAAGTTACACTCTTGGTAGAAGGGAGGGAAGTCAAATTCTTGTGTGACTCAGGGGCATCACGAACCCTGATACATCCCTGCAAACTACCAGAAAACATGGAGTCACCTGATTACATACTGGTAAAGGCAGCTAATGGACAGCTATATCGGGAGCCCCTCTCCCGTAACATTGCAATAACTGATCCAGTTTCAGGATTGACTCAGAAAAGCAAAATTGTTGTTTCTGCAAAATGCCCAGTAAACCTCTTGGGCAGAGACCTCATGCAACTATTTGGTATAGCAGTAGTCCCAACCATGCAGGGTATGGAAGCACAGTGACAAAATGATACCTTTGCAGTGCAATCGGAGGGTGAAATGTTTTATTGGTACAGCCAGGACTTGGTTACGACTGGTCCAGGGACTGTGACCAAAGAATTAATGAATGTAGCCATCAGCAAGTTCCCCTCTCTTGACATTGATAAGCAACACCTGTTGCACTGTACCCTGTATTATTGTAACACACCAGGACCTGACAAGGAATATGAGCAAGAATTGTTTAAAATTCATGCAAACAGATTGATATTACATAGCCTGTACTGGGACACAGAAGGGAACAGTGTAGCCAGCTGTTCATTGCCCCAGGAGCTCTTTACACTTTATGAATCTAATCGATTACCACATGTTAGCTTAACCAAGAATAAAAATATAGAATGGGTAGACCTAGGAGAAAAAGTCACGAGATGGGAGAAACAGACAGAATTAGAACTGTCAGAACAGGGAATACAAATACAGAAGTTGAATTGGATAACTCAGACCCACCCAGCTGTGCACTTCCAGTCTAGCAAGGACAGCTGATTAGCACTCCTATTAAAGGATGAAGAGAATGCCTTACAAAATATACCAGAGACTCTCTGGTCAACAGGAAAATCAGATGTAGGACTTATTCGTACAACGGGACCAGTTACTATCATGCCAAAGTCAGCATTTAGACCACAGAAAAGACAGTATCCCTTAAGAAAAGATGCAGAGGCAGGGATAAAGCCTATTATAGCAGCCTTACTTAAAGGAGGGATACTAGTAGAATCTCCCGATTCACCATGTAACACACCCTTATTTCCTGTTAAAAAAGCAAATGGAGAATGGTGTATGGTCCAAGATTTACAAGCTGTAAATGATGCAGTAATACCAAGGGCACCTACGGTGCCAGACCCAAACACCCTGTTGAATGATTTAAAACTTCAACAGAAGTATTTTTCTGTGGTTGATATCAGCAATGCATTCTTTTCGATACCGATACACCCTGATAGCCAGTATTGGTTTGCATTCACATTTCAGGGGAAAAGGTATACATACACACGACTACCACAGGGGTATTGTGAAAGTCCAACAATATTCTCACAAGTAATGGCAAGCAACTTGGTGGGATTCACCCCACCAAGAGGCAGTCAGATTTTACTTTATGTTGATGACATCTTGCTGGCAGCCCCCACCCAGCAAGATTGTAGAGAAGATACCATAGCGCTATTACGATTCTTAGCCACTGAAGGACATAAGGTAAATAAAAGTAAACTGCAGCTTTGGAAAAAACAAGTCAAATACCTGGGATATGTAATATCCAAGGAAGGTAGAACATTAGATGAGGACAGAAAAGTAGCAAATTTGCAAGCACCAAAACCCACTACCAAGAAGGAAATGATGTCCTTCCTGGGTAGAACTAATTTTTGCCGGAACTGGATTCCAAACTATGCTTTGGAATCTGCACCGCTAACTGACCTTATATATAAGAAGCCTATGGCAGCACAGGATTTATTACAATGGACACCAGAAACAGAATCTGCTTTCTGCAAACTGAAACAGTTAATAGCGTCCTCATTAGTTCTAGGATTACCAAACTATCATAAACATTTTTTCCAAACTGTAGATTGCAAGCAAGGTTATATGACATCAGTTTTAACACAACAGCATGGGGATAAGCAACGCCCCATTGCTTACTATTCATCACAACTAGACCCAGTGGCATGGTCCTTACCCCACTGTGTACAAGCAGTAGTTGCAGCTGCAATGGCAGTGCAGGCTTCGGCCTCAGTAGTCTTATTCCACCCTCTCACTTTGAGAGTGCTTCATGCAGTCGCGATTATTTTACTACAAGAAAAGGTGGCATATCTTTCCCCTGCTAGCATCTTTCCTGTATGACTGTATTGTTGAGCCAACCTCACATGACAATTGAGCGATGCATGACTTTGAACCCTTCTACTGTGCTCCCGACCCCTGCAGATGGCACACCACACTGCTGCCTGCAGGTAATTGAGCAAAAGACACTACCTAGAATAGATCTCACAGATGTCCCCTTGGATGATGCCGAGGTGACATACTACATGGATGGTTCGTGCAAAAGGGGTCCTGTAGGACAGAACTTAGTAGGATATGCAGTAGTTTCTGACACTGAGATTATAGAAGTAAAACCTTTACCACACAACTTATCTGCACAGGCAGCAGAATTGATTGCCTTGACACGGGCATGTACCTTAGCAAAGGGTAAATGTGTAAACATTTTTACTGACAGCCAGTACACTTTTTCTACTGTACATGTTTTTGCGCAACAGTGGAAAAACTGAGGAATGATAACATCTACTGGCAAACCTATAAATCATGCACAGTTTATTTTAGATCTTTTAGAATCTATTCAGTTACCTCAGAAAGTAGCCATTTGTAAATGCACAGCTCACACTAAGCAACAAGATAGGATTTCAAAAGATAATGCAAGAGCTGATACAGCTGCAAAACAAGCAGCTTCTGAAGTATTTCTTTTAAATGAGGAACTACAACCCTTTGAGATTTTAGACTTAGAAATATTAAAAAACAATTCAGACACTCACTACGCAAGCTGAAAAACAAAGATGGGTAAAACGAGGAGCAATTCTCGAAAAGGGGCTGTACATCTCTAAAGAAGGGAAACCGATACTACCATCTAATTTGTTTAGATATGCAGCTTTGTTGAGCCATGGGCAGTGCCATGTCTCAACAGGGGGGATAGTACATCTGGTGAACCAGGTGTTCACAACGTACGGATTTACAAACTACTCTAAAAAATTTTGTTGGATGTGCCAAATTTGCAACAAACATCATGCACAAGGGGTGTTAAAGCCCAAGCAAGGGAGTTTCCCTACACCACCATATCCATTTCACACTATCTGCATGGATTTCATAGAATTGAACAAATGTGAAAATAAGAAGTATTGTCTTGTCATTGTAGATATGTTTTCCAGATGGGTGGAAGCCTTTCCAACCAAAAATCCACATGCAGCCACAGTGGCAAAAGTACTTGTCAAAGAAATCATCCCTAGATTCGGCATTCCGGAAAGGATCTACAATGACAATGGTACACACTTTGTAAACCAAACCATACAGCAGTTAAGTAAGCATTTTGGTCTTTCTTTAAAAAAATCATTGTGCATACCATCCACAATCTGCAGGGCTAATTGAAAGGCATAATGGTATATTAAAAAACAAATTGAGAAAGTTAATAGCTGAGACAGGAAAGAATTGGCTGTATTGTTTGCCCCTGGTGCTGTTGAGCATGAGAACTGTTCCAACTGCAAAAGGATTGACTCCTTTTGAAAAACTATTTGGAAGGGCTTATTATACACCCCAGTGGAAATGTCTAATGTCCTCAGACCAGGAAGCTGATTTTACACTAGCTGAATATATGAAGAAAGTCATTAATTCTAAACATCTGTTGCAGTTAAATTCTGTTTCAGATAGAAAGCAAACCGAGACATCAGAGGTGGCAGTGACACCCGGGGACTGGGTGTGGATAAAAGTCATAAAGAAGAAGAATTGGACGTCACCAAGGTGGGAAGGTCCATGCCAGGTGCTTCTTTTTACACCCACTGCAGTCAAGATAGCAAAGTGAGCTTTGTGGATCCACCTGACACACTGCAAACTAGTTAAAAACTTTGAACTGGACAAAAATCTTACCTCTCCATCGGGGCCCTCAGCACAAAGTGTGGCTACAAAGGGGGGACAGATCAATAGGACTGATGCGTCTCAACCCCAGTGAAAAAACCATCGGTGCTGAAGGTCCTATTAGGGCAGAGAGTAAGAACACATGTCTGAAATAAAGATGACAGGATCCAGTAAGATCCAGATGTACCTATTTGGAAGAGTCGGAGAAAACAGGAATGCAGAACAACCATTTCCTCAGAAGTATTGCCTAATCATCCTATTCACTGTACTAGTGACAATAATCTTTTTGTTGTGACCATTCCTTTTCCCAGCCACACAAACTGAACTGAATAAGCGTGGAGAGTTGCACGTAGAGTGGCACCCAAACTTCAACACTTACCAGACAATCAAATATGTGTATGCTGAGACCTTCAATGTTTCGAATTGCTGGATTTGCACAGTTTTTCCAACAGCATACGGGGGGTTATTGTTAACTTCAGTCCCCCTAGGAGCCAACAAGACCTGGGAAAACTTAGTCTATGATACATCAGATGTCACATCACAAGATAAAGTATCATTGCACTGGTCTGTTCGACAGAAGGGGACTGTGTGTTTTTACAAAAATGATACAATTCAGGTGGGTTGGAGCAATTGCAATGTGACTGTTCCCTATAGATGCTACAATAAAACTGACAACACAGGTTTCTATTGCAACACAAGCTATGATTCATTTTTTGAAGTGATGCATAGGACAACTGATGAAGTAAAACATAATGCTGACCTCTATAAACAACTGATTATAGTTGACAAAAAAATGTTTCATCCAGAACCAGGACATAGTAAAGTTACTACCAAAGTAGAAGATTGGTACTTTGTATGTGGTAGGAAAGCATATAAGTGGTTACCTGAGAATTGGTCTGGCAGTTGTTATTTGGGGTACCTGGTTCTGGCCATACGACATACAGCAGTTTTACCTCAGGGGAAAATTCAGAATGTTCGATGAGAAATCAAGAAACCTGTCAACCCAGTGGGGCAAATCAATGCAGGCTGGAAAAACCATCATGCTGTGAACCTAGGGAAAAATGGACTGTCACATATGGACTTGGGTGATACCATCATCTCGTGGGCAGGTGTATTGCCAGCTTATGGAGCAACAAAATCAATCTGGGAACTGAGAAAATTGTCTAAACTTCTCAAAATAATAAGCAATGCAACCTTTTCTGCTCTAGAGTTGGTGACTGATGAACTGACTGCCATGAGAACTGTAGTGCTTCAAAACCGCATGGCTCTTGACTTCACCCTAGTGGCGAGAGGAGGTACTTGCGCTTTAATCCAGGAGGAGTGCTGTTCGTATATTCCTGACTACAAACACGAGATAGACAATCACCTTGAGGTAATTCAGCAGGTGTCGGCTATGACCAAGCCAGGATCAAATCCATTGACGGACTTTTTCCAGAGATTGTTTGGGGGGTGGGGCAGTATCCTAATGAACATCCTGATTGCCATCAGTGTAGGAATGATCCTGCTGGTGGTATGTGTGTGCTGCTGCATCCCCTGCATGAAAAGACTGATTAAAGACTTTATAGACATGTCAGTTTCAGAAACCTTATACCAAGGTGCTGAACTTGAAGAATTGTTGAAAAATAGAAAATGCTTTCATAAGTTTAAACTGAATGACTCTCTTAACTGCAAATCCTGAGTAGGAAGAGGTTAGGGGAAGAAAAACAGAACTGTTTATGCTTATTTTGAAAGTAGAATAAAAGTATTAAAAGGGGGGAAATGTTAGAAAAATATGTATTAGTAATATGCATGCTTAGTGCATCGAGGTTTAAAAGGGTTAATACATTTATTCTGTTCACACTGCATGACTCTGCACAGCTATTAGAAACTTAACAAGAAGCATTTGATTTCTGCTAATGTCAGCAAATAACAAGAAGTGTTTCATTTCTACTAGTGTCATGAGACTTAACAAAGAGTTATTGATTTTCTGCTTATGCCATGAGAAAGTACACAGCTGTTAGAAGCTTTGATAAACAGCACAATGGATGCTTGAAAGTATAAACCGTAGTCAACATTACTTGTACCTAAGCTAGAAATGTACCTTGAATCTAGGCAAAATGTAACACATATATTAGAACTGCACAATTGAAGAATTGAAAGTTTATGGTGGGCTAAAATAAGCCCCAAGGCCAGGTTGTTTTTCTCAAATGTTTTGTAAATCAGCAGTTATTCTCAACTAGTCAGCAATTAGTCTAGTAACATTTTCTGTAGAACAATGCAGAAAGCTGTGTCTAACTACATCCACAATAGAAGTAATATTTCTGTGTAACATGGAAAGAACTGTATAAAAATGCCATACTAATTATTAATGTCCAGACAAACCATTCTGCCAGCATGCTTTGTCTCCTTGCTACAAGTTAATAAAGGGGGCCTTACTTGAACCTTACGTGAATTGGTCTTTGAAGTTTTTTCCTTTGACACTAGTATTCTTAGGACTACACATACTTTGGTATCCAATGGGATAGGTTCCCCTCTGTTGGCTCTGGGTCTGAGGAGGGGCTGGCATAGCTCAATGATTGTTGGAAGTATGTTACTGTCCACCCTGTAGCACTCTATCTCCAGATCATGTAGCCCCTAGTAGGTTACCCTGGGTAGTAGGTTACCCTGGGTCTAAACACGCTTCTCCTCCTCCTGTGTCTGGGGTGGTTGTCAGCATTATCCTCCTCACTGCCCTCAACTTCTAGCACATACTGGTGTATCAAAGCAACAGCAGCCAACAACATGTTTGTTAGTTTTGTCAGTTAAAATTCCCCCTTGTGTGTAGACTTATGGTGTAGAGTTTGTGGGAAAAATCAGACTGAAAGGTTTTTACATAGTTTGTAGTGGTGTGCTGCAGATGCTGCCTGTATGATTGGTTGAGTATGACACATTCCACCTGCCAGCTATATTACTTGCATTCAATTGGCTGTATTCTGCTATTTCCCTTTTTTTTTTTCTTGTTCTACTTGCCATTTTCTCCCATTTTAAGCCTTGAAGCATGCAGCGCAAACACATTGCCCAAATGTAAACAGTGCTGCCATTTACTGTTTTTTTTTTTTTTTTTTTTTTTTTAAGTCCCGGTGTGCACTACGCACACCCCTTTAGGCAAGGTAAACATAGCTATACAGCCTCAGACATCCCCCTTGCTAACATGTACACAGTGCTGCCATTTCCTGTTTTCTTTTTCTTTTTTTTTTTGTTTTAGACCCAGTGTGTGCCACGCACACTCATTTAAACAATGTAAACAAAGCTATACAGCCTGAGACACACCCCTTGCTTAGCTTTGCTTAGCTACCTGCAAACATGGGCCACTGAGCTCCAATGAGCTTACAGCAAGCATGACATTCCCCCTTTTCATGTTAGCTGCTCCTCCTCCTACACGATCGTATTCTAGCACGTACACGGTTAGGTGCAGTGTATGTGGATTTAAAATATTTTGAGATTCAGTAAGTTTCCCCTCATTTGCATACCCCACTGCCTTAGTCCATGGTTACTGTACTAACATGGACCCTTTCCCCTTGACAATCACTGTTCCCTGGTATTGTTTTGATTATGCATGCCATGCACTATAATGGCAAAATGCAGATTTCCCTTGAAATTGTCTTTCACATTTTTTTTTTCAGCACCTTCCCGTTTGTGCGCCGCTGCCCTATTCTTTAATGGCTGAGATCGGCCAAAAAAAAAACTTATATTTTATAAAATTAAAACAGTTTTCCATGCCAATGGCCATATATTTGGCCATTGGCATGCCTACAGATTATAATACATGCTTTTATTTCAGCTGTCATGCCTCCATTTTTATTTTTGCAGAAATGTACACAGTGAGTAACCGAATACATTTGTGCAACTAACACTGTTCTTGCACTGATACCTGACTGCTTGCTGAATCACTAATTCACCTCATTTGCATGGTTTTCACCAGAAAATGAGGTAATTAGCATTCTGCATGGGTTTCTGTGCAAGAACAGTGTAGGCAGGCTTGTGCACGGCAGTTTAAGGGTTTACTGACTCCCTCGGCGGCCAGACTCCATGCAAGAGCAGCTACACTGTTGTTGCATGGAGTTTTAAGCTTATTGAATCCTGGGGATGGTCTTTTATACCATCTGTTTATGTCTGTTTTTTGCCACATTTCTTTGTCTTGCACTCATTCTGCTTCCCTAGTAATGTTTCATACACTTGAAAAATATAATTTGCAGATGATTTGTTTTGTCTCGGTATTACTTCTGTGGGAACTGTTGCCCATGGTTCCTGCATACTGACGTGATATTTTTTCTCCTGTATATTGTACTTACATGTCTCTTGATTCACTGCTTGTTATTTTTTTTTTTTTTTAGTTTTTATATCCTGACACCTCTGGCACATTGCTTATTGTGTTAGCAGCTTTTGTTTTACATCCTTTTAGATTCATACATTGCATTGTTTTATATTTCTAATGTCTTTGTAAAATAAAGAACCTTTTTTTCTGGTGTCATTCCTTCAGGGCTGGCCTTACGTAAAATGGCACATGACCTACACTGTACTCCCTCCAACACCACCCCCAGTCATGGCCTCTTGCATACCATCCATGTTACACTTTTCTTGCTTTTCTCAGATTTTGCATCAACACTTTCTCTGAATAATAAGAAGTATGAATGTAATGTCTGTCATTACTGTAATCCTCTGCAATTTACAACCAGAAGATCAAAAAGCTATGTGAGACAAAGCAAAAAAAAAAAAAAAAAAAAAAGAGGCAAAATCAGAGAGAGTTCAGATAGTTGGGAAGTATGCCAAGCTGTCCATTGCTCACAATATTTGGTTGTCTGTCAGGGATAAAAATGTATCTGCTACTAACCAGACCATCTTTTTCTGCTGCTTTTTTGGTCCTCCAACCATGCTCTGTAGTCCAACATTCAAACTTTCTTGATGTTTTGCTCAGTGCTACCGATAATCTATGATCTACATAATGAATCCTGATTTGTTGAGTAGATCATGGGTAGGAACAAACTGAAAGATTGCAAATTACAGCATCTTGGAGTAGCAGATATTTTTTTAAGTGACTAAGTAAATAAATGGAGAAATACCTCTTGGCTGAATGGTGCCTTAGGTGGCCGTTTAGTTCTCCTATTTGTAAAGCTAACCATGCATGTCTGGCTCTGACACTCTCATTCTCCTCAATGTTTCTGAGCTATGCATCTATATTATTTGTGTTTTTATTTCTTTATCTTTGTTTAAAAATTGCAGTTGCTTCTTAGGGCCCTTAATCTTTTAGATTTTTATATTGTGTGCGTGTGTGTGTGTGTGTGTGTGTGTGTGTGTGTGTGTGTGTGTGTGTGTGTGTGTGTGTGTGTGTGTGTGTGTGTGTGTGCAGTTTCCTTTTCCTCCTAGACAACACTTCTAAATGTGTACATTTCAAAGTGCATACTTTCAGATGGATGAAAGTGCCTAAGTTTTCTTTTACATCATCCAGTCTGCATCAGGGTATGATGTGCCTGCAATTATCTGAGCAGATTTATTGACTGCCATATCTAAGAATAGTTTCTTCAGTATTAATTTGTGGTAGTATTTAAATCAGTTGCATAGTTGCTGAATATGGTCACCCATCTGTTTTACTGTAACCCTAGATTTTGTGTAACATAGCCATTTCCATTGCGGTTGCAGCAATCACTTTTTGAAATACAGGAATTTTATATATATATATATATATATATATATATATATATATATATATATATATATAGCACTGAAAATGCTAAGTATGGGGGATTGTTACTATAACAAGACAAAGGACTTAACATCTCTTTGTGTACATATACAATAAGTGTGAAAAAAACTTTCAATTCATACTCTATGTTTGGAAAACTGAACCCCTTATACCCCCCAAACTTATTTTTTCTAACTTTGAGGTCACACCATCTTAGAAAAGAGCAAAACTTATTTTTGTATACAGTAAGAACAAACAGGATATGTGGATAAGGCTGGATGAACTAGAAAAATCAGATTGCACAAAACAAGTGCAGCCAGCTGACACAGCAGAGATTTCCACTTAAAATTCTGTTTATTAAAACAAAAGTTAAAAATAGTAAAATAATAAAAGACACAGAGAAGATGAGCGCTTTCAACCCTATCACAGGTGCTTCTTCAGATCTGATACACAACATTTAAAACAGTAAATACTCACTTACAAATGAGGGTGGGGTAGAGCTCTAGATCTCAGCACTGGTCTTAAAGGTACAGAACCATTTAAACCTTTCCCTCAGTCAGCATGCAGTTCTAAGATCTGTTTTGTTTTTGTACATTTAGTCTTTGTTTTAATGTCATCTCTCCTAATGTTAGGTTTAATCAGTTCTAATACTAAGAACATAAATTTATGAGAAGGGTCAGTGGCTACAACATGGGCATTTCTGATATCTTTCTTAGAAATGTCATTATAGTGCTCACGTATCCTGTCCCTTAGGGCCCCATTAGTTTTACCAACATAGTAGCATTCACAAATCATGCAGACAGCAAGTGCTTTTACAGTCCGCAAAAAAGTTAAAATGGTAAATACGCCCAGTCTCATTATTATTGTAACTATCAGTACTATTCACATATTTACACGTTACAAGATTTACATGGATACGTTGCTTTCCTGCTTGCTAACAGCACATTTTTACTCCTTGCAGGTTTATAGCACAATAACTGTTCCAGAGACTGATTGTTCTTAAAGCAAAAAGTAGGAGTTGCACCCAACAAACTTTTATATGTCTCATCAGCAGTGAGAATATGCCAATGCTTTTTCACTATATTTCAGACAACATTAACGTCATTAGAATAATTAAGGAGAGCTTAACTTTATTAATGTCTGCATTAGGCATAGATGCTACATCATCATTTCTAGCAGAAAAATAAGGTCTAGCAGATTCTGACCTATGCCTTCGCACTTCCTTCTGTGCTACATCAATCTCTTTTTCTGTACAGCCTCTTAATAAAAAATCTTTCTTCTGCTGTGCAAAAGATTCTAACGTCACCATCATTATGAGACAGCCTTGATAATCTATAGAACTATCCTTTCAACGCTTTTTTGAACAAAATGTGGATGCATGCTGTATCTGTACAAAATATTTACTTTCTTGCAAGGCTTCTTGTATACAGACCTACTTAGACCTGTGTGAGTTCTGTAAATATTAATATCTAAAAAGTTTATCATCTCATTTGAGTATTTTACAGTAAAATTAAGAAATCTTGTGGTACTATGTAAATTCTCAACAAAATCTGCCAGCATATCTTGTGGGCCTGTCCAAATAAAGAAGACATTATCCACAAAACGAGTGTAGAAGGGGATGAACTGACAAAATCTATTCTGGTCAGCCGGCACATATAGAGATTCCCAATATGCTGTAACTAAATTAGCATACCTATTGGCACACATTGTGCCCATGGCAATGCCAGCTTTCTGTAGAAACAGCTGATCAATAAACACAAAAACATTATACTTGAATATAATCTCAAGTAAAGTGCATAACAGATGTATCTGCATAGTACTATACCCTGAGTCTTCAGACAAAAACAGCCTAACAAAGTCAATACCTATACCATTTGGAATCATTATGAACAGTGATGTACCGTCCATGGTAACAAGCATAAAATTAGTCCCATTAAAACCAGATGACCAATCATACAACAATGAAAGAATATGCTTTGTATCTCTCAGTATATTGTCCACCTTGTCAACTACAGGATGTAGCTTTTTTTCCAACAAAAATAGAAAGCGGTTCAGTGGCCCACCCACAACCTGAAACAATAGGTCTCATGGGTGGGTCCCTTAAACATTTATACATTTTTGGAAGGCCATAAGTAATCAGTATTTTGGGATATTCAACTAAAGAAATATTCATATTTGTCTCTCCCAGTGGTGCCTTCCATAAGCAGTTCATGTAGACTCATCTGTATATCACTCAAAAGTGCATCAGCACTTACATCACTTAACTTCTGATAGGTAGAAACATCACTCAGCATATTAGTCATACTTTCTAAGTACTTAGCAGTGTCCATAAGCACAATCCCAACCCCTTTATCGGTTGGTCGAATCTGCAAATGTTTAAGTGACATTCATTCATATAGAGCATGAAGTTCATTCTCAGTCAAATTATAGAAAACTTTCTGATGTTTGCAACTTAATGCCTCTCTAATATCCTGCTCACATTCGCTAAGGAATGCTTCAGCCAGAGGTGCATTAGCTGAAACAAATTGACTAGGCTTCTTAAATATAATATTCTGGGACTGTGCATTACCAAAAAATAGTTTTTAAAGAAATGTTTCTCACAAAAAGTCTTACATCTAGTAAAACATCACTCGGTGCTGAACTTTCGGCAGGTATAAAAGATAATTTTGTTAAGCACACTTACTTGCTCTTCTATGATGACTAAAGAAGAAATATTGAAAATCAGGTTTGAAGAATCTTGCTTTGGACTGCAGGCCCCAAGTCCAACTGTGTTTGTACCTGGGTTCTCTTTTGCCCCATGCAATTCCCACTGTCAAATTTATTCCTTTCTGGTCTCTTCCCTTTTATCAGCTCTGGAAGTTCTAAATCCAAAAAAGATAAGTGCATCGGACACGGATATCCTTCAGAAGGGACTCACGGAAACAGATAGCTGGTGCCAGAGCCATGGCCTGAAGTTAAACGTCAAAAAATGTATAGTCCTACCCTTTGGGAAAAACAAGGTAACCCCAAGCTACCATATAGGTGGCAATCCACTAAGCACTGAAGAGGTTATCAGGGACCTGGGGACCCAGGTTGACAGTGGCCTTTCTTTTGACACTCACGTTGCTAAAGTGGTTAGAAAGACCTTCTACATTGCCCACCTTATCATGAAGGGATTCACATCCAGATCTAGTGAGGTCATTGTTCCCCTGTACTCTTCACTTATCAGACCAATGATCGAGTACAATGCCCCATTCGGGATGTATCTCACCCGACATCTGCAGCAATTGGAGAGACCCCAAAAGTTCCTCACCAAAAGGATAAAGGGACTTCAAAATCTGTCATATGCTGCCAGATTGAAGAAACTCCAGCTCTATTCAGTTGCATACCGTCTGCTCAGAGGTGACATGTGCCTGACATACAAGGCCATGTCCAACCCGGAATTAATGGACATGCTCCACCTCAAAAAATCCAAATCCACCAAAACCACTAGAGCAAGCAACTTAAACCTTAGCATGGATATAAATAGGACGTGCTGGAGGGATAGATTTATCACTCAGAGACTCCCTATGCTGTGGAATAAAATCCCGATCCATGTGAGGCAGAGCACCTTGCTGGCTCTGTTCAAGAGAAATCTTGACCTGTGGATGGGAGATCGAGGTTTATCCTGAATCATCTCTGTGTCACTGCTGGACAGAGGCACAACAAACTAATGGGCACAGTATTTTTTCATATAAGGGATGGCGTAAGCCACAAAAATTTGGGCTAGGCTTATAAATGCCTTAGGGCAGATAGCCTAGTATAAACCTATGAACCTATGAACCTATGAACCTATGACAGACCCAGAAAGTTGAAGAGCATTGTCAACAGATGTATTCTTTGTCTGTAGCAGAAACATTCAAAGGAATAGTGCTGTCTTTAGATAAATTAAAAGTTTCAGCTTTTGTAGTAACAGAGGTACGGCTGCCTTTAGTTAAATTAAGTTTCAGTTCTTGTAGTAGCAGAAGCAGAGCTTACTAATAACACAGCAGTTCCCTCAAATGGCAGCTCATTAGTGGTAGCATTCACAGTATTAAGCATATTCTTAGCAAGGTGACCAAAGTGAGCAGATGATTCGTCTCTTGGCCAGGAGAACATACAGCCTTCTTTAAAATCAGCAAAGTCCCTCAGAAGTTTTCTCCGCTTTATATCTTGCAGCTACTTTTCATAAGCAGTCACATCTACATTTTTTTTGATTTTCTGTTGTATAACTTCCCTGCAACATCATAGATAGTAGTTACTAATTTTCATTATGTGCTATGCATACATTACCTTTTAGACTCGGATATAATGACAAGATTTTGTTTTTTTTTTTGGATAAGGATTCAAACTCACTATGGTGAGAGGTTCAGCAAATACATCAAGGATCAGAATTCCGGAACTGCATTCACTGAAAACATCTTGTCAAAAAATAATTTTAAGGTGTTTTGTGGGTGGGGTGAAAGCCCCTCCTGCACATCCCAATGTAGGAGGCAAGCCGCCCACACCCCCAGACTTATATGTACCACCTCCAAGTTTGCACTATTCAAAGAATGGGGAAATGCTGCCAAAAAGGAAAGCATGTCTTTTACCACTCACCCAGAGTGATTTTCTATGGATGAAGTCCAATCTTTGAAGAGTCGAAGCTCAGGAAATCTAAGCTTGAGAGGTCAAGCTTTGTCAACCAGTAGGATAACCAGAAGCTGTATGCCACTGAAATGCCAAATGAGGCCAAGGTGAGAAATAGCTAACTCATGCTTTACTTATAAGTGGCTTTATGGAAATCATTGTGTTTAGGGTATGGCTGTCCTTGAACATTACTTATGAGAACTAGGCAGATCAATTAGGGGCCATGTCCTACATAATTTATCTGTTGTATGAATACAAGTTAATTTAATGAAAACAACTTAATTTCTGAGGGCAATTGGGTGTACTCCTTCAGCAAGAATTTCCATCTAGTGCTCTATCCTGAAGGAAGCATCTGCAGAACAGTGGCAGTACATTAGTGTTCCAAACCACTAAATCTGTCTTTTCATTTTAAATACATTTTGTGACAAATTCATTTAAAACAGAGTAAAAACCAGCTGACTTTTAACACCACCACATTTGCTATATCACATGACAAGGGTAATTAGTATAGGCATCAAAATCAGGGGAAGATTGACAGCCTTCATATTTAAAAGTCTGTAATACATAAAATCACTTATGTAAGTTAGAATTGAGCCATTAAATCAATATTTTGACTTCCTGTTTACTGTAACCATCATGACACTTTTGGGCTTTAATTTATTCCCCATATTTAGACTCTGTCTGCACCATTATAAAATCATTTGATAATAAATACAGTAATCTTGGAGTGACAGCATATAACTTTTTTAAATATGCATTAAGGCTTAATTGTTCATTTTGAAAAGTGAAATTATTTGCAAAACAGCAAAGATGTGATGCAGCATTTGCCAAAAAAAATGGTTTGAGTGTACTATGCTGATGTGGGCTGAAAGCAACACAGTGGCTATTCATAAGAGAAGAATATAATGCAAATTGTTTTATAACAGTATTGGAAACTGCATGGGTGAAAAAAAATCTCTTTATAAAAGAGCAGGTGCCACATGTAACAAGATTTTTACTACCTAGAATTATTTTAAGATGGTGTCATTGTGTGCTTTATTTAGCATTTGCAATTGTTCACAGTTGTGGCCAAATCTGTACAAAGAACAATTTAAATTAAAAATGTGTGTAAACTAGAACATATGACACATAAATAAAACATATAAATGGGGTCACTGTGCCATTAAGACCATTGTTCTTTTTCCATCCATTTATATTAACTGCTTTAAGGGGCCATTTACTATAAACAGAATGTATTATGTTTTACCATAATTTGGTGAGGCAGATATTGCATCTGTCTTCTTTTCTGTGAGTAGTTTTAAAATACTGAAAATTGGAAACATCTACTTGATGTTCAGATGTTAAATGAGTTGTCATCTGTACCCTTCTCCAAAAACTCAAACCATCTACCCCCTCTGCTGACCTCTTACCTGCTAAATATCTGCAAATAGCAGCTAAAGTTATTGCCTACCCTATTTCGATCCTAATAAATAGAACCATAACATCGGGAAAATCTCTCATATAATCCCCCTACACAAAGGTGGCAACTCAACAGAACTTTCTAACTTTCGCCCAATTGCACTACTCTCTCCCTTAGCTAAAATCATGGAAAAATGCATCCACCATCAACTGTTAGACCACCTTCTCCAAAACAGACTATTAGCTAATTCTCAGCATGACTTTAGACCTTTCCATAGCACCACTACTGCCCTCCTATCATTTTCTGACCACATTAACAAAAACCGTAACAATAACACCCCTGTCCTCTGCAATCTTTATTGATCTACAAGTAATCTTTGTGGACCTAGTGCAATTGTCTTTGGATCTTTATTGATCTCTCAGAAGCATTCAATATGGTTAACCATCAGCCACTGTTGAATATTTTAAAGTCCCTTTCACTTGATACTCAAGCACTACAGTGGTTCAAGTCCTACTTAGATAACAGGCAACAGGCAGTGCTTTGGGATAACAGTGTATCTACCCACCTTTCTGTCACCCTTGGTGTACCCCAAGGTTCTATATTGGGCCCTCTTCTATTCTCCATCTTTATAAATGATTTAACTATAAATATCCCCCAAGCTACATGCATACAATACGCAGACAATTCCACATTAATATGCTCAGCTACAGGTCCAACTGAACTGCAATCCCTCACCCAACATGTCTTTGAGCTAGTAGAAGAATGTTTTTTACAGCATTGTCTCTTCCTTAACCCCAAAAAGACGAAACTATTGCTCTTTACTCCTACACAAAAGTCCACCCCAATTGACTTCATTATCAAATCGAATAATGGCACAGTCATATCTCCTGACACTACCACCAAACTCTTAGGAGTAACTATTGACCACAACCTTAACTATGATACTCATATCAACACCACAATAAAATCAGTTAACAGAAAATTAGGCTCCCTCTATAAACTTAAACCCTTCCTCACTCCCATAGCTAGAACTACTATTGCCCATACCCACCTTATTTCAACTCTCTTTTATGCCTCTTCTATTTACACAAATCTATATAAAAGCAATATCAACAAACTGGCAATCTCCTACAATAACATTGCTAGATTTGCTACCGGCTCCCCTTTCAGAACCCACCACTGCCATAACCTGAAACAACTGGGTTGGCTGGAACTGCATAATCAAATTCTATTCCACCAACTGATTATTGCCCATAAAACCCTTCATCATCCAGGTAACACACCAATTCTTATGAGTCTAATCAGCCCATATAAAAATCTTACAAACCTATGCTCAGCAAATAAACTACTGGTATCTAAACAAAAACCCAACAATAAAGCAGGAGATTCGCTTTTCTCTAACACTGTGGGAAAAAACTGGAACCTACTTCCTGATGAACTCACATCTCTGTCTTCAACTGCACTATTCAAAACGAAACTCAAATTATACCTTACAACCCACTGGCTATGTCCCTAGATTTCTCTTCCTCTTATCCTAGGTTATACACTAATTATTACTCACTTTATGGCCCCTTTAAGACCATTACTTTCTAAGTTGGACTTATTGTACCTAGAAAAGACTGTATGAACATGTCACTGCCTTATAGATGACATCACTGCTCTTAAATAATTCTCCCAATCTTATTTATAACTATTCTTTCTCCTGTGCCATATTTATAACTTTGATTTGGGAATCTCCCACATCACTCTGCATACCCTTTTCTTCTGCTAATGTTTGGTCAAGAAAAGGAGAAAAAAATATATATAAGGGAGTATTCTATTTTGTTTTACTTTTATCTATCATGACTGCTAAATTACCATGTAAACTTCTGTTTTGTCTGACAAGTAAACTGTAACTGAAGTTGTAATGTTCTGTTTGTTCTTGTTTTTATGTGGAGCTTTTCTCCCCGGGCCTCTACTGAAAATGGACATATATCCAGTTAGACTAGCCAAGTCAACAAATGTAAAATAAAATAAAATAAATAAATAATGGGTTTTAAAAAGTATCACTGTGCAGGAATCTAAAGTTTAAAAATGTATTCCATTGTGGGGAGAAGAAAGAAGAAAACACAGTCCGTGACTGGAGTCTTTGCCTCTTTGCTGTGGGTATTGTTTTGTACAGAAAACTGTAGAGCTACTTTTGTAACTGGAAATGCTATACTTCAAAGATATCAGTATGACTTTGTGTTTGGCCAAGTCTAACCACAACTCGTTTTGTGACCCATCACTAAAGCATGCTTACATTATTCTTTTCCTGTTTTGTGGTACTTGTCTACCTGTAAAATGCATTATTTCACTGTCAGTAAGCAACCCAGGGTAATTTTATCCCCAGTTTGCTTTACTGTCATCTTCTATCACAAATGGTGTGTAGTTCAAGGACCAAATAGAGAAAAATGTATAAATAGGCTGTGCTATAAACAATTCAGCTTTCCGTAAATATTTATATGTATTTTTCCCACTAAGGGGTTTTCAGGCATCACAACCTGGAATCAAGCAACTAAATGTCTTTCAGCTTTTCCCACTTAGGGGTTGCCACAGCAGAACTCCAGTCTGCTCATGATTTGCAGTGAATTTTTACAGTGCTGAGTTGCCAGCCCAACAGCCCAAACACACCCATTCATGCTTGCATCTACCTGCATGTCTTTAATGTCACTCAACTGCGGGGAGAACATGTAGACTCCACACAGAAGGTGCTCCAGCCAAGAATCAAACAGCAGAACCTCTTGCTGTGAGGCGACAATGCTAACCACTTCACCACCACGGCCTGTAATTAAGCATCTAAATGGTCTGCCATAAATATATTTAGCTGCATTGAATGAAGACCCTCACTCCTAATTAAGCTGTGTGTGTGTGTGTGTGTGTGTGTGTGTGTGTGTGTGTGTGTGTGTGTGTGTGTGTGTGTGTGTGTGAGAGAGAGAGAGAGAGAGAGAGAAGTTAAACGTAGATATACACAATTTCTATAACCAAAGCTAACCCTTTTAGATGTGTATAGGTCAATGTGAAATAGCTTCTTTTAACTTCAAGGAATGCAATCTTCCTTTTCTGACTTTATTATATACTTAGGAAAAAAAGTGTGAGAATGCAACAGTAATAGTGATATTTGCCTTGCTCAGAACACAAAAGAGTCAGTTGTCCATAACATCACTACGATGACATTAATGTTTTACTAAATATGCTGAATCATAGATTGACACTATATGGTGGACTATAATATGTAATATGTTTTCAACAATGTGTGAAATTAAGTCTTCTTTTTCTTCCTCTCCTCTCTGCTCTTAACTACCCTTAACTGACTATGTCATCTTATTTTTCTTAACAGTAACCAAGCCAAATACTCAAATTTTATATTATTTAAATTTTTTAAACAGGTTACAACATAATGGATCAATTTCATGTTCAGCACAGGCAATAAGTAAGGACAGCAAAAACAGATCTGTAAGTGATTCAGTAGTGAAAGAAGAATAATAAATAACATGCACTGGTAGTAACAGGGTATAACAGAGATGTTACGCAAGCAATAATGTCAGACAGGGTAGATTTCATTGTGTAAATAGTGCATGACAAGGGGTGTTCTGAGGGCCTATACAGCCCTGGAAGACAGTAGTTATATAATAACATGCACCCCGGAGGGGATTATTGCACTTGGACTGTCAGTTAAAGTGTTTTTGTTTGCATTTCTTTTTTCATTTTATATTAATACATATTTTTTTTTATATTTTTGATGTAAAAAAGTTCCTCCACCTAATGTTTCAAACTTGCTGTACTATATCTAATTGTTTTTCAAAGAAATATTTTACATTCAAAATATAATATCCACAGAAACACACACATACACACAAAGCAATGTAAATACTTGATTAGTGAACACATCCTGAAATGTGTCATGTAAAAAAAATAATAATAATAATAAAACTGAATGCAAGGCTTTGCAGGCCGCCCCTACTCTTTGTATTCCATGACTTTGCAGCATAGGATATTGCTGTTTTAACTAATGAAAATCAATGAAATCTAAAGTCAGCCAATAATGCCAGACATTATAAGACTTTAAGAGATGACATGCCAATGGACTGCCTGTTGCTGTCAGAGCTGTTATTGTTTCTGTTCCTATCACTCTCTCATTCACTCTCACATGCTCTTTCTCTATCTTTCACATGCACATATACATAAAAAATACTCACTAAGAATTAAAGTCATTAAAATATGTCATAGTTTTTTTTATGCTCCTGAAGGACTGCCTGTTGCAGTCAGCTCTGTCTCTGTCACCCTTTCTCATTCACTCATCTCTCACACCCAAGCAAGCACACACAAATGCATACACAAACCACAAATACAGGCATATACACACTCACATGATTTTTCTTTTTATCCTTTAATTTACATGACTTTCATTTATACTTGTTATGAATTGTGGCAATTTGCTTTCTGCACACATGCACACGCGCACACACACGCACACACACACACATGCACACACGCACACACTTTTCTTTCTTCATTTTTGTAAATGACTTTGCCTCTTAATATTACTCTTGCTAAACAACAAAGTGCTGTTTAAAAAAGTGTAAAACCCTGGTGACCATTAGCTTTATTACTGTCCAAGCTTCACAACAGCTTAATTTGCTGCCATGAAGTGGTGGACTTGTCTTTCAGTGGACATTACCTGTATATTAGCATCCTGCTGGAGAACATTTGTTCTCCATTCAGGGTGGTGATGTAAAGGTCATCCATTCTCTAAATTACTTTTTGAGAGTGCGAGACCTGTACATCACCACCTTGACTGAAGAACAAACGCTCTCCAGCCGAGTGTTACTGTACAGGTATTGCAGACTGAAAAATGATTCTGATGTTTCATGGCAAGATAGCTCAGACATTTGAAAATCAAACAGCCTCCATTTTTTACACTTGCTAAACAGTGGTTTGCTGTTTAGCGAGTGTAAAATTAAGAGACAAAAGAATTTAAGAAAAAAAGGAAGAAGAAAGAAGTGTTTGTGAGTGTGTGTGTGTGTGTGTGTGTGTGTGTGTGTGTGTGTGTGTGTGTGTGTGCGTGCGTTTTTTTCTAAATGTGGGTGTGCTTGTGTGCATGTTAAAAAGAAAACCACCTCCATTCTTTTGACCATGAAACAGCATTATTAGCGATCATGAAAGATAAACCAAATAAAATAAAAAAATATGCGTCTGTGTGAATCTGTGTGTGCACGTGTGATTCTGTGTGAGTGTGTATGTGTGCTTGAGTGTGTTGGCATGTGTTGGCATGTGTAAGATATATATATATATATATATATATATATATATATATATATATATATATATATATATTAAATACCTACATAATTTATATTTTTGATGTAAAATACTTCCTCCAACAAAAATTATAAATACTACATCAAGTTTGAAACATTAGTCAGAGAAACTATTTTGCATCTAATATGCAAAACATATAAATAGAAAACACTTTAATACATTACCCATTCTCTAAGCAATATCATCTATCTGATATTGTGGAGACAGTGCCCTTCCGGGGGTGTAAAGGCCCTCCATCTGCAGTGTTGGGCCTCAGAACATCCTGAACATGTGTTATTTCCACAATAACACACATCTTGTTGGGAATTATTGCTTTCATAACATCATCCTCCGGTAAGGCAGGGTGGAGACCACTATGGACACAGTGGTCAGTTTCACTGTTGATACAGGTGTGGCAGCTGTCTCCTCACCTTTTCCTTCTGCAGGACTGAACTTGTAGGAAACAAAAACAATGAAGAGAAAAAAAGCAACCAGAAGAAAAATCATATTAGCATGTAAACAAACATGCATTATAATTAAATGGATAAAACAACCACCATCAATATTCACGCTCACCTTGATGCCCAGTGAGTCTTGCACACATCTTCATGCAGGCTAACTGGATAGCATCAATCTCTTGCGGTCCTAAAAATCATGAAAGATTAACAGAAATACTGTAATTTATTATCACCTGCAGAACTCACAACTAGCTATATACAAGCCCTGTATAAAAGCGCCTCTGTAATATCAACCAACTTGTAAAACGCAGTTGGCTCTGTCTTCCTAACTTCTTCTCATTGGCTGAGAAGATTAGCATGATACCTCCATGGGTCACTGTACTGGTGACAGGGCTACTGCATAGTATGAGCTTTGCTAATGGCAGCAGTTGGGTCTCTGACAAGCTGCTGCCATGCATCCACTTTGTACAGCAGTCTTCTTAATTGCTCAAAAAGTGGTTCCTGTGGTCTCTGTGCAGATGGTGCAGGAAAATCCTACACCCCTCAGTGTGCCATAAAGAATCTGTCTCAATGCCAGTGCAAGTAGCTGCTATGGTCACTTTCTAAGCATGACTCAGGAAAAAAATGTCCTCATGTGGCACGTACAACATTTAAACCACAAGAAACACATCATTAAGCAGCAAGGCAGCATGAGGTAACATGATGGAAAAGAACAGTAGTGTGCTTACAGCTGAATGGGGTGGCACTAACCCACCCATTACACACTAAAGCACAGCTCTACAACACAATACACAACTAAGCACCAAGGCAATGCATTGCTGCCCAAATGTTATAGGTGGTCTTATATTATCATGACCCATTCATTGACCTAGTAATAACATAACGCAGTGATGGACTGGGCTAAAGACTAGCTTGTGCATGCACAGTCTGTACTTCAAACTATCAATCGTATTCATGAACAGACCTGAGCTCCATACCACTATATAATGCAGTATCACACCATGTTGTAGCTGCTGACATACTACATGTGGCATAGTACATTAGCATAATAAGGACCAGTATTAACACGCTAAAAGACCCTGTTACCATTACAGTGCTAACTACCATATAGGAAAATATTACAATTTTTGTAGCAGATGTTTTTATGAATTTTAAATTGAATATTTTACAAGAGAAGTATATAGCATAGTTGTGCTACAGGGGCACACATGGTCAGTAAGAAGGACCACAGAAAGTGTACCTGTAGTGCATGAGTATTGTATTACAACAACCTATATATACGAGGAGGGTCAGTGCTGTAGGGGGGCTGGGACCACACAGAGTATAGTGAGTGGCAGTCTTTAGCCTACTAGTTGTAAACTAGTATGGCAGAGATTGGTGGCATGACTCTGCTTTGTGGCAACACAAATTGTGGGGGTGTAGGTAGGAACACAGAATACTGCAAGGGTCTGGCCGACATCCACAAGGATTTAGTAGGGTTATAATGGCAACATGGATAAGGCTGAAGAAGTGTGCATATGAAACATGCTGCCATGTTGTGACATCACAAGCTGTTAGTTATGCCATTTGATGTATTCACACTACTACTGCAGGGTGGACTGTGGGTGCTTGCTGTGTTACGACACTGTATGGCATGTTGTAGTTTTAATACATTTTTGTGTTTTTGTTTTCCATCTTGCAGTAAGTGAATGAAAACTTTAGGGTGGTTGGAAGAAACACTTGTTATACAGAGAACTTTGGTGGCAGTTGACTTTAGGGACTGACAAGCTGTTTGAAATAAATGATTGTGTATCTTTAAAATGTGTTTTCAGGTTTAATCATTGCATTGTTAATGCATGACTGGTGTTTGTTCATTATTTAAAGTGGGTTCTTAATACTTGTTTCAGATCAAATGTGATGTACAGGATGAGGCTCCATGTAATGTTCCCTGTTACTGTTGAAATTTGCTGTGAATTAATAGTTTGTGTTTTAAATTTCTAATTTTGTTTTTTTTATGTCTGTTTGCGCAGCGCAGAGTACAGCAATGCCAAGCTGCTCTTACATATAGACAGCTGACACCTGCTAGACATCTAAAAATAGAGACCAGGTGTAATTAATTATCATATCTGTTTTTTTCCCCTTTAATGTCCATATTTGTGGTGCATCACAAAGTGCAGCAATGCCAAGCTACGCTTATACATACACAGCTGTCACCAGCCAGACATCTAAAAATAGAAACTGGATGTAATTTATTATTTATTTCTGGCTATGTTTAAGTGAGTTTGCACTGAGAAACATGGCAGCTTAGTAGTATATGTAAAGGTATACTAATTTATATCCTGCCGAAGTAACTAAATGAGTAGAGTGATGGCCTAAAGCTTCGTAGGTTGGGGATTTGGTCCCTAGCAGACATACCATTTGTTTAATGTAATGCAAATTTTCATTTAATTTAAAAACAAAACTTTAACATTTGGATGAGCTGTGCAGTGCTAAGCACTACTTAAATGTGATTAATGGCTACTGATATTTGTGCACTGCTAAGCTTTGCTAAAACTGTGGTTGTGCGAGTCTTCACTATGCTCAGTTCCACTTAGCTGGTTTGCATGCTGCTAAGCAACACAGCGCTTTTTTGAATGTGGCTGCTGAATGACATGTAAGGATGGAAAAACAGCCTATATTAAGACCAATAGTTGGGAAGTCTGCAACAGTTGTTGGAGTCTTTCTAACTGTCAGTATGCCAGGCAGTATTGGAGAAGGTGTGCACTTTTGGGCGCAGAGATCATGTGTGCAGGAGTCCAGGGTTTTTGTTGGCCTCCAGATACGCAATTATGAACCTAGGCTGCTGCAGGGCAATTATCATGGCTTAGAATGCAAGGCTCAGGCATGGGATCGGTTGGCCAGGGAAGTTACCAGTGCTACTGGTATCCTTCTCACTGGTGAGCAGTGTCATTATCACTATGATGACCTGAAGCGCAGAAAGAGGGGAACATTGGACACCTGGGTCCAAGAGGCCAGGGCTGGGCATGCCCCAGACATATGTAAGTATTTCTTCCACTATTTTACCAAAATGCAAGCTGACTCTGTGCAAAACTGGTATACATAACAGTGCTCTTCTCTTCCAGCAGCTGCAGTTTAGAGGGCTCACAACATGCAGTCTCATGCCGGGTGCCTGGCCAGGTTACGTCATGAGTGTGGGAAGTACAGATACATTATGCTAACTGTAGTGCAATAAACAATTAACATTAAAAACTGTATTGAAATAAAGAATAAACAATAAAGACTGTAGTGCAATAAAGAATAAACAATAAAAACTGTAGTACAATAAATGGACAATTAGAACTGTAGTACAATAAATGAACAATAAAAACTGTAGTGCAATAAACAATACCAATAACAGTAAGCAAAAAGGTGTAAAGCAGGATTGTGGTGTCATACCATAATAGCAGTAGAGCTGTATGCATTGCATGTCTATGGTAAGGTTGCTGCAGTCAACTGTAAAACTGTAATGACTGTAGAATGTAAAATAATGGTCTGAAAAATGTATTGCACAACTCATAGTATGGTTCAAGGCTGTCTCCAGGCCAATTTCAGTCACATAATGCTCTCTTTTCCTCCCATTCCAGGAACAACAGTTATATGGATGAGCTAGCCCACTTTATGGGCAGATATTGTGTGTAGACTTCACAGATAATTAACACCAATACCAATAAAGTGTTAAGCAGCATTGTGGTTTCCTAATTAAATCTGTCTTAATAGTTTCAGTAGGGCTGTATTCATTGCATGTCCGTTCTAATGTCACTGCAGTCAACTGTAAAATTGTAATGGTTGTAGAATGCAAAAGTAATGGCCTGAAAAACGTATTGCACAACTCATTGTATGGTTCAAGGCTGTCTCCAGGCCAGTTTCAGTCACACAATGCTCTCTTTTCCTTCCACTCCAGGAACAAAAGGTATATGGGTGAGGTAGCCTACTTTATGGGCAGATATCGTGTGTAGACTTCACAGATAATTAACACCAATACCAATAAAGTGTTAAGCAGCATTGTAGTTTCCTAAATAAATCTGTCTTAATATTTGCAGTAGGACAGTATTCATTGCATGCCTGAACTACATTGCTTCAGTCAAATGTTACATTATTTGCAGATGTCCCCTGCAGTCACAACTTTTGGGTTCTACTCCCATGCCTGCCAACTAAGGCATGATGGCTGTCTAGTCTACTTAATGTACACAAACATACTTCTCAACTGTCATTATTTTTCATAATTAATTACAACTGCCTAATATGTCTGGTCCATGATTACCAGATAAATGATTACTTGGAATGCAATGATTTTCAAATCCATTTACAGAACAGCTTGCTATTCATGTAAGTGCACATTATTTAAAATGGTTCTGTGCAGTTGTGTACCTGCATTTGTTACTGCTTGGCCCATACTATCCCATGCTAACAGCTTGAGAGGTATGTACGTGCTACATCAGCTATAGAACAATTGCAGTCACTGTATTCACAACTGACACTGCACACCTGTAGAGTATGTATTACCAGTCTTTTTAGGGATATCATCTGTGTTGTCACTAATGGTATGTTTTCCTCTCTCTCCCCACCCCTAATCTTCTTTCATTTATTATTGTTATTTATTATTATGATTTAATATCAACATATTTTGTTAAACTAACTCTTTTGTTAGCCTTATGGGTTATTTCATACCGGCTTGCTGTTAACATACTTATTGATATGTTACTTAATGTTGTGTTACTCATAATATACCTTAATATGTATTTGGATTAATCAGTATTATGTTCCATCCTGTTAATACTAACATTGGTTTGGTTACTATTAACTTTAACTTATTGTTATAACTACTTTACTACAGTGCATCAAGGTTGGACGGTTCCTCGTGATCTGCCAACCTTGCTTCCTCTGGCCATGACATGAAGTTCCAGCACATCTGGAACCCAGCCTGGTGGTGCCCTCTCTGCTGCCCCTGCACTACCTGCAGCATTGGATAGTACCACCCCGCGGGATGGAGACAAGCCCCCTCTGGGAGCGGTGGTATAGGGGAAGTTGTCACCCATGACGAACTGCCAGGTTTGGTGCACAGGATCGTCATCAGTGGGTTTGGACAATGCCTGCACCAGATAGACAGTATGCTGGCCACCCTGGTGGGACAGGCTCACCCTGGATTCCCAGCCTCCACAACTGCCACCCTTGGAATAGTGAGAGAGCAGTGATGACAGTCTCATGGGTGGGGACGTGAGTCACACTACTACCTTGTGGAGGCACATTGGACTGTGATTCCACAACACCCTCCCCATCCAAGGTATTCACCCCCTCTTGTGTCACACACCACCCCTGTCTGCTGTCTTGTCTGTCTGCAAAAGCTTCCTTACCTACCCAACTTACCTCCCCCACGTGCACCTATGTCCCTTTCCCAAGATTCTACTCTCACTTAAAAAAAAAAATGGGCACCTGCCCCCCCCCCCAAAAAAAAAA
This sequence comes from Protopterus annectens, assembly GCF_019279795.1. Lineage (NCBI taxonomy): Eukaryota > Metazoa > Chordata > Ceratodontiformes > Protopteridae > Protopterus > Protopterus annectens. The sequence goes on from NC_056733.1 coordinate 1,521,554,101, forward strand.
AATCCCATGCATAGCTCTGCATTTTGCACATGTCCACTGGACATACATAATTTGGTCCAATTGGCTTAACAACGCAGTTATGTTGTCCTCACCCCTCTATCTGGTGGTGAGAGTCCAAAGTCATCTACAAATTCTGTCAAAGTGCACAGTTTTTGCTGTACAAGAAATGGATAGCTATGTTTTTTTCCTACACCCTTCCTGCACATACCTATCTGCCTTTCATTATGTTTTTCCCCCTGCTTGCACCCCATTTCACCACTTTCCTATCTCCCATTTTTTCTTTTCTTTATATATTTTTTTTGCATGATGCTGCAATTAAAAAGTAATGGAAAAATGGGAGTGCACGTTGAAATATGGTGCAAGAGTGCACCACTAGAAAGCCAAACACAAAATAATGGATGTACATGAGGTCTCTAATAGCTGGTAAAAGTGCCCTTTTATCAGCAACATTTAGAAACACAGCTGCTAATGCATTAATGGTAAAATACATTTTCAACTGGGACTCTGCGGAAGAAATGCATCCATATAAAGCCATGCACATAATGATGGATGTATCTTGCAAATCCAATGACTGTACCAGTGATTCAGTAGCTCAGTCTGTTAAATGCCTTGTAGACAGTACATTTTGCCACACACAGTCCTGGGTTCAAATCCAGAGGTGTGTAGCATTTAAGTTACATTATTGTGAAGCCAGCAATTAATGACTGAGTCAAGCGCTCTTTATCCACACAATGCATTTCAAATGAAATGTCTGCTTTTTACTGATGGAAGTCACAGGTCTGCAGATAGGAACATACTTCACATATCCCCATGAAAAAACTATAAGTGCGTAAAGTGTCAGGTCATGCATTAATATGCATTCACAGAGGATTTTAACTCAGGTAATGCAAATGAGGCCAACTAATATCAGAGTGCAGCATGCAATCCTTTCATACTCACAGTGCAGATTAGTTCAGGTGCACAACTAACATACACATATGACACCCCTGCTTGTAACAAGGTCTGCCACTATACCCATTCCAAATGAGTACCAGACTGTAGCACATGGCCTGACAGTTGCCCAACTGGTGGACATATATTTGTCCCCTATGTTGCTCAAGGACACAACAAACATGTTGCCTAGCACTCTGTTATTGACACAGTTGCCTAACATACTTACCTTAAATGCATGGGTTAATTGGAGTGGAAAGGGTACCCTCACTCTGGCTCTGCCTATACAACAAGGCTGACACAGCTCCCACAGTGACTTTTATGGCATGTTGTCCTCCAAAGTGTTCACACTCTCTGTCTATGCCTATTACCTGCTGCAACAGTTGCAGACTGTAGTACACACATAACACCTCTCTATGTAAAAGTTTCTGCTACAGACCTACCCTCTGTGATGGAGTAGTCTCCTCACCCCAGTAATGTCCAGCACAACATATCAGAAAGGACTTTTAATCTACATGAAGGCCTTCTATCTTGTATGGTGGTTGCATGTCATTGGCTAATTATAGTGCAAATCAGCTGTGTTGGCTGAAATTACCATTTCAGAACCACAGACTGGTTAATAGGCAATCACCTGGTAATGACAAGCATGTTAAAAAGGCAAACAGCTGGCTAAGGGGAACCATTCTGAATGAGACTTTCCTCACACAGAACAAGCATTTGCAAAATCTCGAATATTACCACATATCAACAGAGGAGTTTTACATTCTATCAAGTATGTATGTCACCTTTTGGTTTACAACAGGATGCAGATGTGTGATAATACTTTCAGTGAATATGGATTACAGCATTAAACCTTTCTTAGAACTGTGATAATGACATGCCATTGATCTCCAGTTTTGTTGCACCTATAGAGGACATACAATACATCAAGGGTGGAATGTTTTTTGTCAATATGGCATACTGGTCTCGTGGGACTATCCCTTTATAGTGGCTGTAATGGCACACTGCTATTTGTTTGGCACTGTTGTTTTGACATATTATCATAGGGGTTGCCTCTAGGGGACACACTACAATAGACGGGGACACACTACAATAGACTCCAGTGTTGTGTGTGACCATACAGCAGTATCTGTCATGGCACACACGGGAATAGCTGACTATCATTAGTATCTTAGTTGTATCCACATGCTTAGTATATTTGCACATTGTGGAATATGACGTGTGTGATCAAGCAGTGGATACTTCCAGCCATTCTATTCTTGCTGTATCTCTACATAATGTACTTCCATGTATGTGATCCTGACATGTGTTCCCATTTTGTTTTCTTTCAGGAAACATGTATCCAAGATGCCGTTCACCTTTCAGTGATGCAGAGAATGATATTCTGGACCTCAACTGAAATAAAATACGAAACCTATATTCTAGGCGATGTCAATATCGACTGGAATAAAATCAACATGCCATCCCCCTCACTATCCATTAACCTTTACAACTTCACTCAAGTAGTCCTTTCAACAACTCGCCCTAACAAAAATCACCTCCCCAGGGTCCATCATAGATTGGATTCTAGTCTCCCATCCAAACAAAATCACTCAGTGTGGCACTATCCCTGACACCTTCAGTGACCATCTCCCTGCCTTCATGCATCAATCAGCTACCTCCATCCATCACCAACATCTCTACATTCAAACTTGCAACCTCAGCAACTTCAACCCCTTAATTTTTTTCTAACATCTTTAAACAAATTAACTGGCAATCCCTAAACACTCTCCCACTTGACAACACTGTTGAGCATTTTAACTCTGTCTTCATAAATACTCTTAACTCCCTAGCCCTTCTAAGAAATAAATGAATCAAAGCTAATTCTGCTCCATGGCTGACCAAAGAAACTAAACAAATTATGCGTCACAGAGACAAATCCTGGAAGCTCTATCAGAAAAATAAACTGTTCTCTGCCTTGCTCCAATATACCCAACTCCACAACCAAGTAAAAAAACTTATTACCAAGGACAAAAAAAACTACTATAATAAACTTCAGTCCAACAACAATAAGAACCCAAAACAATTCTGGAAATCGGTCAACTCCCTTCTCCATCCTGGATCGCAGAACAATCCCTGCCCTGACCCTAGTTTAACTGACAGTGAACTGAGCTCCCATTTCAACACCTTCTTTACTGAATCCATAGCTAAGCTAACTAAAACATTCCCAAATAAGAATCCACCTAACTCCCCCTTCACAACGCCCAACAACCCAAATAACAATCCCCTTAATTTCCATTTCAAACCTGTTTCCACCATTTTTATAAAAAAGCTTCTATCCAAGCTAAAGCCATGCTCTAACGCCCCTGATAACATTCCCTCCTCCTTCCTCAAACATGCAGCTGAAGGTATTGCTCTCCCAATTAGTATTCTGATTAATAGATCATTAAATGAGTCGTACGTACCGAAACTCTGGTGTTCAGCCTACATTCTACCTCTTCACAAAGGAGGCAAAAACACCACTATTTCTAACTTCTGCCCCATTGCCCTACTCTCTCCAATATCTAAAATTCTAGAAAAATGTGTCTACCACCAACTTTTGCCTTATCTAATTCAAAATCACCTCCTAACACTCACCCAGCTGGCTTCCATCCTGGCCACAGTACCATAACTGCCTTAGTATCCTTCATAGAAACTGTTAATCAAGCCCGAGACTCTGGACTCATTGTATCCACAGTACTGCTAGATCTTTCGAAAGCCTTTGACACCATCTCCCATATGCACCTTCTCCATCATCTCGCTAACCTTAATCTCTCCCCTAATACTCTATCCTGGTTCTCCAGTTACCTGTCTGACAGATCTCAAGCTGTCAAATGGAAGAACTCCTCCTCTTCCTTCTTGCCTACACCTACTGGCGTTCCTCAGGGGTCCATCCTTGGACCCATGCTTTTCAACATCTTTATAAATAACCTTCACACAGTCATCCCTGACACCACGGTCGTCCAATACGCTGATGACTCTACCTTGGTCTGTGCCGTCCCCAACATTCCTGAACTACTGACCAAAACTCAATTAGCCTTTTCCACTACAGAGAACTGGATGCACCAAAACCACCTTTCCCTCAACTCCAATAAATCTAAAATACTAATTTTCCACCCTCCAAGGTTTCCTCCGTGGACAAAAACACTTTCAATGTCCTAAGCCAAACTAACACTGCCATTGAAGTGGTCCCCTCTGCAAAACTCCTTGGCATTACCATAGATGAACACCTCAAATTTGATCTTCACATATAACAAAACATAAAGAAAACCCACCAAAAGCTAGGTATGCTATATAGGAACAATCATTTTCTTTCCAACTCCTGTAGGCATACCCTGGCAATCACCTACCTCCTACCTTCCCTTCTATATGGAGCCCCTCTTCTAACCAATCTGTCTGCTACTAACACCTGTAAGCTCAAAGCTTGTATAATAAGATCTCTAAATTTGCCACCAAATCCAAAACATCAACTCACCACTGCCTCAGCCTACAATCTCTGAACTGGTTAGAACTCCCTAACCACCTAGACTATCTACAACTAACCACTGCTCATAAATTAATATTCTCCCCTGATAAATGCCCAGCCTTAAAAAAACATCCTTCCTCCATACATCCCAAACAGATCACTGAGATCTGAACACCAAAACCTAATCTCCATCCACAAACCCAAACGTCCCGCTGGCCAGCTTTTACTCTCCTTCTCTCTAGGTAAAAAAATGGAACTCTCTGCCTCCTTCACTTAGGACTATACCCAATACTGAATCCTTCAAGACCCAACTTTTCCTTCACCTATCTTCCAAATGGACATGCTCCTGCTTTCACCCCACATAAATTATTGGGATTCCTCACTAGGCTCTCCTGACTCCCACTCCACTATACTCTCTTACTTATTCTTATTGCTCCAAAATCCAGAACAAGCAGACTCCAAGCATGTAAATATTGTAATCATCTGAAAAGTAAAAAAAAAAAAAAAAATGTATGAATTCCTACTCTTGTATTTCACTTTGTAACCTTATTTGTATTTTAACCTTTATTGTATTGTATTGTGATGGAGCTTTTCTCCCCAGGCCTCCACTGAAAATGGGCACTTCTTGGCCCAGTGGACTTCCCCGGTAATCAAACTGATAATAAATAATAAATAAATATTAAATTGGAAGGCCTCCAGCAGCACAATGGACTCCTACTGTCCAGGGAGAGGCAAAAGAGGGAACAGTGGGCAGCACTGTGGGCTGACCCTGTTCGTGCCGTGAATGCCACAGGTCATCAGAGCAGGACATATGAGCAGGTTTGGCACAATGCAATGGACATGATCAATGCTGCACACAGAAGAGCAGCAGATGTAGCCAGAGATCGTAGTGTCACCGATGGAGGGCCTGCAGTGGAACAACTACAGTCAGCCACTGAGGAATTCCTGGTGAACCTAGGCACACACAACAGCTCCTAGGCATCCATCACATTGTACATCATGGACATGGGTGCCACAGTTTCCATAGCAGAGGAGCATGCATGTAAGCTTAGTCTGATCACCGTTGCAATAATGTAGCATTCAGTGTGCCAGGGTGTACATACTTTTATGTGGGGGGCGGGGTCAGGTTTTTGTTCTTTGGGGAGAAGGTTTTAACTGCAGTTTGACTCTCATACTCAGATTTTGACCAATATAACAACACAGTAGCTACTGTAAATGTGAGATATATAGCTGTATTACATTGTTGTGGTGCAACATGCAGTGGTATTGACATTACCTCTATCTCAACTTTTCACAAGTCTGTCAGGTATCAGACAAGGCCGTGATCCTGCTCCTGGTAAACATGACACTGTTTTGTTATAGCGTTGAAAAATAAAATAGAAATGCTGGTTACTGCCACAGCACGCTTGCTTATAAAGAAGATACATAAATGGATAAATAACTCAAGCAAGCGTTGACCGAGTGAGAGATAACATTCAATGTGTAAAAAGTCCAAGCAATCCAGTCTTCTGGAACAGATAAATCAGTTTATTACACAGATAAACCATGATAAGCGCTTTCACTAACTAGTAGCTTCTTCAGATCACAAACAGGAAGCACAAAAAACATGTGCTTTAAATATCTGCATGTTAATTGATCAACCAACTTTTAAAGCAGAAGCGCCATAAAACAGAGCAAACAAAACAAGAATAAAAACTAGATATATAAACATAATATCATTGACATTTCAGGATGCAGCATAAAATAAACAATGATATATGTATCTTCTTTTAAAAATTTTTAAAGGGCTTCATTCCATAAAAAACAAAAGAAATTAGAGCAAATATAAAAACATACTGTGAGCAGCATACTGTCAGGTACGAAAGTATATACAGCTTAATATATAACTGCATGTAATGGTCATATTGAATAAAGCCTTAATATATACAGTTAATAATACGAAGCAGCTTAAAAACTATACAAAGTAGGTGCCATCAAGAACACAAAATTAGCAATAGAAACCATATACAAATCGAAAGAACTATCATCAGCCAAAGTGATGCTTGTTATGATAAAATCAATGCGTAAACAGAGATGTATATCTGAATGTTTATAAGAATGTATATCTGAATATTTAAATATTTATAAAAGTGTATATAAATGTAGTGTCTTAATAAATATATATCTAAATATAAAAGAATTGATGTATGAATAAATGTGTGCAATAATAAATAAATAAATAAATAAGTTATTGTCTAAAAGTATGAAGCTAAAACCATTAACATTAACAATACTACAATAAGGAATGAATAAATGTATGTATATATGTATGTATGGGAACAGATATCAAAATACATTAAAGTCTTGAAAAAGTCAGAACTTAGTATGCCTACGTTTCTTTAAATGTGGTCTGATAGATGCCCTTTCATTTAAGCCATGTCCTTTATCAGCTCTCAGCAAAATAATCCACCTACTTTCTCTGTCTTCGGTATGATTCATGATGTCACCTCCTCTTGCATTAACATTCATTTTCTCCAACACCCTAAACATGAACTTGTGTTCAGGACTTGTTTGTGTGACATGCTTGGCCAGTGCATTCTGCAGATTACCTTTCTTTATATTGTAGCAGTGTTCTCTTATTCTATCTCTTAATACCCTATTCGTTTTACCTACATAGAAACATGAACACAGTTCACATACAGCAAGGTATATGACATCAGGTGTCATACAGTTGGCATTGGCTCGGGTATATATTTCCCTCTGTGTATCTGGATGTATAAATACTATACTAGAATCTATTGAGGAACAGAAATTGCATTGTCCACAAGGTGTGGTACCGTAACTAAAAGTCGGGTGCATACTCTTATTTGGTGGATAGCAAAGCAATCTTTTAAGATTCTTCTTATTCCTATAGGTAAAGGACGGAGAATCACCTACAATATTTGTCAGTATGACGTCAGTTTGTAGTATATTCCAATGTTTGGAGATGATGTCTCTAATTTGTTTATTGTCTGCTGTATATGAAGTCAGAAACCTAACTTTTGCATTTGTGACTTCTTTGACATCATTAATTGCTGTAGGCTTGGGCCCAAAATATGGGGTACCTAATGTCGAACGTAAGCTTAAAGCATTATCAAACTGTAAATCTACCTCCGTAGAATTATAGCCTCTCTCAGCAAACTTCTCTCCCAAGTCATTTAAGTCTGCTATAAAGCCTTTGTCATTGGAATTCAACCTAGACATTCGTAGGGACTGTCCTTTCACTATGTTACTGAAAACATACTGAGGGTGCATACTAGTTCTGAATAGTAAAGTGTTCCTATAACAAGGTTTCCTAAAAATCCCAGTGTTAAACATTCCACATTCGAGTTTTTCGATATATAGATCTAAAAATTCAATTTTCAATGATGAATATTTCATTGTAAATTTCAAACATGGTGTAATATTATTCAAGACCATATTGAAACTAAGCAGTTCTTCTATATTACCATCCCATAGAATAAACACGTCATCCACAAAACGTCTATAAAATCTTACATATTTCTTAAACATATATTCTTTAAATAACAACTGTTCTTCCCAGTAAGCTAGGAACATATTGGCGTAGCTGTTGGCACAAGGAGTGCCCATAGCTACGCCGTCTAATTGCTGATAAATATTATCAGTAAACATAAACACATTATTTTCCAGCACTAGCTCAAGGAAATGTACCAATAGGTCAATTAAAACATTGCCATAGGTACTATGTTCTGTAAGGTAATTACTAACATAAGTTAGACCAAGATCATTAGGGATGACTGTGAACAACGATTGTATATCAAAAGTTACTAAAATCAGATTTTGAATAGTATCCATTTGGTTATTAATATAATACAAATCTGTTAAAAACTGTTTAGAATCACGTAATACAAATTCATTTTTGTTTAAAATACACCTTAAATGTTTCTCAGTAAAAACTGACAAATGCTCCGTAACCCATCCTTGCCCTGAGACTATTGGTCTCATGGGTGGCTTAGTAATGCCTTTGTGAATTTTGGGTATTCCATGTATAACTGGGATGGTAAGCATCTTAATATATAAATAATTATACTCATTTTTATTTATTAAATTACTTATATAAATATCTGTTAAAATACCATGTACATATGCACACATTTCATAGACCTTAGTAAAATCAATTCTTATATAAAACACATCACTTAACATATTATACATTTCATTCTGATAATCTATAGTATCAAGTACCACTATACCAGAGCCTTTATCTGCTGGTCTAATTGTTATATTTAAATCATTTCTTAAATTATGAAGGCTCTTTCTTTCTTGATATGACAGATTATTATTAAACATGAAATTAGAATTATTCAGTCTCTTTTTATGAAAATACTTATAAATCTCATCTTCTGTAGTGCGTAAATATGCTTCAATTAATGGATGATTAACTGGTGTATAATCACTCAGGTTCTTGAACACAAATCTATCATTGCCAGTAGTTGACTCACTATCAGTCTTATTAATAGAAGTATCATTATAAATGTGCTTGAGCATAACATTTCTGCAAAACATTCTAACATCTATGATGGTTTCATCTAGCATACTGTTGCTATGAGGAATGAAACTTAGTCCTTTGACTAGTAGATTAATGTCATGCTGTGATAGCGGAACACTGGACAAGTTAAAAACTAAATTTTGTTGTGGTTTGTCCACATTTTCTTTAGCGTTGTGTTGGTGAGTGACTCCCCTGAGAATTTCCTTTTTTGCCGCCCTCGACTGTTCGAGCGTGTTCTGCTTAAGTTCTTCTCCTGGCGTATTGCTAAAGGGAAGGAAAGATTTAAAGCTGCTCCTTTGCTAAATTCATTTGTTTTAGATCTAACAACCTGCTCTTGGCCATTTAACAATCTATTCTTAACAACATTCACAGTAGGATATAAATTTACATTTTCATTCATACTGTTATGCGTTATATGTATAACATCTATGGAGTCATTGCTGGTTGCTATTTCTTCATTACTAGCAACTAAGTTGGTAGAAGGACAAATAGCAGATATAGTATCAGAATCAACATATTCATTAGCAATGGTTGGGGCCTCTCTTGCAACTTCTGACACATTAGAAACAGCTGCAGGAGATAAAGCCACTTTATCAGTGCTCTGTAGAGTCTTATGTTGTTGGAAAGTTAAAGTGCCTTGCTTGATAGCAGATGCAGGCATACGTTCTGGGACACGCCTTTCCCAGACAAAAACTTGCCCTGTTTTAAAATCTTGTATATCCCTAGAAACTTTACTTTGTTTCTGCTGAAATAATTTACGCTCGTAGGCAGATACACAGTCTAGTATATTGTCAAACAAATCATGTATAGCCAACTCTGTATAGTCTTTAAATAACTCTTGCTGTAAATCATTGATTTTACTAGTTAGAAGTTGTTCTTCGGGTTTGAAAAAATTAATCAACAGTTGTAAATATTTACGGCTAGTCTCAATATTTATCTGCTGCCACAATGACAGCAATTCTGGGTACTCATTGCCTTGACTAGGCATAGAGAACACCCTGAGCCCACGTGGTATAATAGCATTATCTAAGCAAAATTGAAAATGCTGCCTTTGCATTTGTAAACGTTTCAGTTTATAAAAGTGTTTCTCTATGTCATTAAGTATTAAATTAGCTCTTTGAAAGTCCACATCACGCTCACCCATATTAGCTGGTAGTTGTTCAGTTGTTAGCGACCATAATGTAGTAAGAGTCCCATCAATATGCTGTTTAAACTTGGCTTCCATCGCTGCCTTGCCCCGGTGTTCACTTCTGGGCTTATAGGGAAGCTCAATAAATTTATTGAATTTAAATATTCAGATATACATTCTTATAAACATTCAGATATACATCTCTGTTTACGCATTGATTTTATCATAACAAGCATCACTTTGGCTGATGATAGTTCTTTCGATTTGTATATGGTTTCTATTGCTAATTTTGTGTTCTTGATGGCACCTACTTTGTATAGTTTTTAAGCTGCTTCGTATTATTAACTGTATATATTAAGGCTTTATTCAATATGACCATTACATGCAGTTATATATTAAGCTGTATATACTTTCGTACCTGACAGTATGCTGCTCACAGTATGTTTTTATATTTGCTCTAATTTCTTTTGTTTTTTATGGAATGAAGCCCTTTAAAAATTTTTAAAAGAAGATACATATATCATTGTTTATTTTATGCTGCATCCTGAGATGTCAATGATATTATGTTTATATATCTAGTTTTTATTCTTGTTTTGTTTGCTCTGTTTTATGGCGCTTCTGCTTTAAAAGTTGGTTGATCAATTAACATGCAGATATTTAAAGCACATGTTTTTTGTGCTTCCTGTTTGTGATCTGAAGAAGCTACTAGTTAGTGAAAGCGCTTATCGTGGTTTATCTGTGTAATAAACTGATTTATCTGTTCCAGAAGACTGGATTGCTTGGACTTTTTACACATTGAATGTTATCTCTCACTCGGTCAACGCTTGCTTGAGTTATTTATCCACTGTTTTGTTATAGATGTAGGTTTACAGAACTGTAATCCCTAAAGTTTTATCCCAGGCCTGCTGCCTGGATTGCTGTACAGTCAGCATGATTGCCAACTGCACAGATATTTTCTGACTGTATACATGTTAGAGTCATACCTATACTTGTAGGTCTGCCACACTGATAGATGTGACAGTACTGTCAGAACATTACAGATTGTCATATGTGTCAACTGTGCAGAGTCTTCACAAATGTTTACAGTGCACCTCATTGTTGCTGATGAGATTTCTATGTAAATAGTTTTTATTTACAAGTACCTACAGCTGTATGTGGGAAAGGTAATGACCTCTTGTCCTACTATATGAGGACAACAGTGTATAGAGCTTTACATATATTGCAACATAGTACTGCAGAGCATAATAGTGCATGTATTAATGTGCTGCTTTTTCCTTTCTTATCACAGGTGACCAAGGGGGTTGGTCTCTGTCCCCTACACAACCTGATGTCAGTGTCTCTGCAGACTCTGATGATGATGTTGGCCAAACTGAGTGAAAGCCTTGGAGAGGTCAAGCAAGGCTGTGTGCACTACCTTGCTGTTGTCTATGGGTGGGGCCAATGGGAAGGGGCGTGGCCAACACAAAGGGGTGGGGCTATGGTGAAGTGGGATCAATGCTGGACATGCTTACTAATTTACATGAAATAAATGCTCAAGTTGCTATGGCACATGTTAAATACTCTACACAGCACACATTGTTACATGCATATACAGGTTGAAGACTTACCTCTGTGGTATGTTGCAAACAGTACTTCATACTCAGTTTCTGCACCTGATGAGTAGCTGTGGTCTGGTCTGGAGCACATCAGGTTATACTGGATTTCTTCCCCCTCCCCCTTTTTCATGGCAGCTCAAAAGGGACAGTTTTAAAGTTTCCCAAGCAAACACTATTCACATGACCCCACCTGGTTCCAAATAAGTACTTGTAGTCTTCTCTTTTGGCTGTTCCAGTTAGGGGTTGCCACAGCGGATAAGTTTCCATTTTTTTCCTGTCCTCTGCATCTTGTTCTGTCACACCAACCACCTGCATGTCCTCTCTCACCACATCCATAAACCTTATCTGAGGCCTTCCTCTTTTCCTTCTTCCCTGGCAGTTCCATCCTTGGCATCCATTTCCCAATATACATAGCATCCCTCATCACGTCTAAATTAACACAATCTCGCCTTTGGGCATAACTTCCCCCTCTTCTCCTTTGGCCAACGGTAGCCCAATTTCCACCAGCACCCTGTTGGCTAACAGTACTGGTGGTGGTCATTGTTTACCCGGGCCTCGACCAATCCAGTATAGAAATCTGTACTGTTGTCCGCATATGTCATTTGGCAGAGGTTACACTGGATGCCCTTCCTGACGTAACCCTCCCCATTTATCTGGGCTTGGGACAGGCACAAAGAAATGCACTGGCTTGTGCATCTCCAGTGGCTGGGTTACATAGGTGCTTGTAGTATAGTACAAAATAAGAGCCTGTATTGTGTTCCTGTGGATATTTCTCAGGTTTGTTACTTATAGACAAAGTCCATTCGTCTGTCTTTATTTTGTGCAAACAAATCAATAACTCTTTGGTTGAAGTTAGTTATACTCTGCGTTAACTCCTTTCCTATGGAAATCATAGCCAATGCATTCAATCTTTCTTGGCCCATTGTACTATGAAGAAACATTTTAATTCTTTTCAATGTTGAGAAGCACATTTCTGCCTCAGCAGTTGACATTGGTGTGGTGGCTTTAATTAACAACACATTGTAAATCTCTGAAAACACACTGGTTAATGAGTTGTCCACCAACAATTTTAACATCTGGACTGCACTGCCAGTTGCTGCAAAGTCTTCACATTGATACACCACTCCAAGTTCTGTTCTAAGTTGTCTCTTCAACAGGAATAGATAGTTGTCTATTGTTGCTGTGAATAGATTTTCTGGAAACTCTCTTATGTATGTTGAAAACTTTTCAGGCAGTAGTAGTTGAGAAGCTTGACGATGGCCAGTTTGTTGAAATCATGATGTTGCCTGGAACTTTATGACATCACACACTTCCTTTGCAGCAATTGACAATGTCTCATGCAGTGGTCAGGAAGCTGATGACCCTTGTGTACGTCTTGACAGGATGTTCTCTGTCTGTAGATACTGTTCTGCAATACTGTCAACACCTGATCTGACACCATCAGTTTCATTCAAAAATGTATGCACATCCTTTTCATCAGCAGTTGCATCTGTGGGACGACACTGAAGTTACTTGTAAAGAATGTTGACATGGGGCATTATACAATGGAAAACAGCAAGCCAAAATTTAAATTCATCATCTTCAACTGTTCACAGTAGCCAATTTTCTTCCTGTACAGTTGCTGCAGCAGATGTAGGACACTTGTACAAATAAAGAAAGCACTCCGACAGCAACTCCAAGTTCTCATACACTGCATTTACAGTACAGATTTTAAAATTCTACTGTGTTCCTGACACTCTTGGCATGCGTCGTGATACTATACTATCCAGAGGAACTTGTCTTTGAACTGAATGAGAGGAAAAAGGCTGGAATTCCATCGTGTTAACAAAATGTCCTTGCCTCAGTATTCTGTTGTGTGGCTCTTTGCATTACCAGATTAAGTTGGTGGGCATAGCAGTGTACATTGTAGGCATATTTAAACTCCTCTCTTATGATGGCCTGGACCCCATGCTGAACACCACTCATAACAGATGCACCATCATAACTCTGAGCAATCACTTTTTCATGCTGGTCTCCCACTACTTCCTTCAACTGTTGTCTTATCACACTAGCAATATGCTCTGCTGTCTGTCCAGGTGGTATAAAGTATCCCCAAAAAAGTTCCAACACCTGTCCATTGACAATGCAACGGAACACAATGGCAATTTGCCATAGCACAGCAACATCAGTGGTTTCATCTGCAATTACTGCTATAAATTTTGCAGAACGAATCTCCTTTTTTATTTCTTCCCTGCATATTGTTAGCATGCAGTCCAGGAGTTCATTTTGAATGTTTTTTGATGTTCCTTTAAAAACAGTTAAAGTTATCAAGTGTTCATCCAACTTCTGATCAATCTTGCAGGTGAAGTCTATCAGTCTCCAGAACATTCCTGCACTCAGTGACTCTTCAGACTCATCATGGCCTCTTAAAGCAACTTCTTCTTCAGCACACAGCTTGATGCAGTCTATTATAAGTGATAGAACATGACGGGTTTTCTTCCACTTTCTTGTTGGGCCTTTCCACTGATAACTGGTATCCACTACTTACTGTGACCTGATACCCACAGTTCCCAACACTGCTAGACTCATTTGGTTGTCAAAATGTTTTGTAGACTGTTCATGCTTTCTGGACTTTTCTTCCATTCTCTTCAGGTCATTCATACCCTTTGATGTCCACACATCCTGTTCACCGAACAATAAACATGGGAAACAGTACAAGCTGTTTGTTTCCTCACAACCACAGATCCAGGTGTGTTTGTCATACACTGACCTGCTGAAGCTGCATGTGTATGTTCTTGACCTACTTGTACCTTGAGACTCCATCTTCAGATCAGGTGTGGGTCTTCCAGTCCTCTTGATTCTTAACTTTACATCCAAAGTCAGATCTCTAAAATTAATAGATTTCAGATAGACCACTGTAACACTCTGCTCAGTCATTCTGGTTATTGTGGTTGTAACTCTGAAAAAAAAAATAAAACAGGGGCAGTCATTTCATTGCCCACCACTACAGTTTCGGCTTTGATCCTTCCTTTCAGTATTAAAATACATCTGCTGTACAGAGACAATAGTCACAGCCTGTCCCTGTTTGCATACTGCTTACTCCCTCAGACATCCTTGCCTGGATTAAAAAGAAAATATTAATGGCTGGGCTGCATTAATTTAGCCTGTTGCACAGCAACGGTAGTTGCAAGCTTGCACAACAGCCGACTTTACCCAAATAAACTGTTATCTTGCAAAGCCATAATTATGACAGTAAACAAGGCCAGTCACTTCAATGACTTCACAAACAACCCCCATTACCTAAGTAAAGTAGCTGATTTTTACCTGTGAGGATTAAAGTACAAATAATAGTAACAGGTGATTTGCATACTTTCATTTTGTTGACAGAAGCACTAACACAGCTTGTGTGTGCCAGCCAAATACACATTTCATTTTATGTATTTTACTTTTAAACATTCAGTGTAGACAATGAGCAGATATGAAACATACATGAATTACCTTGCCAGTTTTATTGTGCATTCATCTTAAAGTACAGACTTTAAAAGTATTATAGTTTCGCAGTGGTTAGCATTGCCGCCTCACAGCAAGAAGTTCTCCGGTTCGATCCTCGGCTGGGGTGCCTTCTGTGCGGAGTCTGCATGTCCTCCCTGTGGTCGCGTGGGTTTCCTCTGGGTGCTCCGGTTTCCTCCCACATCCCAAAGACATGCTGCAGGTGGATTGGACACTTTAAATTGGCCCTAGGTGTGAGTGCGTGTGTGTGTGTGTGCCTTCTGTAGAAGGTTGGGTGCCGGGCTGGCAACCCGACACTGTAAAACTCCACTGCCAGTCATGAGCGGACAGGTGATCCACTGTGGCGACCCTAACCGGAAAAAGCCGAAAGAAGAAGAAGAAGAATTAAGCTAACCTTAACAGTAAGCATCAGGGCCATGTGCTCCAGTCACACACCGCCCCATTCTCTACTGACAACTCCACAGTATATGACTTGACCTTGTCAGGGTAAAGGCAAAAAAAAAAAAAAAAGACACTGTCATGAAGGTAAGTATACCCCCCACATAAACCATACTCAGATTTTAGAGCTTCTCAATCTTACTTCAGTGAAATGTACATTACTCTTGCAAAGCAAGACAGAACTGCAACTATTCACACATAGGTATCGCCCCCATTCCAATTTACTGCCTACCCAGAGAAACTGTCAGCCTACAATGTTTAAACAAAATAAATCTCCATAGTTACATTGCATTTCTTTTCACATTACAATAGCCAACAACTTGCATATGATCTTACTTCAATTGGCGGTGATGGCAGTGTGTATGGGAGTGGGGGAGTGCAAACATGTAGTGTTTAATGCTATTGTTTTCTGTGGATGTAAACTACAAGCTATTATTTCAGAGACCTATTTCTGCCACAAAAATGATACAAAATGCCTCAACAGATATCCTAACCTCCAGAAAGATGCCTAAATGACCAAAATACCATCATACTGCAACCATCGTCATAGTCAAACATTCTCAAATGCAATAATTTCCTTACTTCTAAGCAGAAAATATTTTAAACAATTATGTAAATTTTCCAGAGAAGGAGGACGCATATGTAGCAGAACCAAAAAGATTAAGCAAATCTAACTTAGAGTACCAGTCCCAGACCAGTAAACATAACAGAAATGATATTATAGGCATTCCATTTTACATGTACTGATACTGAAATACCACAGATACTAATTTAACACGTATGTGTACGCTGCCTGCTTATTTATTTTTAGATTATTCTAATGTAAGCCCAAGCATTCTACCTTAACTAAAAATGTTAATCTTATGATGTTAAGTTGTCTATTTCGCCTTCATTCTTGCTGGATGGGTTCGGAGCCGACCTCGGCTCCGACTCGGCCACTCTAAAAGCTTGAGAGTTGGTTCCACCGGCTCGAGGCTCCCCTTATATCCCACAATGCTAGGCGGTATTACCTCAGATCTCGTTTGCTGCTACAGCTATCGAGACGTGTTGCTTCACCGGCTTCAGGTTAGTGTAGGAACTAGTTTAAAAAGTTGATTAAAAACCCTTTAATTTAGTTTTCCATACAGTTTCCCCTTACCTTAAAGGTCTTTGATCCCTTTAATCTAGTTTTCTCTATTTTCTTACCTTAAGAACTTATAGTTCTTCCCTTAGGCCTTCGGGCCCTCCCATTCCCTTGTAGTGTGTGTGTTTTCTGTAGGGACTTACAACAGTAAACAGCTAATTTCTTAGTTTAATTTTCTGTTTTTAGTTTATAGTGTAATCGGTGTGTTTGTGTTTGTGTGTGGTTACACTTGTTCCTTGATATGTCCAAGGATTCAAAGGTCTCAGGCTTCAAGAAGTGTGACTCGTGCTGTCAGAAAATGTCTCTGACAGACGGTCACACTTCTTGTGTGTACTGCCTGGGACCTTTACACCTGCAGGACTCTTGTGCTGTATGCCATGGCTTCAGCCCTAGAGTCCTGCAGGAAAGAAAGAACAAGCTCATCTTAAGGGGCTTGCCTAAGCCTGAGGGTCCCCCTACTGCTACTTCGGGTAAACCCTCTAAGGCTCATAGGTCCTCGACTCCA
Organism: Protopterus annectens; assembly: GCF_019279795.1. Classification (NCBI taxonomy): domain Eukaryota; kingdom Metazoa; phylum Chordata; order Ceratodontiformes; family Protopteridae; genus Protopterus; species Protopterus annectens. The sequence continues at coordinate 1,521,571,322 of NC_056733.1, forward strand.
GCTACTGAGTCGACACCTAAGGCTTCGAAGCCTACTACGACATCGGCTCCGGCTGGAGCCGATGAGACTCGAACTGCTATTTCTGTGGTTCCCTCGGCTCCGGCTGGAGCCGAGGCATTGGAAATTTCTGAGTCGACTCCGATCAGACCATCGGAACCGACATCTAGAAAGAGGTCCAGGTCACCGTCCATTGGCTCCGTTCATTCGGCTCCAGCATCTCCCTTGCTGTCTGAACGGAGCCATAGATCTCACTCCTCTAGATCATTGAGGCTTTCGGATCATGACCTTCAGAGGGTAGTGAGTCGACTTCTTAAGTCCGAGGCACTGGCCCAAATGCTTCAGAGCCCGACTCATCAGTCGATGCTTAACCCTATCCCTCAAAATGTTCCTCCTCCGACTCCTTTGATCTCGGAGCCAGGGCGTTTCAGAACCGAGACTGTGGTAGCGTCGGAATCGATACAATTGTCTTTGGTTCCGTCGTCGGCTCCGATTTCTTCCTTGGAAGAATCTCGGCGCCGGACTTCCCTTGTCGGCTCCGAGGGGGTGAGTGGCATCGGACCCTTGTCCGACCCCGCTCTCCCTCTCGGCGCTTTGGCGCTGGTGAGTTCGGCTCCGACATCGGCTTCGGAGCCATCGCTGTCGGTGCCGAGGGAGGTTCTCAGCTTTTCGGAGCGGGGACCTTTGGCTCTGCCTGACAGGGGTGCCTTCGAGGTCATGCGGAGTGTGTTGGAACCCGGTTCAACTCCACATTCGGCTCCGTCCGTCCCTCCCTCTTCGGTGCCTCAGGTTATGTCTGCTCACTCCCTCATCCCAGACCGCAGAGAGCCAGTTCCTCAAGAATCCCCTGTGGGGATCTCATCCTCTTCCGAGGCCTCTCCTGAATTGGCAGGGGAGCCCCCTAGGAAGAGAAAGTGCAAGAGGAAGCACATAGACTCACCTGAGTCTGTCACCTCTGACACGGATTTAGAGGATTCCGAGGGTTCCCCCCGTTCCCCTTTTGAAGATGTCTCCTTTGCAGACATTCTAGAGATCCTGAAACAGAGGGGAAATTGGCCAGCCTTAACCCTTCGGAGGATGAATCTGTGTATCTTGAGGCGTTTGGCTCTCGCTCTTCCACCTCCTGGGTGTCCTCCCCCTTTGACCCCCTCATGCAGGTGGTAGCTAAAAAGGCTTGGACGGCTCCTGACTCTGTGGACCCCACCCCCAGGAGACCTTCAAAGTTTATCACAGCACCAGCAGATAAGCTATTTCTGACTAAGGGAGTTTCTGTGGATGCTATGGTGGTAGCTGCCGCCACTAAGAAGGAGCTAGCTGATCCTTCGGTGCCTGTCCATCCTCCTAACAAGGAATCTAGGTCTATGGACAGGTACGGGAAGCGGATGTTTTCATCAGCGACCTTTGCTATGCGTTTGCTGAACTACCTCTGTCATTTCACTTGTCTTCAAAGAGACTTGATCAAAGAAGCGAGTGAGATGTTAAAGGATCCTACAGCTGCGGGTTTTCAGGATAAGATGAACGCTCAGCTGGCTACCCTAAATTCTATAGCTAACTCCTCCATGCGCCTCCTCTCATATGCGGCTGATGGAGTGAGCAGAGCCGCAGGGACAGGTGTGGCCTTACGCCGGCATGCCTGGATGCGGCTATGCAATTTTGCAGACCCCTTTAAAACGTCTTTCACTAATTCCCCGTTTGATGGATCATCCCTCTTTGGTCCTCAAGTGAAAGAAACCTTGACGAGGTGCGAGACGGATGGCAAAACTCTTTCTGCCGTCGGAGTCCGTTTTTCTACTCCTTCTAGGCCTTACCCCAAAGGCCAGAAAAGTGGGAAAATGTGGTTCCGCAAACAATCTCAAGGGACTTTGCCTGACGCACAGAGTCAGTTCCCCTCCAGAGGCAGAGGAGGGAACAACAATGGTAGACGTCGCCCTAGGGGCAGGGGGGGTCCGCAGAACCAGGGCAATTGAGAAACCTTTTCCGATAAGCTCTTCCAGCATCCCTGAGGTGTTGCCCGACTGTCCACCTTTGGAGGCAGTCGGGGGAAGATTATCACTGTACCCAGAAGCCTGGCGATCCCTAACTCAAGACAAGTGGGTACAGTCCATCATTTCCGAAGGCTATTCCATTCCGTTCTTTCAGATTCCAAATCAATCAAAAATCCCTTCCAGATGTTCCACCCGCTCAAAGGGATCAAGCAGCGTTGGAAATTTCAAAGTTGCTTGCAAAAAGAGCCATTCAGCCAGTGCCAGCAGACCAGCAAGGATCCGGAATCTACTCCAAGTTCTTTTTGGTTCCAAAGAAAACAGGGGACTGGAGACCCATTTTGGATCTCAGTATCTTGAACAAGTCGGTCAAGAAAACAAGATTTCGGATGGTCACGCTACAATCCATCCTACCCCTATTGGGAAAGGAAAACTGGATGTGCTCTATAGACCTCCAGGATGCATACTATCATATAAAAATGAACAGATGCTCCAGGAGATTCCTCCGCTTCAGGCTGGGAACCAGTCACTTTCAATTCAGAGCCCTGCCCTTTGGACTCACCACTGCCCCCCGGGTGTTTACCAAATGCATGGCAGTGGTAGCTTCTCACCTGAGACGTCAAGGATTCCAGGTGTTTCCATACTTAGACGACTGGCTCCTCACAGCTCCTACCAGGCATCTTCTTCTAATAGCCAGAGACTACACCTTTCGCATTTGTCAAAAGTTAGGTATCTCAATAAATTGCGAAAAGTCTGTTTTGTCGCCTTGTCGCTATTACCTTCATAGGCAAATCTAGACACAGTCAACATGTCTGCGAGACTCACAGACCAAAGAATAGCAGACATACGCAAACTGGTCTCCCTTCTCTTCCACAGCAACAGAGTCAAAGTCAGATTAGTTCTGAAAGTACTAGGGATTATGGCAGCTGCTATCCCTCTACTTCTATTAGCCAGATTTCACATGAGAATCCTTCAATGGATGCTCTTCACACAATGGTCGTACCAACAACTTCCGATGTCCCACACCATTATGATTACGCAAGCATGCAAGAATCAACTTCTTTGGTGGATTTCTTCCCCCCAGCTCTTCCTGGGAAGACCCTTTGTTCCTCCCCCTCCGGTTGCTACTCTGACAACGGACGCCTCCCTGATCGGGTGGGGGGGCATTATCAGGGCAGAACAGTCCAGGGCATATGGCAACCAGACGAATGCCACTTGCATATAAATGTTATAGAGATGAGAGCAGTGCTTTTAGCGTTGCAAGCCCTCCAAGACTCTCTTCCCTTGGGAACGATAGCAATCCAGATGGACAACATGTCTGTAGTGTGGTATATCAACAAACAAGGCGGAACCAGGTCCTATCCCCTATGTCGAGAAGCACTCAGACTGTGGCAATGGGCGATTTCTTCTCAGCGGTTTCTGATTGCAACGCACATCCCCAGGAAGTCCAATCTTATTGCGGACAAGTTGAGCAGAGCTATCCTCATGCCTCACGAGTGGTCTCTGAAAGATTCTATTTTGGAGAAAATTTTTCTCAAGTGGGGTCAGCCTTGCTGCAACCTTTTTGCTACTCCCCAAAACAGCAAGTGCAGAGATTATTTCACCCTATTCCTGTTACCAGGCCAGCCCAGCAGAGACGCTCTAGTCCAAGTTTGGCCCCGGGGACTTCTGTATGCATTTCCACCCTTCCCACTAATCTCTCAAGTGATACAGAAAGCTATCGCTCAGAAGGCCTCATTGATCCTCATTGCTCCTTACTGGCCTCGACAGGTTTGGTTCCCCTTTCTACATCAATTTCTGTTGGAGCAACCTTGGCATCTGGACCTAGTTCCAGATCTTTTGATCCATCAGTCGGGTCAGTTACATCGCTCCCTCCCCTCTCTGAACCTCACTGCTTGGTTCCTCCAGTTCCAACCTTAGTCAGGCTTCCTCAAATATCTCACTCTGTTCGAGATATCTTGATAGCTTCCCATAAATCTTCCACTCGGAAGATTTATCTGAGTAAATGGAAACGTTTTGCCTATTGGGCTCAAGGAAGGGACTTAGATCCTTTCACTGCTCCCATCCAAATAGTTCTGGATTTTCTAGCTGAACTTTTTCATGCAGGTTCATCTCCTTCTACTCTTAAAGTTCAATTGGCAGCTATATCTAACTTTCATGTGGGCATCTCAGATTCTGCCATCATGTCCCACAAGCTTTGCAAAGCATTCTTGAAGGGAGTTTTTCTCCTTAAGCCTCCGATAAGAACTCCTCCTCCTTCTCGGGACCTTAATTTAGTTCTCACATCTTTGATTCTTCCCCCTTTTGAACCTGCAGCTTCTTGTTCAATGAAATTGCTATCCTGGAAGACTCTCTTTCTGGTAGCTATTACTTCAGCTAGAAGGGTATCAGAACTTCATGCACTCAGCAGTTGACCACCCTATCTGTTGTTTCATAAGGATAGGGTATCCTTACGGACCAATCCATCCTTCTTACCTAAAGTAGCCTCTGTGGCAAATCTAAATCAAGACATAGACCTCCCTTTGTTTTTTCCTAACTTTTCTAACAGGTCTGAACAAAAATTGCATTGGCTAGATGTTCATCGTCAATTGAGATATTATTTGGACAGGACCAAACAGATCAGAAAAACTGACCAGTTGTTTGTTTCTTATGCAGAAGGTAGAGAGGGCCTTGCAGTTTCTAAGGTATCACTCTCCAGATGGCTAACATCCCTGATTTCCTTTGTGTATGAAATTAGACACCAAAAGTTGCCTAACAAACCTAAGGCTCATTCGACTAGAGCTTTGGCTACCTCTTTAGCTTTCCAAGACAGGCTGCCTATTGATACCATTTGTGCAGCAGCTACATGGGCTACTCCTCACACTTTCATTTCTCATTACAAGTTGGATCTAGCTTCTAGACATAGAGCTAATTTTGGTTCCACTGTTCTCAAGAGTCTGTTCCGATAGGCCACCCGGGACAAGGTGCTAGGGACGCGGTCCCATCCAGCAAGAATGAAGGTGAGATAGACAACTTAACATATAGAAGTTATGTTCTAACCATAACGTTCCATGTTAGTTGTCTTCTTCTCGCCTTCTTTCTTGCGTCCCACCCTCCTTCCCCCTAGCCTGGACAGACCTAGAGGAGTTTGATTGTGACCTCTCTTTCTTCCACCTCTATTGTATATATGTATATGCTATACTTTGCATATATTCCTTCATCAGGTTTCAGGTCACCTTCTTCCTTTCCTTTTATAGAGGTGGTTTTCCCTTTTCCAGTAGTTCTGGATTTATTATTGGCTGGGCCTAGCTTACAAACGAGATCTGAGGTAATACCGCCTAGCATTGTGGGATATAAGGGGAGCCTCGAGCCGGTGGAACCAACTCTCGAGCTTTTAGAGTGGCCGAGTCAGAGCCGAGGTCGGCTCCGAACCCATCCAGCAAGAAAGAAGGCGAGAAGAAGACAACTAACATGGAACGTTATGGTAAGAACATAACTTCTATTTTTTTCATTTTCTTATAATTATAGGTGCTCACAGACAATACTGCCAACAAATGGTACTGCAGTGGTCATGCTAATGACACCCCCTGAAATACTGTTATTACACTCAGATCTCTTTCTTGTTCTTGGAAAAAAGTTATAGAGTACAACAAATGAGAAAAATATAAACACTGTTTTATTACTAATACAAGTGTATTACTTTTAAATACATATACATACATATTACACAATTTAATTCTGCTCTTAGGGTCTTAAAGACATTCAGCCCCTTTGTTAAGAGTAAAGCACATCAGCTGTTAAACTTTTAGATAAATGTCTATCACTACTGACTGCTTACTGAGCCTGATAACCAGGAAGGTCAAGGTGCACTAAATATGATCACAACAAAGTACACTAAAAGAAACCTATGAAACATTAATACTCAATGCAGGTGCATACCCTACCCTGTCATAAAACTATAAAAATCAGTCCTGTCTTCTTGCTGGGACTAGTATGCTATGCATCTTACACACACTCAGTCTCCAACTTCATTCAAGAGAGTGTGAAGTAATTTTATGACTTAAAAAGCCATTTACTTGGGCTGCTATTTTGGGGTGCACTAAATATGATCACAACAAAGTACAGTAAAAGAAACATATGAAACATTAATCCAATTCCTCAGTGCAGGAGCATACCCTGCCCTGTCATAAAACTATAAAATATCAGTCCTGTCTTCCTGCTGGGACTAGCATGCTATTCATCTTCCAGACATTCAGTCTCCAACTTCATTCAAGAGAGTACGTGAAACTTTTATTTTAATTTGCGCTCTGCTTCTATGTTGTGCTGGACCCAAAGTCTTTTTAAGACACACAGTTTTGCTGTGTTGTTTACTGCTGAAATCCAAGTCACAGAGCTTTGCATGACTCCATCTGTAATCTGTTTAAAGCACCAAGCCTTGCAAATTGCACACTGACAAAGAAATATATTTTGCCGCTATAAGCACAGTTACAGATAACTTATTTTATAACAAATGACACATACTCTTTCTGTTAGTTTGTACCATATATTTACAAAGTTTTCCTTCATTACAGATATGAATTATGACTTTTACAAAATACCTCTCTCTGTCCCTCTCTCACATAACTGAATTGCTACAATTGTTATATAGAGTGCTAGTCAAGCACATATATTTTGTTATTTCCTCTTTGTATCTTTTTTGGCCTACTGTGGGAAGTCACATAATGTCTGTTTTTAGACATTTCTATTGTCCTGTCAGCAGTTCTGCAGATGTGAAAATGCACAAATGCACACAATCAGAATAACAGAGTATGAAAGGAAACATCTGTTCTGTTCCTATTGAAAAAACATCATGTAATGCTGAGTTTATAAAAAAGGGTGTCTGTTAATAGATATTTGTTCTGAAACATGAGAAAATCATGTAATACTTGCTTTCCAATATTGCTTTGTTAAGCTTTTTTTTATGCTGTGAAGAGAAGCCTGTCTGTTATACATATAGTATAAATGCCCATTTTACATTGCTAAACTCTATACATATATTCAAGCAAACTTTTTATTCTATGCTTTATCTTTCAGCATATTTACAACAGAATTAATTTCAGTCTTATATTCATAATCTCTAACAATTCCCTCTTTTTTAAACATACTCAAAACACTTTATATTGATATGTATTTTTGATCACATTATATAGAAAACACATTAAGAAACAAAACCTTTAGTCTTTTTTGATACAAGTCAAAATGTAATTTTGCATAGTTAATACAATAATATTAAGTATTACTACCAAAACTGAATGTATTTAATAACTTTTTTTGCAGACTATTTTCTGAAAATATTTTATCAGTTATGGGTTGTGTCTGATTTAGTCTTATTTTTTAACTTGATTCATTTATTCTTTTGCAGTTACAGAATTTAATTTATGACTAAGGGCTGTTTTATTATTTCTTTGCAACTGTTGAATTAACTATAAGAGACAATAACGATGTGCTACTGCAAGCATTTATACACTGCTGAAAATATACAGTTTTAATGTTATTTTAATCATTACAGTGTGGTCATGTCTCTGAACTGCCCACTAACATCTTGGCTGACAGTGAAGTGAACATAAAGTACTGAACTGGGCTTAGATATTTGAATGCAATTATTCTAGTATATTTAATACTTGAGGATTTAAAAAAACATGATTTATACACTAAAGAATGCTATGTACATATTAGTCCATTAGCTGTATGAGTACAATATTTTAATATAATTTTTTTAACTGGGGTAAAACTAGTGATAGTACAACTTGACAAATTACTTTTGAACTTATTACAATATATCCTGTACAGTATGTATTTACACAGACTCTTTACTACTCATGCATTTCAATTTAGTAGGTACTCTGGACCCATTTTTTTAAACATGTTTTTTTAAACATATTTGTTGCTAGACATTAATTTTATTTGTATTGAATTCTTTTGCATTTGTACATACAAACACTATTATTTGTATTGAATTATTTTGCATTTGAACATATAAAGACTGTAAAGAACACTTAGTCTAATTTTACAAATTTAATGACATTAATATTAAGCAAAATCTTGGAAAACGTGTATGTCTCTTTAGAAATATTTAGTGGAACTGGCACCAAAGGCTTATGTCTTGTTATTTTAAACTACATACTCAGCAATTAGAAACATTCATACTTTTTTATACCAACATTGTTTTGCCAAAAACATATTAAAAATAGTGACCAGTCTTGTTTAATTTTTTATATATTTTACTCTCTCTTGTATAGCTGTACTAAAGCAATTTTAAGCCATCTCTTGTTTTTTAAACCATCTCTTGTATAGCCTTAAAGTTTAACAGGTTGTAAATATAATTTAATACTAAACAATACAATAATAACTATTATGATAGCTATTAACAACTTGTAAAATATTTTTTTTCTCATGTTTAATTCAGTTTACCAGTATTTCTTATGCACTAATACCTGTTTTTTTTTCTCCCCCTAAAAGAGTATTGTCAAAGGAATGATATATTATTCTTTTCTGTAGCTCTATTTTAGACCCTTGTGCAGTACTGCTTATACAGTCAGTGTAAAACTGAGAAAGTACCCCACCCGCAGCATTGCAGTATTGTTTATCTACTTTATGCTGTGAGAATAGAATGTATGTCAGCCCAATACTTTGGTTATACATTTACTTTATTAAGTTACTAATAAACTATGGACTTTTATCTGATTTGATGATTTTTATAAAGCTTTTGCTGTTTATTACCACTACTAGGTATTTATACCTTCCTGCACAATTGATTTGAACTGTATGTATACTATAGCCCATCTTCTGGCTATAACATTTACTTGCAAACAGATTATTAAGGGCATGGTTGCACAATTGTGACATTTTATTACAATTACCAAATAGTGTTGCCTGTAAACATTTTAACAATTATGTTTTAATAGCAATAATGTTTTAGAAAAACTCAAGCTACTTGTCTGGCAATCAGTCTTGTTGATCTTATCTTTCCAACATTTCCTGTAACTATTTATTTAATCTAGGAAGGTCTGAGCTCACATTTCAGACTCTATAAACTATAGTTAATTTTTTTGGCATTTTTTCTTTAATTTGATTGTGATTTGCATAACTATGCATTTATACTACATAAATAGACATTATTTTACAATTATCTTACATGGATTTCAGTATTTTGTTATTTATTTAACTGCTCTGCCATTTATTTTACAAAGACTGTTTGACTAATTTTATTTGTGATTTTATTTTATTTTTTTTAATTCAGAACTTTAACTGTATGGTGTGGTGTTACTATACAATTATAAAAATTGTAAAAAAACAAATAGATATTAGCTTAACTAACATATGTTTATATTTACATTATTTATATTTGCTGTTGTCTGCCTGTTATTTTAGTGCATTGTAAACAAATATACTCTAGATGAAAAGAACATACATGCATGTCAGTCTTGTATTTTTAAATTTTTACTCTTATTAACTATTTTTATTTAATTTTATGCACTAAAACTGTTTTGTGTAACTATTTTTATTTAATTTTTATACACAAGAACAGTTTTGTACCTTTTGACTATGCTATGAGAATGGCAGTCATATACTCCACTTTACTGTAATAAATGTCTTGCTTTAACTGAATGGAAGTTTTTAAACATTTGAGAATGATTTGTCCAGATTTTACCATTTTACCATGTATGTTTAACCATTTTTAAAACACAAACATATTATAAAATATATTTCTTTTGTACAAATCAGCTGTAGTCACATCGAGGTCACCATTGAAAATTGTATTTTAATTTGCACTCTACTTCTATGTTGTGCTGGATCCAAAGTATTTTTAAGACTCACAGTCTTTCTGTGCTGTTTACTGCTGAAATCAAAGTCACAGAGCTTTGCATGGCTCCATCTGTAGTCTGTTTAAAGCACTAAGCCTTTTAAATTGCACACTGATAAAGAAATATATTTTGCAGCTATAAGCACAGCTACAGATAACTTATTTTATAACAAACAACACTTACTCTTTCTGTTAGTTTGTAGCATATATTTACAAAGTTTTCCTTCATTACAGATATGAATGATGACTTTTACAAAATGCCTCTCTCTGTCCCGCTCTCACATAACTGAATTACTACAATTGTTATATAGAGTGCTAGTCATGCACATATATTTTATTTCCTCTTGGTATCTTTTTTTGGTCTTCTGTGGGAAGTCACATAATGTCTGTTTTTAGACATTTCTATTGTCCTGTCAGCAGTTCTGCTGATGTGAAAATGTACAAATGAACGCAATCAGAATAACAGAGTATGAAAGGAAATGTCTGTTCTGTTCCTATTGAAAAAACATGTATTGCTGAGTTTATAAAAAAAAGAATGTCTGTTAATAGATATTTGTTCTGCAAACATGAGAAAATCATGTAATACTTGCTTTCCAATATTGCTTTGTTAGGTTTTTTTCTTTTGATGCTGTAAAGAGAAGCCTGTCTGTTATACATATAGTATGAATGCACATTTTACATTGCTAAACTCTATACATATATTCAAGCAAACTTTTTATTCTACACTTTATCTTTCAGCATATTTACAACAGAATTAATTTCAGCCTTATATTCATAATCTCTAACAGTATGAAGTCATTTTATGACTTAAAAAGCCATTTATTTGGGCTGCTATTTTGGGGTGGAATAGAATCCACAGCCTTCTGATCTTCCAGCATCAAATAAGAGTGGTTACCTATTCAGCTGTTAACACTGTCACTATGTATAATCTCTATTATCTCTTGTATACTCTGCATCCTTTCTGTAAAAGTTGGTGCCATTTAAGTGGGTCTTGTGACTTGTCTGAAAAAGGCCCAAATGAATGTTTATCTAAATACCTCAGTATTGTTTTGGCAGATGTAGCCTGAAGCTAGCATGATTCACTGGAGTGTATTAAACCATTGCAATATATACTTATTAACTCACTGTCATGAGGCTGAAATTGAAAATTGAGCAGCTGGTCTCAGTGCATAATGTCCCTCAACAAGTTACCTTACAGTTTGCTACATACTATAGGTGCAGAAACCAAGACTGCAAAATGTGTAAACATTTATTCTTAGAGGATAGAGGGGAAAAAAGGTACATTTGCTAGCATAATTTCACTGGAATTACAAAACAGATTCAAAGTGGTAATTTTATCTATGCTCGGTCAAAACCACAACAACTGGGACTTTAAAGATGCTGGCTGTTGGTGATTATGTCATCTTAACAGATTTTCATTGCTTAAAAAAAATCAAGAAAAAGCATCGGATTACACATCCTAATGCATTCTCACCATATGATTACCTGCAGTTCTAATTAGCAACTGGCCGACTGTAAATCATAAACAGATGACATCTGAACAATATGCAATCATGAAGCACACAGAAACATTCCAGTAGAAATCATGCAAATCTCAGTTCTCTGAACCTTTCTAAGATGTCTTTCATTCCATTTTGGACATTTTAAAACTTTTGACCATACACCACATTTTTTTTCTGTGCTTAACAAATATGCCTGTTAAGTATATAGGCATACTGGACATCAAAATTACATGATATATTCTGCATACAAACATTATCTTCCTTTTCTTTTGGCTATTCCCATTAGGGGTCACCACAGCAGATCATCTGTTTCCATTTCTTCCTGTCCTCTGCATCTTTCTCTGCCACACCAACCACCTGCATGTCCTCTCTCACCACATCTATAAACCTTATCTTAGGCCTTCCTCTTTCTCTTACCAGGCTGGCAGCTTCATCCTTATCATACTTTTCCCAATATACCCAGTATCCCTTCCTCAGCACATGTCCAAACCAACCTAATCATCTCGCCTCACTGGCATACAAATGCTGTGGATGACTTTCAAGATATCACTTAATTGGCCCAACATCATCTAAAATGGACACACATTCCTTGTTATGCCAGCATTATTGGGACTAGCTTAATATTCAGTGCTAACCAGTACAATCAATAAAACAGTTTACAATTATCCTTGATGAAGAAGATGTTTCTTGCAGAACTGAGAAGGCAGTGCAAAAGGAGCAGGCAGAAGATGGGGTACATAAAGCAACTAGAGAGCCTCGCAAAGAGGATCCTAGGCCTTAAACACTTGTCCTATATGGACAGACTCAAAAAATTCCAACTATTCTCGGTCTCATGTTGTCTACTTACAGTATAGTATAGCATGGTCAGCTACACATTGCAGTTTGCCCTTCCTTTCCATTGGAAAGTTTTAAGATTCCAACCTAGCTCTGCCATGTACCCTGTCCATGGTCTGTTTAGCATTTCTGCATTTGTATTCCTCTCCAAGACATGAGTAAACTACGTAGCTGCTATATGGAAATTTATTTATTGCATTTGATTACTGGGAAAATCCGACTGAGCAATAAAACCCCTTTTCACTGAGGCCCAGGGAGAAAAGATCCAACTAGCAAAGATATATATGTATATATATATATATATATATATATATATATATATATATATATATATATACATACATAACATACATACAGTATACTAAGATAACAAACATCTCTGCTAGGTAAAAGGAGTAAAATAAAATCCATATTGCCATACATACAATGCGGTCTACAGTACACAGAGTTTCATTCTGTATGTTTGTATGTATACCTAGCTTAGCTACACCTGTGTATTTCAAGCTGCATTAGCCAGCATAAAACATCTCTCAGGCTTGTGCGCATTTATTAAGGTTACTTACGATGTGCAGATTTTAGCCTAAGTCAGATTCAACAATATACATCTTGCAGCATATCTCTCAACCTCTCAGAGCAAGAAATCTGGATAAAACCATGTATAAAAGTGGGACAAAGGACCAAAAAATAGGGACAAATTTTAAATATTGCTCTTACAAACTTAGAAAGTTGATAGAATAACAGGTTTTGCATTAGCATGGATTTTCTGATGAGTATATGAAGTCTGAAACTCCAATGTCTGTCATTACTTTATAACTTCAGTCTTTAATGATTTCTCTTATGTCACTTAACAACAGTCGTGTACATTTTGTTTTCCAACTTCCACCGGTATCCCTCATTGTAAAATGTGCTGTGGTGTATGCGGTTATGTTATGCAGATCCTGTATGCCTATGGATAGGACTCTTGGCACCTATGCCAAGACCTTGTGAGGCATTGTGTTTAGAGGGCTCGTGAACTTTCAGTAAAAAATAATAATTCTACATCTAAATGTACGAAAAGAACAAAACAGAATAGGTGCAGAAATTACACAGTGGCACACTGCAGGACTCATCCATTCTGCCCCAAAAACTGCAATTTGCAGGACTGCTGCTTTCTATCCTTTAAGTATAATGAAATGCAAAATATGTACACTGTCCTTCAAATGAAAACAAAAATATTTTCACTAACAAAGAGATCCATAGCTTCGCCATCCTATTTAGACATAGTCCGATGACTCCAGGTACAAACTATTTTAGCCCTAGGTATTTAATCATGAGATGATCAATGCCTATACCAGTAGACTGTTAACAGTCTGCATGTGTGCAGGTGGTTAGGGATGTGAGAGTGTGGGTGTGTGTGTGTGTGTGTGTGTGTGCTCACATGTGAGTGAGAGTCTCTCTCTCTCCCTACATGACCCATTGACAAACATATCCAAGACTAGGCTGGTTTATTCCATCCTATATTATGACCACACTCCACCCTCATTTCAGCTCAATACTTCTAAACATTAAAGCCAAATCTCACATCTTGACCCAGTGCTGATTTCTAAAAAGACAAATCAGGAAGTTATATGTATTATTATACTTTGGCTCATTTGTTTTAATTACTTTTTCACTGCTTAGGGTGGCCTGGCAGGGTCAGCCACTGCTTACTCAGATGTCCTCCATAATAATGTAATGGCTCTATTCCCCTCAGGGAAGCCACAGCTGAAGCATACCCCAGATGTGCCCTTTTGCTAGGTGTGCGTCATCTCTACAGATCTCTCTCATCAGGCTTTGATGAGCACACCACCGGGTAGAGGACTGAATGTGTCCATATACCATCATACTATGGCAGATTGTTAGATCAGGGGATGCTGCTCTGTGACATGTTTAGAGAAATCAGGGCTAGGAGTTTTATGGGAAGATTACACTGGGGAAAGGTGTAGGAAAGGAGGAGGCAAGAAGATGTAATACTCAAAGAAAATAAGAAAATCCAAAGGGCTTAAATGGACTAATATGGGGACCTACGAGTATACAAAGTAATGGTGTTGAAAATAGAGGAGAACCACAATTCATTATTTGTATGGACTGGATACAGTACAGTTGTTCAGAAAGTAAATTAGGTGTATGGGGTGTTAAATATTTTGCTTTTGGGTAGAGTGGAGTGTAACCTGACTAGCACTAGTAATAGTATCGAGTATAAAGTTTAAGGAAGTTTAATAAAAGTAATATGCATATTAAGTGAAATTTTCTGACTAAACCCATGCAAAAATGGAGTCCTTGATAACTTAATATGCGGAAAGCTATAAGAATATGTTCCCAGAATAGACAGAGAATAATGGAAGACATGATTTACTGTTTACAGCAACTATATATACAGCTGTCCTATCTTCTTCAAGAACAGTCATTGTAACAGTAAATCATAACAGCTGTGTAAACTTATTTGTTACTAATTGACTGGGATGGTCCATGGACCTTTTCCACACATGGATCAGGAAACTAAGGCAAGGAAATTATATTATATTATATTATATTATATTATATTATATTATATTACATAGCTAGAATATTTGTACATATAGCCAAAAATCAGCAGTTTTTTGGGGGGGGTCAAGCTTGAATGCTGTAAGGCAGAAATCTTACCAATAAGCCACCATGCTCCCCAGTGCAGAGAAAATAAGGACAGTAAATTAGCCTTATTCTACTTTTTGGCTGTTAAACCACATACATAAATCAAACAAGATGCAGTCAATATACACACTACTGAAACTCACTGAACATTTCTTTAGCCAAGTGCTTTTTTTAAACACAACTGTTGTCTTATTGTAAAAAGCTATTATTTAGACTACAGTTGCCAATAGCAGCATATTATAGCTTTACAAATTTTACAGATTAATCACTGTTGTCAGGTTACCAGTACTGAATAACTCTGTATACCAGAAACAAACCTGAAGGAGTTACAAGTTGTTTTTGCAGTCCCCAAATAAAATGTGCCAGAAAAAAAGCCTTTAAATGTACTTACTTGGCCTGCCAGTAAATTAATAGCTCACTTGATATCGGGTTTTTCCAGGATATTGTGGACACCTCCGTATCCTACTATTTGCTAGACAGTCTTTGAAAGAAATCTTCCTTAATGCTGGGGTCAAGCAATGCCATATATTTGATACTGACCAATCAGATACTTTGAATTATAGACTAGGGAACAAACCAATATTCCAGCTCTCTTAAAGGACTATATTGCTAAAAAAGTTATCCCACTTCACTTTTATGTAAATACCTCCAACAGTCCTCCCATCCATTTTCTGTAAGCACTTATTTACACATTCCTTCATCTTAATGAAATATTTCCTTTTCCCATTCAAAGGGTCTGAAAAAGGTTCAAGGTTAGATTAAAATCACCTTCAGTGACTGCATTATATGTGAAGAGTAAAATCTGTTTCCACGTTTTGAAGAATTGTTGAAAAAAGTCATGATCGTGTCTATTGGATCCATAATTATTCCCTAGTATCCATGAGAATTAATTTATTTTCTGTTCCATATTGTCCACGTACCTTATCCACTTTGGCTTGTATACTAAATGTTTTACGGAACAGTATTATGATCATTCTCATTATCCCTGCTGGCTTACATCCCCTCAAATCATTACAACTTTAATATCATCTCTTGCAGGTACACGATTTTGCAACCTTCTCTATTTAATCTCTGCAGTACTCTTTTCCTTATAATTGGGTCGAACTACTCCCTATACTCCAAGAAAGTAGACAATAATCAGAACTGCAATTGTTTTGCTGAAGCTGAACAGGAACCCTCTACCCCATACATATTGCTTGGATGAAGGATTCTGTGATAGGCCTTATTGAAAACTTGGGCAAAACAATCTGATTACTCCTAGATGAATTGGGTAACAAGATAAATGCAGTCTTCCCTCATGATAGAGAGTTAACATGCAACTAGAAAGATATTCTGCTCCGTCACTACTAAAGCATGTACACATATTCCCATAATGACAACAGCTCTTCCAGTTAATGTATTAACATTCAGTGTAATGCACATTTACATTTCCTTTAATGCTATTCTTGCCCAAATGAGGCAATACGAATTAAAACCCATAGGAAACAAATATTTATCTCACCTGTCTTGAAACAACATTGGTGTTCTTCATACTTATCACTTCCACACTAGATAAAATACATTTCATATCCATCTCTACCCTAGCATACAATCAGCTATACCTCATCAACACATACACTAAGACAGCAGGAGATAAGATAACTAACACCACCATCACCTACAGGAAGAGACAGTGCACTATGACATGAACATATTATAAAAGAAAAATCCCTTTATATCTCAGAGCAAAATTAAAACAAAATACATTGGTAAGTCCTTGGTAACTGGATGTTGGTACTCAGCATTAAGTCCTGTCCTGGGATTCTGCTGCAAGAGAAAATTTTAAGAACCAACACAACTTCTATTTAGCCTTACTGTCTATTTTACATGAGATGACCTTAAGTCTTCATTATCCCCCCCCCCCCCCCAGCTCCGGTTGGATGAAACTTAGAGCACAAGCACAATTGGCACATGTCATGTGTTAAGAAACTAGAGAGCTGGCATGGCAGGGCAGATTAGATAATAAAATGCTGACTTACCTTACCTCAAAAAAAATAAATGATGAAGAGTTTGAGACTGTCTGTTTGTTTCTGACCATCATGAACAACAAGCAACAACAACACAAAGTAAAGGCTTTTTAGCTGGCTGACGGACTCAGGAATTCACTCCAGAAATCTTCATTTCCCCGTAGCAAGCAGTAATCAGTAAGCACCCAAAGAAAGTTAGTCATGAATAACAGGATGCAAAAATTTTGGCAGCAATAATAGCAAGCAAGCAATATACAGGAGCACTCAGCACTAGCACCCGCGTACTCTGTACTGTACGGTAGCAACTGCAAGAAGAAGAGACTAAGTTATGTTCAAAAAAGTACCTGTCCTGTCCTGCACTGCCTGTTAATACTAATTGTTTCTCACTCTCTTTTTCAGAAAGAGAGCAAGAAACAATCAGTAGTCACCCTGCCATTCACATCACTTACGTGACTGTGGACGTGGCAGTCCGCCTCCCCTTCCATGTTACTGTGCGGTTACCGCACAGACTTCTGGGCATCACACACTGATGCAGAACTCTCCATAGTCCAGACTACCTTTACAGCAGTCTGAGACAGTCCAGCAACCAGATTTATAGGAAAACAAAACCCTGAACTTGCCGAGCAACGAGCATGCGCAGTTTGAGTTCTGGGACTTTGCGAGTCAGTCGGACTCATTTTTTTATGCAAGTCAGACAGTTTTTTAATTAAAAAATACTTTTTTGTGCAAGTGTTGTGCTTTTCTTTTTCTCACACAGCTGGAGGGGGGGGGGCTGCAGTCCAATGCCACAAGCTGCCACTGTACAAACCCAAACTGAGTGGGGTCCAGGGTTTGGAGGTTACCTATGTCTTTGTTTATAAGCTCCAAGATGATACATTCCATGGCCTTGTAGATCAGGCTTGTCAGGCTAATGGGACAGTAGTTTCTGAGGTCCATGGTGGCACCACCTTTATGGAGTGAGATAACCATTGCTGTGCACCATTATGTAGGCACATAGCCTGAGGTGAGGCTATGATTGAACATGATACTTAGATGGGGTGCCAGTTCATTCTGTAGTTCATGCAGTACACAGCCTGGGATGTTGTCTGTTCCCATGGATGCTGTACTCTTGGCTTTGGAGAGTGTGGTCCTTAGTTGTTCACTCATGATTACAGGGGCTTTGCATTCTTCCAGTATTAAGAAGGGTGAGAGGGGGTAAAGTGTGCACTGAACCTATCTGCCAGGATGTTGGCAATATTGGTTGGTACTGTATATTTAGTGCCATTGTGCTGTAGCTCAGAGCAGAACTCAGTATTGCCATTATGATTCTTGACATAGCTGTAAAATGCTTTGTGGTTGTCTTTGGAGTCAGTGGCAATTTTCTTTTCATAACTGACTTTGGAGGATTTTATGAGGGATCTCAGCTTCATGCTGAAGCTGATCAGGGAGTTCCTCTAATCTTGGGATTTTACTCTTTTTTGCAACAGCTTCTTCCTTTTGTTGTAGAGTTTGTTTATGGCAGGGGACCACCAGATTGGCTTCCTTTTTTTGGAAAATAGCATCTTGATTCTGTTGGGGATGGCACAATCCATGCACTTGTGTATGTGCTTAAACAGTGCATTTGTGTAAGATTCAGCAGTCGTACCTCTATTTTCCATCTGCATGGTGTCGTGAAGTTTGCCACTTCTGTCTTAAGAAGCATGAAGTTGGCTTTGGAGTAGTTTCTGATGGTGGTTTCCTTAATGGGGGGTGGGGGTGGGATATGGATGTCTAGGGTTATTAGCTTGTGGTCAGATCTAACCAGCAAGGAGTTGACCTCTGTCATGGAACATCGGTTACCCATATTGGCAATGACCAGGTCCAGGATATTGCTGCCCCTGGTGGGGGTGTGGACAAGCTGATCCAAGGAGTTGGAATTTATGAATTCCAGAAAACAATGAGCAAATGAGTTGGTACATGAGTAGTTTTCCCAGTTGATGGCAGGGTAGTTGAAATTGCCCATAATTAAGGTATTGGGTTGTACCTTAATATTTTCCAGTATCTTAAGAAATGAAGAGTGGGAATTCTGGGGCATGGTGGGAGATCTGTAACAAGCTTCAACTTGGATTGCAGTCTTGCCCAGTGTTAGTTGCACTTGAATAATTTCGGATGCATTATGTTGAGCAATTAGCCTGGAGGTGTGGATATCCTTAATAAATATGGACATGCCTCTGCCTTTAGTGTTTTGGTCCAGGTTAGGTGGCTGAAAGGTGTGGCATGAATTATAGCCTGATAATGCAGGGGTGCTCTCTTGATCCTTGAACCAGGTCTCTGTCACTGCACAGATGCCAGTGTTCTCCATTTTATGGAGTGCCTCGAGTGAGTGCATTTTGAGGTTTAGACTTCTAGCATTGAGTAGCATTACACTCAGAGTTTGCTTGCTTGTACCTCTTACGGTGGTGAAATTAGCATTTGAACCTTGCCTAAAAAGGCATTATGGGGTGGAAAGAGCCTTAGCCAGTATCCAGAATCCCAGGGGTGACAGGTACAGGCCATCTCTGGCAAGGCACCGTGGTCTATCAGCCATGTCATCCCAGGCAGACAGATACTGGATTCCCTTAGAATGACACCAGAAGCTTAGCCAATTGTTGAAGTCAATCATTTTGTCCTTGTACTGTGGTATTATTCTGGGTGATGGCAGGATGCTACTCAGGGCTAGGGTCATACATGCATGGGCTACAAGATCCGAGAGCTCCTTCGTGTCTCTTTTCATGTAGTCCAGGGAGGTATATCTCAGGTCATTCACACCAACATGGACAATGACAGAGTTGTATTTGTACCTGTTGTGGTGTGACCTGAGTGCATGCATTATGTGGTGGATCCTGGCACCTGACAGGCAGCTGACAGTAACTTTCTCCTTGTTTAGCCTGGTGAGTGGGACATCAGTGTGCCTGACTATAGAGCCACCTATGACTAGTTTGTTGGGTACATTGTTTTGCTTATGGACTGAGGTTGAGTGGCACACTGATTTTGTGGGCTGTGTGTCATTTGGGTAGTGTTGGGGAGTGGTGGTTGTCTGTGTTTCAGCTTGGGAGGTCTCTGTTGCTTGGGCAGATTTTTATTGAGAGCCTCCATGAATGCGGGTGTGTGCTTTGTGTTTCTATGTGTGGGTTTTGGTAGTGTGGGTTTTTAAGGACTATGTGTTGAGTGTGGAGTGGTGCGGGTGTTAACCTTCACCTCTTGACTGTCTAGTCTAGTCTTGGCTGGAGAGAGCTTGGGATCCAATAGCCGTGCAATAGAGCTTGGCTTCCAGTTTGGCTATATAAGTGCATCTCTCACAGGTTGTAGTGTTGGGTGGTAGGAGGAGAGGGTTTTCAATGTATATGAGGCAATTGCTACATTGCCCCAAGATGCCCAGATTCATCAGGTGGACAGGAGAAAACACCGGGAGCTGATCCATGGACATGCCTGGATAGGTGCATATTAATTTAAGTACTAAGAACTGTTTTCCTCTTGACAAGTGATGAAAGTCGAGTGCTGTAGTAATTTGTATTTTATTTAGTGCTTACAATGAGTTCTGAGTAAGTGCTGAGCACAAGGAAACAGTTTTGAGTGCGGAAACTAAAACAATGGCTAGTTTCAGCTAAAACTAGCTAGTTTTAGCACCAATCCCAAGAAGAGAAGCAGGCCACGGCCTGTTTGGTGATCCACCGTCTTGTCCCAGATGATGCAAGGATCTGCAGGCTTGCAGCCTTTTTCTGGTGGATGCCTCGAATAGCAACCAGACCAATCAGGTATGTTAAGCACAGACACTGACTCTCCAACCAGAAAGAGTCAGGAATCAATGCATTCTGCTCCTACTCTCACCAGGATCAGAATATAAGCACAGATTCTAAGCTGTCACCTATAAAGCAGTTTTTAAGCTTTCTGGTGATCAGCAGTCTCCAGAAAATAATGTAAATGCAGTCCTTCTCCCACCAAGAGAAAACAGAAGCACTAATCCCAAGATGTCTAATGAGAGGCAAAACGTGGGCTCTACAACAACTGGTGGTCTTGCAATAGATGCTTAAAGGTAAGATAAAAAATGGTTTATCCTAAACACTGCAGTGTGCACTACAGCAGTTAGATATGAGAGTAGGCAACTTAAGTTTTACCAGTCTAAAAGTTAAGTTTTAGACGAGAGTCACTACGTTTAAAACAACAAGATAGATTGAAAGGGGGTGGTCACTTTTGTATATTCTGGTACTATGGAATACAGTAGGATAGCCAATAAATTTAAAAAGTTGAAGGGGAGTGATTTCACAAAATGATAAGTTTGTGCTTACTCACAGCAGATAGCAAAAGCAGAGAGGAAATAAGATATATGGTCAAATTAACATAAGATGCCAACAATTACAAAGACAGTGGTGTTTAAAAACAAAACAGTAACTGGGTGGAAGGTTGGGAAAAAGTTCTGTCTGACTCACAAGAGACAGAGCTGTGGTCTCTTTTCAAGTTTTAGTATTCAGTTAAAAGCAGAATACAAGTAAAACACAGAGTAAAGAAAACAAATCACATTATACAAAATAGAAAAAGTAATAAAGTAATACAAAACACAACAAATAAAAAGCAAACTAACCTTTCCCTTACAGCAAACTGTAGCGGAATATGGGTGAGCCTTTCCAGTAAAGCTCTGAAATGTTTTATTTTACCCCTTAAATAGAAGGTTTAGTTCCTAGCTCCATGCCCTCAGTTCACAGATGATTAACCTCATTTGACTTGTTGTAACTTATGTGTGACTCCTTAATTGACCACGTCTAATTTCTATCTGACTCACAAGAGACAGTGCTGTGGTCTCTTTTCAAGTTTTAGTATGCAGTTAAAAGCAGAATACAAGTAAAACACAGTGTAAAGAAAACAAATCACAGTATACAAAATAGAAAAAGGCAATAAAGTAATACAAAACACTACAAATAAAAAGCAAACTAAACTTTCCCTCACAGCAAACTGTAGCAGAATATGGATGAGCCTTTCCAGCAAAGCTCTGAAATGTTTTATTTTACCCCTTAAATAGAAGGTTTAGTTCCTAGCTCCACGCCCTCAGTTCACAGATGATTAACCTTAGCTGACCTGTTGTAACTTATGTGTGACTCCTTAATTGACCACTTCTAATCTCTGTCTGACTCACACGAGACACAGCTGTGGTCTCTTTTCAAGTTTTAGTATGCAGTTAAAAGCAGAATACAAGTAAAACACAGTGTAAAGAAAACAAATCACAGTATACAAAATAGAAAAAGGCAATAAAGTAATACAAAACACAACAAATAAAAAGCAAACTAACCTTTCCCTCACAGCAAACTGTAGCAGAATATGGGTGAGCCTTTCCAGTAAAGCTCTGAAATGTTTTATTTTACCCCTTAAATAGAAGGTTTTAGTTCCTAGCTCCATCCCCTCAGTTCACAGATGATTAACCTCATTTTACCTGTTGTAACTTAACTTTCCAGTAAAGCTCTTATCTTAAGGTAATCCTGTTAGTGAGGTATTTCTCTGGCCTTTCTAGTTGTTGTAGATGTCTTGCAAGGTACATGCCAAATGGGGCGTTGTACTCTGTAATGGGTCTGATGACGGATGAGTAGAGAGGAACAATGACCTCTTTTTTTCTGGAGGTGAACCCCTTTGTGATTAGGTGTGCCATGTAGAAGGATTTCTTGACTACTGTGGTGATATGATTATCAAAGGAGAGAATACTGTCCACCTTTGTCCCAAGGCATCTTATCACACTTTCAGTGTTTAGTAGGCTACTGCCTGTGTGGTAGTTCATGTGTACAGTGTTATTTCCAAAGAGGATGGCAATGCACTTCTTGGCATTGAGCTTGAGGCCATGACTTTGACACCAAGCATCAGTCCCAGGGAGGCCCCTTTGTAGAATGTCCACATCATTAGGTGACTTTATTATGGCACCTAGTTTGCAGTCATCTGTGAACTCCATTAGCCAAAGATGTGCTGTATTATCCTGGCCTTATGAGAAGTAGATGCCAAACAGGAGAGGACCCAGGTCTGAGCCCTGTGGTACTCCACTTGTCACTGGTCTGAAGTTGGATTTGGAGTCAGCTACTTTCACTCTGTGGGTGCTGTCAGTGAGCCAGTTGGCCACCCATCTTGTGACATAGGGATTTATGACCAGTCTAGTGAGTTTATCTATAATTCCAGAGTGGGGGATGGTGTCAAAAGCCTTGGCAAGGTCAGGACAGGCTGTGTGTACCACCTTACCTTTGTCCATGGCTCTGGTGACTGCTTCAAAGAAGTCAATCAGGTTTAGGAGACATGACCTACCTTTTACAAAGCCAAACTGAGTGGGGTCCAGAGTTTGGAGGTTATCTATGTCCTTATTTATAAGCTCCAAAATGATACATTCCATGGCCTTGCAGACCAGGCTTGTCAGGCTAATGGAGTGGTAGCTCCCAGGGTCCATGGTGGCACCCCTTTGTGGAGTGGGATAACCGCCGCTGTTCACAATTCAGTAGGCACAAAGCCTGAAGTGAGGCTATGATTGAACATGGTACTTAGGTGGGGTGCCAGTTTGTTCTGTAGCTGGTGCAGAATGCAGCCTGGGATGTTGTCAGGTCCTATGGATGCTGTGTTCTTGG
Source organism: Protopterus annectens (assembly GCF_019279795.1). NCBI lineage: Eukaryota > Metazoa > Chordata > Ceratodontiformes > Protopteridae > Protopterus > Protopterus annectens. The sequence goes on from NC_056733.1 coordinate 1,521,594,698, forward strand.
CTTTGGAAAGTGGGGTCTTTACTTGTGCAACCGTGATTACAGAGGCTTTGCATTCTTCCGGTATAGTAATGTGGCCTTTGGGGGGTGAAGGGGGGTGAAGTTTGCACTGAACCTATCTGCCAGGATGTTGGCAATATCAGTTGGTTCTGTATATCTAGTGCCATTCTGCTGTAGCTCAGAGCAGATCTGATTGTCGCCATTGAGATTCTTGACCTAGCTGTAGAATGCTTTGTGGTTGTCTTCAGAATCAATGGCAATTTTATTTTCGTAACTAGCTTTGGAGAATTTTATGAGGGATCTCAGCTTCTTACTGAGGCTGACCAGGGAGTTCCTGTAATCAGGGGATTTTACTCTTTTTTGCAACAGCTTCTTCCTTTTGTTGTATAGTTTATTTATTGCAAGGGACTACCAGATTAGCTTCCTTTTTTTTTTGAGGATAGTGTCTTGGTTCTGTTGGGGATGGCACGATCCATGTACTCATGTATGTGCTTATACAGTGTGTTTGTATAGGATTCAGCAGTCGTCTGTATGGGTGTTGTGAAGCTTGCCTCTTTTGTCTTAAGAAGCATGAAGTTGGCTTTGGAGAAGTTTTTGATGGTAATTTCCTTAATAGGGGTGGGGGTGGGATATTGATGTCTAGGGTGTATGCCAGTGTTACTACTTGTATCCATGCTAACGCCTTTCATGACATTTCATATCACACAAATCAGAGATCTGGGGACACTGTTTGGCACTGCATGACAGTTGTCCATTGTGCAACTAAGAGTTACACTTACTTCCAGCATATTCCAAGAAGAGAGTTATCCAAGATGTCTGTACAGGGCATGGACAAACAAGTTTGGGAAGTGTAATATGTATACCCTGTGAATGTAAGGTGAGAGGTATATACAAGTATTCTGCAGTTGGACACTACCCAAGTGATGTGTACTAGAAGGACACAGATGATTAACCTTAGCTGACCTGTTGTAACGTATGTGTGACTCCTTAATTGACCTCTTCTAATTTCTGTCTGCCTCACAAGAGACAGAGCTGTGGTCTCTTTTTCAAGTTTTAGTATGCAGTTAAAAGCAGAATACAAGTAAAACATGGTGTAAAGAAAACAAATCACAGTATACAAAATAGAAAAATGCAATAAAGTAATACAAAACACAGCAAATAAAAAGCAAACAAACCTTTCCCACACAGCAAACTGTAGCAGAATCTGGGTGAGCCTTTCCCGTAATGCTCTGAAATGTTTTATTTTACCCCTTAAGTAGAAGGATTAGTTGCTAGCTCCACCCCCTCAGTTCACAGATGATTAACCTTAGATGACCTGTTGAAACTTATGTGTGACTCCTTAATTGACCTCTTCTAATTTCTATCTGACTCACAAGAGACAGAGCTGTGGTCTCTTTTCAAGTTTTAAAAATTCAGTTAAAACCAGAATACAAATAAAACACAGTGTAAAGAAAACAAATCACAGTATACAAAATAGAAAAAGGCAATAAAGTAATACAAAACACAACAAATAAAAAGCAAACTAATCTTTCCCTCACAGCAAACTGTAGCAGAATATGGGTGAGCCTTTCCAGTAAAGCTCTGAAATGTTTTATTTTACCCCTTAAATAGAAGGTTTAGTTCCTAGCTCCATGCCGTCAGTTCACACATGATTAACCTCATTTGACCTGTTGTAACTTAACTTTCCAGTAAAGCTCTTATCTTAAGGTAATCCTCTTAGTGAGGTATTTATCTGGCCTTTTTAGTTGTAGTAGATGTCTTGCAAGGTACATGCCAAATGGGGCGTTGTACTCTGTAATGGGTCTGATGAGGGATGAGTAGAGAGGAACAATGACCTCTTTTTTTCTGGAGGTGAACCCCTTTGTGATTAGGTGTGCCATGTAGAAGGATTTCTTGACTACTGTGGTGATATGATTATCAAAGGAGAGAATACTGTCCACCTGTGTCCCAAGGCATTTTATCACACTTTCAGTGTATAGTAGGCTATGCCTATGTGGTAGTTCATGGGTACAGTGTTATTCCCAAAGGGGATGACAATGCACTTCTTGGCATTGAGCTTGAGGCCATGACTTTGAGACCAAGCATCATTCCTAGTGAGGCCCCTTTGTAGAATGTCCACATCATTAGGTGATTCTATTATGGCACCAAGTTTGCAGTCATCTGTGAACTTCATTAGCCAAAGACCTGCTGTATTATCCTGGCCTTATGAGAAGCAGATGCCAAACAGGAGAGGACCCGGGACTGAGCCCTGTGGTACTCCACTTGTCACTGGTCTGAAGTTGGATTTGGAGTCAGCTACTTTCACTCTGTGGGTTCTGTCAGTGAGCCAGTTGGCCACCCATCTTGTGACATAGGGATTTATGCCCAGTCTAGTGAGTTTATCTATAATTCCAGAGTGGGGGATGGTGTCAAAAGCCTTGGCAAGGTCAAGACAGGCAGTGTGTACCACCTTACCTTCATCCATGGCTGTGGTGACTGCTTCAAAGAAGTCAAGTAGGTTTAGGAGACATGACCTACCTTTTACAAAGCCAAACTGAGTGGGGTCCAGAGTTTGGAGGTTACCTATGTCCTTATTTATAAGCTCCAAAATGATACATTCCATGGCCTTGCAGACCAGGCTCACCAGGCTAATGGAGTGGTAGTTCCTGGGGTCCATGGTGGTGCCCCTTTGTGGAGTGGGATAACTGCCACTGTTCGCAATTCAGTAGGCACAAAGCCTGAAGTGAGGCTATGATTGAACATGGTACTTAGGTGGGGTGCCAGGTTGTTTTGTAGTTGGTGCAGAACGCAGCCTGGGATGTTGTCAGGTCCTATGGATGCTGTGTTCTTGGCTTTGGAGAGTGGGGTCTTTACTTGTGCAGCCATGATTACAGGGGTTTTGCATTCTTCTGGTATAGTGATGGGCCCTTTGGGGGGTGAGGGGGGGGTGAAATTTGCACTGAACCCATCTGCCAGGATGTTGGCAATATCAGTTGGTTCTGTATATCTAGTGACGTTGTTCTGTAGCTCAGAGCAGATCTGAGTGTCGCCACTGAGATTCTTGACCTAGCTGTAGAATGCTTTGTGGTTGTCTTCAGAATCAATGGCAATTTTATTTTCATAACTAGCTTTGGAGAATTTTATGAGGGATCTCAGCTTCTTACTGAGGCTGACCAGGGAGTTCCTGCAATCAGGGGATTTTACTCTTTTTTTGCAACAGCTTCTTCCTTCTGTTGTAGAGTTTATGGCAAAGGACCATCAGATTAGCTTCCTTTTTTTGAGGATAGCGGCTTGGTTCTGTTGGGGATGGCATGATCCATGTACTCATGCATGTGCTTATGCAGTGCATTTGTATAGGATTCAGCAGTCATCTGTATGGGTGTTGTGAAGCTTGCCACTTCTGTCTTAAGAAGCATGAAGTTGGCTTTGGAGAAGTTTTTGATGATAATTTCCTTCATAGTGGGTGGAGGCAGGATATTGATGTCTAGTGTGTATGCCAGTGTTACTACTTGTATCCATGCTAACTCCTTTCATGACATTTCATATCACACAAATCAGAGATCTGGGGACACTGCTTGGCACTACATGCTAGTTGTCCTTTGTGCAGCTAAGAGTTGTACTTACTCCCAGCATGTTCCAAGAAGAGAGTTATCCAAGATGTCTATACAGGGCATGGAGAAACAAGTTAGCGAAGTGTAATATGTATACCCTGTGAACTTAAGATGAGAGGTATACAAAGGTATTCTGCAGTTGGACACTACCCAATTGATGTGTGCTAGAAGGACACAGATGAGTAACCTTAGCTGACCTGTTGTAACTTATGTGTAACTCCTTAATTGACCTCTCCTAATTTCTGTCTGACTCACAAGAGACAGAGCTGTGGTCTCTTTTCAAGTTTTAACAATTCAGTTAAAACCAGAATACAAGTAAAACACAGTGTAAAGAAAACAAATCACAGTATACAAAATAGAAAAATGCAATAAAGTAATACAAAACACAACAAATAAAAAGCAAACTAACCTTTTCCTCACTGCAAACTGTAGCAGAATATGGGTGAGCCTTTCCAGTAAAGCTCTGAAATGTTTTATTTTACCCCTTAAATAGAAGGTTTAGTTCCTAGCTCCACGTCCTCTGTTCACACATAATTAACCTCATTTGACCTATTATAACTTAACTTTCCAGTAAAGCTCTTATCTTAAGGTAATCCTCTTAGTGAGGTATTTCTCTGGCCTTTCTAGTTGTTGGAAATTTCTTGCAAGGTACATGCCAAATGGTGCGTTGTACTCTATAATTGGTCTTACGAGGGATGAGTAGAGAGGAACAATGACCTCTTTTTTTCTGGAGGTGAACCCCTTTGTGATTAGGTGTGCCAAGTAGAAGGATTTCTTGATTACTGTCGTGATGTGATTATCAAATGAGAGACTACTGTCCACCTGTGTCCCAAGGCATCTTATCATACTTTCAGTGTTTAGTAGGCTACCACCTATGTGGTAGTTCATGGGTACAGTGTTTTTCCCAAAGGGGATGGCAGTGCACTTCTTGGCATTGAGCTTGAGGCCATGACTTTGACACCAAGCATCCATCCCAGTGAAGACCCTTTGTAGAATGCCCACATCATTAGGCGATTCTATTATGGCACCTAGTTTGCAGTCGTCTGTGAACTTTGTTAGCCAAAGACCTGCTGTATTATCCTGGCCTTATGAGAAGTAGATGCCAAACAGGAGAGGACCCAGGACTGAGCCCTGTGGTACTCCACTTGTCACTGGTCTGATGTTGGATTTGGAGTCAGCTACTTTCACTCTGTGGGTTCTGTCAGTGAGCCAGTTGGCCACCCATCTTGTGACATAGGGATTTATGCCCAGTCTAGTGAGTTTATCTATAATTCCAGAGTGGGGGATGGTGTCAAAAGCCTTGGCAAGGTCAAGACAGGTTGTGTGTACCACCTTACCTTCATCCATGGCTCTGCTGACTGCTTCAAAGAAGTCAATCAGGTTTAGGAGACATGACCTACTTTTTACAAAGCCAAACTGAGTGGGGTCCAAAGTTTGGAGGTTACCTATGTCCTTATTTATAAGCTCTAAAATTATACATTCCATGGCCTTGCAGACCAAGCTCGTCAGGCTAATGGAGTAGTAGTTCCTGGGGTTTGTGGTGGTGTCCCTTTGTGGAGTTGGATAACCGCCACTGTTCGCAATTCAGTTGGCATAAAGCCTGAAGTGAGGCTATGATTGAACATGGTATTTAGGTGGGGTGCCAGTTTGTTCTGTAGTTGGTGCAGAACACAGCCTGGGATGTTTTCAGGTCCTATGGATACTGTGTTCCTGGTTTTGGAGAGTGGGGTCTTTACTTGTGTAGCCGTGATTACAGGGGCTTTGCATTCTTCTGGTATAGTGATGGGCCCTTTGGGGTGGTGAGGGGGGTGAAGTTTGCACTGAACCTATCTGTCAGGATGTTGGTAATATCAGTTGGTTCTGTATATCTAGTGCCATTGTGCTGTAGCTCTGAGCAGATCTGATGTCGCCATTGAGATTCTTGACACAGCTGTAGAATGCTTTGTGGTTGTCTTTAGAATCAATGGCAATTTTATTTTTGTAACTAGCTTTGGAGAATTTTATGAGGGATCTCAGCTTCTTACTGAGGCTGACCAGGGAGTTCCTGCAATCAGGGAAGTTTACTCTTTTTTGCAACAACTTCTTCCTTCTGTTGTAGAGTTTGTTTATGGCAAAGGACCACAAGATTGGCTTCCTTTTCTTGAGGATAGCAGCTTGGTTCTGTTGGGGATGGCACGATCCATGTACTCATGTATGTGCTTATACAGTGCATTTGTATAGGATTCAGCAGTCGTCTGTATGGGTGTTGTGATGCTTACCACTTCTGTCTTAAGAAGCCTGAAGTTGGCTTTGGAGAAGTCTTTGATTGTAATTTCCTTAATAGGGGGTGGGGGCGGGATATTGATGTCTAGGGTGTATGCCAGTGTTACTACTTGTATCCATGCTAACTCCTTTCATGACATTTCATATCACACAAATCAGAGATCTGTGGACACTGCTTGGCACTGCGTGCTAGTTGTCCTTTGTGCAGCTAAGAGTTGCACTTACTTCCAGCATGTTCCAAGAAGAGAGCTATCCAAGATGTCTGTACAGGGCATGGACAAACAAGTTAGGTAAGTGTAATATGTATACCCTGTGAACATAAGGTGAGAGGTATACACAGGTATTCTGCAGTTGGACACTACCTAAGTGATGTGTACTAGAAGGACAGAATTATTTTGTGAAGACTATGAAAAGCAGGGTAGTTCATAGAATTGCTGGTGCCTGGCAACTACTAATGTCGGTCTCACCAAAACCATTCTCACATAGGATACCATGCTCTGATATGTTTTCTGTCATCACATGCAAAATGTTACTGCAAAGCATGATGAGAAGCAGAACATAGCCTGTTTGTTTATCCACATAGCTATCCCACATCATGAAAGGCTCTGTAGGCTTCACATTCCCTTCTCCAGGTAGATGTCTTGATTATCAACCTGGGCACTCAGTTGGCTTTTGCATGTATTATGCCTTCTGTTCCAGGTTTGATCGTATGTTACTTGGGAACTGACAAGATAGTGAGTAGGAACACTGCAGCAGTGTCACAATATAAGGCACAATGTCCAGTGACATAGATGTCAAGGCTTGCTGAAACAAGCAGCACAGTGGCGGTGATCCATCGCAGGTGACAATTTCACAGCAAGTCATGTATCCTGTCCTTCAACAGATGAATGGTAGATATTGGCATGACATGGCTGAGAGGCTTACAGTAGCAGACTAGCCACCTTTGATCAATGTGTGTCCACCTGCCACATGTTCTAGGCATATCATACTGTACAGTTATGTTCTTGAAACATCTGTCTGTGTTCCTACATCACAAAACAACCAGTGTGCTATCTGGTTGCTTGATAGGCATTGTATGTTTGCGAGGCCAACCTAATATCAGCAAAGTTGAATAAGTCCTCTATGCATGCACAGGCATCCACATCTTCAATGCAAGGAGTGCCTACAAACACTGTATATAAGGCTGTCACACCCAAGGGTGTGGCAGCATGACCCTAACTTTGCAGGACCTGCTGATGAGATGTGGAAAGTGTCTCCACCACGTACTCCTATGACACACAAACACAATGTGTGACAGATGTGACTGCATTTCAAACCTTGCTGCCATGGTGTCTCCAACAGCAGTCATTACATATGGCAATAAGCATTTTGCCAACATACACAGCTCACATTCTGCACCACCTGCACCCACATCACACACACCTGCATGTGTGTAGCTTCTTAACAGACACATTCCCAAACAACAGCCCCCTCAGACAATCCTGCCTCTAGATAGCACAGTTCACATAATACTGCATGCACCACTCTCTCACCTGTCAAACACCAAAGGCAAAACACAAAATCACACCTTTTAGTCATAGGTGATTACATCATGAGGCACATTGATGTCTGTGTCAAGTGGCTACATATGGGAAAGATCACAGTTAGCTGTCTGTGGGTAGACATTATACACCATACCACACATTGCCACAAATCAAGGAATATCAATGTACATAATGTTGACATTATAGCTCCTGCAGGTTTGTACGACTAGGGACATACGTTATCAGCTGTATGCAGACACATGAATGAGCTTAGCAAGTCTGTGTCTGTTGCAGGTATGAGCATTGCTTTCAGCTGCAGTTAACCCTCACCTAGGATGATGGCTCCATACACAAGGAAATAGATGGAAGCCAAAAATTGCCTTAGGGTATGGTGCCATTGTAAGGGATCTACTACATGTCTGCCTAGGATGCCTTGCTAAACAGCCATCGATGCATCACCAGTGATGATCTTCATCTCTCTCCCCTAAGATTTGGAGTACTGGCCAAGGCTACTGACACCCCCATAGTGCATCTTATATGTACTGTCTGTAGGGAAATGTTTGCAATGAGAACACCATCTTTAAACAACATCATGATTATGGTGCTACATGCTGGGTATGGCAGCACTGAACTCCACTCTGTGGAAGGTCAATAACAGAGCTTAACCCTATTATGGTAGGAAGTATATTAGAAATACTAATACTCCTGTAAACATTCAAGATAACAGACTGAGGGCATGTTTATACTATTCCAGTGATGTTAAATGTTTTAGAGATATTATAGGAAACACTGGAAAATTTTAACTACTGACGATGCAATTAGGAATATTATAGATGACAGACCTTAGTTTGTTTATAGAAATATGAAATCTCTGAAACAACGTCTTTGTGTCCCTAAGAAAAGTAGGAAAGAACCAATTAAACACTGCACGATGCCATTTGGGCATTGTAAATGCTGTCAATATATTGATAGTAGTGAAGAATATAGTCAACCTGATCAAGGTAAAACCTACAAGTTTGATGTCTTTGCCACATGTGAGACTGCTCATATAGTATATTTAGCATATTGTCCTATCTGTTTCAAATTCTATGTGGGTAAACTGATAGGACTCTTAAAGAGAGAAGCAAAGAACATTATTATCATGTGAACAAAGGTAGTAGTATGAGTGCTTTATCTAAACATGTATTAAGAACTGACACTTCTCATTTTTTTAGGTTTATGGTGATAGCACGTGCATTTGAAGGCATTAGGAAAGGTGATATTAACAATTTAACAGAACAAATAGAATCCAAATGGATAATCAGGTTAAGGGGAGACTTTGGGCATGGCCTGAATGATAGGGTACCTATTAAACCAAGGCTTAAAGCAAGACGTTTAAGCAAGAAATGAAGCATGATTTTTTCATTATAGTTTCTATTAATTATTTACCTATAATAGTATATGTGTTTTTTTACACACATATATATATATTTATAAGTGTTTATGTATTTATATAATATTCATATACATTCTTTATTTAGTATAATTTTATTTAATATTGCTTCTGGATGTATTTTGTTGTTTATGAATTCATTTGTTATACATGTGAATGATTGTTGCTCTGCATAAATGGATGAAAGTAACTAATGGTTTTATAAGAAAGATTTGTAGTAGTAGTAGTACACCTTTTAGTATTAATTGCAAATAGTCATGTGATGTGTTGAATTGACTATATAATGGGTTTAGTATGTGTTATAGTATACATCTGATGAAGTAGCTTTGTTATGAAAGCGCTTATGTACCTGGTTGTTCTATATTAAATGAAAGTTATACTGGAATTCCTTGCTGTCCTTGGATCCTTCTGTGTTTCTTGTGTGGTATTATTTTCAACATAGGTTCATAGACAAGTACTAAGCTAGCTGCCCTGTGGGGAGCATTTTAAGGCTAGCCAATTTCCCTTAGTGAGAACGAAACATTATCTGTGATGTAAAAGCCTCAATCATTATACCAACCACCAACACTGAATGTAAATAATTCTGCCAAAATTAACTTGTGCTTTGATCTTCAACATGCCAGACCCTGAATCGTGACTCTGAATGTGTGCAACCCTTGTCTGGAACATGATTTATGAAGACATAACTTAGGTTTGTGCAGCAACAGCCAGCATTTCAACAGAAGTTAACAGTAGGGTCCCTGAAGTTATTACACTCAAAATTCCATGCTAAAATTTCACATAGTTAAAGGCTATACTCTTCTACAGCAATCAGTTAAAATGAACTGAAAAACTGTTTACATTAAACTATATTTTGCAGTTTATTGTTTTGATTGTAAAAGTATAACCAAAAATTTAGATGAACCAGATATTATAGCAAGGTTTTCACCATTTGGTGATATGCCTCACAATGATCCTGACTGTACAATATCTGCACACTGTACACTTACTGTGCACACTTATTCATGCTTAATTGTATGTACACACTAAATTCCATCCAGTTTTTGTGCCCAGTTTCATATTCTACCAGAAAGCGGAAGAAGTGGTGATGTCAAAAATGCAAGGTGTGGTTGCAGAAAACTGAGAAATAAGTAGACCATCCCACAGCCTTACCTTTCCTATCAGTCTCTCTGTTTTTATGTTCCTGTACAAGTTCTTAATTCAGTTTGATGACATTTGTCATCTTTCTGTAACGTGGATGTTAATCAAGTTGATAATTTCCTGTTATGTATACTTCACAGCAAGAGGTTCCTTGGTTCGATTTTCAGCTGAGTTGCCTTCTGTGTGGAGTCTCCCTGTGTTCGTGTGGGTTTCCTCTGGGTAATGCAGTTTCTTCCCACATTTCAAAGAAATGCAGTAGGTGGATTGCACACACTAAATTGGCCATAGGTGTGTAATGTGCATGTGAGTGTGTGGCGTGGATGAACTACTGCAGCAGGACTGGCCACCAGGTGGTGCAAACCATGGCTCTAGATGATTGTCATTGTTGAAATGACTCTCTCTAAAAGCAGCAAATCACAGATAACTATAGAAAATAAATAGATAAGAAATGCGGTATCTGTAAGATATCACAACTTGTAATACAAAAATGCCTCCAGTTAGCGCTTTCTTCTCCTCCCTTGAAGAAGTCTCCGAGGGAGGAGACAAAAGCACTAACTGGAGGTATTTTTGTATTAAAAGTTGTGATATCTTACAGATACTGCATTTCTTATCTGTTCATTGTTGAAATAACACTGTGACTCCATGAGAAAAATGGGGAAAAAAGGGTTGTGGATATATATATATATATATATATATATATATATATATATATATATATATATGGGTCTACCTGACATGGTCGACAGTTCATATGGTTGACAGTTTATTTGGTCGACAGTTCATTTGATCGACAAGCATTTTAGGTGGGGCCCTAACTATATATATATCAACTCCAGGGTTGCACAACATTGGGGAAGGGGGCAAATCTGCTTGTCGACCAAATGAACTGTCGACCAAATGAGTGTCGATTATATGAACTGTCGACCATGTGAAGGGGACCCATATATATATATATATATATATATATATATATATATATATATATATATATATATATATATACATACATATATGTATATGTGTATGTATGTATATACATATATTTATAGATCCTAACCTACTTCATGCAGGCAGCAGTAGCTGATTTTTTTTTTTACTTGTGGTCTTTTCAGCCAGTGAGGTTGCCTCTTTTTATTTTCAACCATTGTCCATGTGGAGCTCTTTTCCTATTTTTCATCTGATACAACCCCCAATCCAGCTATGTCAACTGGTGTAAGCTGACTAATCAGGCGCCATTTTCAAACACTCTACGCTCAGTGTATCTACCACTAGTGGCATTCTTTTGGTGTGCCAGCCACGTAAGTCTACTTGTAGTTTTGAGTGTTTCTCATTGTACATTATCTATTTTCCTCCTACCCTTACAGTACATAGTCATTTTAAACTGTGCTGCTCAATATTTACTGGTCTGCATTTTGTTTTTATGTTATTTAGACAATTGTACTGTTTTGCCACCAGTGTTTTTTCCCCAAGCTATAGTACATCACAGTTGTCTCTTGGTTTTGTGTATTTTGTTTCTCAATGTGCCTTCTATGACTAAATGGTAATAGCTGCAGTGTTTTACTTTCAGTGTTTTTCTGTAATGTAATAGCTGATAGCTAAGGCAGTTTCTCACAGGGTGAGCACCTTTACATAGCGAATGCTCAACTACATGTATTTATTCAAAGCAGCCTTCACTGTCTATGCAACCGGTGAGTGGAAATGTCTAGTTTGTTTTTGTAAGTTCTAACTGTAATTACTGTTATCTTGATACATTGTTATACTGAACATGTTTTAGAGTCTGTTATTTTCCTCCTATACTAGAGCCTACCTAACCCGCCTCCTTTCTGTAGCACCTTTCCATTACACTCTTCTTTTCTCTTCTATTGTCCTGCTAAATTAATTAATATTCACTTAACTATTTTTTTTTCTCTTTTTTCCTCTTCTTCCTTACAGTTTGCCTTCTGACTACCCAGCCCATCTGTGGTTCTCTACTCCCCTTCTGAAAAGGAAGTGCATACAACCCCATAAAGTAAACGACCCAGCAATCAGATGCCAAGACTATTTTTCATTGCTGTGTATGCCCTTTTCCATATTTTCTGTAACTATAGTACCTAAATCCTATACTTTTACCCTCTGTTTTACCAGTGCAAATAGTTTTTAGTGGCTTGCACACCAACAGGATTGCTGGCAGTTATTTCCCATCTCCAATAGTAACCACTCTGTGCCTGCTAATCTTTCTTCCCTATATTTTGTTAGATTTACAAGTTAATCTCTCTGTATTTAATTGCAGTACTCCTTTCCCGTCTCCCAATATTAACTACTATACACCCTCAAATCCTTCTTCTCTACCTTCTGCAAGTTGTACTAGTCCAAGTTGTTTTTGCCAGTAATTGCAGTAATTTCCTGTCACCCAGAAATATTAACTCTATGACCTCATGCTTTATCTCCTCTATGTTTCTGCAGTGACTTAGTTCAATTTCAGTGCCTAAAAGCCCTAGTGAACTTACCTGTACAGTACTGTATTAGCGGTTATTTCTTAAGCTACCTCAGGTTCAGACCTGTTGCAGGCAGCAGTAGCTGATTGCTTTTTACTTGCAGTCTTTTCAGCCAGTGAGGGTGCATTCCGCTCCAGTCACCCTCACTATGCTTGGGCTCACTTCACTCCCCTACCCTACCCCCAATCTCACACACTCCCCTTTCCTTAGGTTTATAGTCACATAAGCCACACCCCTTCCTGCTTATTCTTTTCATCTTTCTACTCACCACCCCCTAATTCCTCCCACCACTTCCTGTATCTACTTTCCCCACCCCCCCAACTCAACTTACTCTATTTCATCTCTAGCTGCCATTTTTCCCTCCTAATTTCAGCAGAACTCCATTCCCAAACCCTTTTCTCTCAATACATACTCCCAATCATGTAACACCATCTCTCACTTTCTTATCACTCTTTTCTACTATGCCTACTCTTCCTAACCTACAATGCCTCTGACGTCCACAACTATAATATATATATATATATGTGTATATATATATATTATATATATATATATATATATATATATATATATATATAAATAACCAACACCCCCACACACAAACACATACTACTCACCAACAATCTCTTACACACTATAGCTACATATGGCCACAACTTTACAACACTTCCAGCTCTCTCCTGTTAATTTTGAAACACACATAGTCCTCATACCCTCAACCTCCCACTCTCAGGTTCCATCTGGCTGTCACCAAACTAAAAAACCTTCTACTCCACTCCCTTACACATATTAAATTACATGCAGACATCCATCACAACCCAAGCCTAAACAATGTTATACCCAAACTCAACTGTACCACCCAAACTCTCCTACCAAAAATGGCTTTGACTCCAAAGTACATGCCTCCCTTCCAAACACTTCCAGCTCCTATCTACTAATAACCAATGTCAATCTCAAGAGCCTTGTAAATAAAATCACTGAATTTCATGCTATCTTGGCCAGGTAACATACTCTCCAGACATAACTGTCATTACAGAAACCTGGTTAAAACCCCACATCAAGGACTCTGAAATCACATACAACAATTATAATGTTATTAGACAAGATAGACTAAACAAAAGAGGTAGTGGTGTAGCAGTTATGTTTAAAGACTCCCTATAAATTGAAAAACTAGACTGTATCTCACCAGATACCCCCAATGCAGAAGTCCTCATCACCTGCCTGCAAATAAATCCCCACAAAACTACAATCATTATTGTTGCCTATCTGTCCCCTAAAAACAATCTTAACAGCATAAAACTTCTCATCTCTTGGTCTGCTGCCTTATTCAGTCAAGAAACTATCATCCCAGGAGACTTTAATCTTCACTGGCTTTCCTGCTCCTCAGATAGCCCTACAAATTTAATCAGCCTTTATAACTTCTCCCAAATTATAAACTGTCCCATTTGCAAAGATAAACACGACATTAAACAGTCACTGCTGGACTGGATATTAACTAATAAGCCTAACCTGAGTCACCAATCTGGCTGTCTACCCATTGCCATTAGTGACCATACCCCTACATTTTTGCTAAGGAAAAAAAAACTCTAACTCAATCCCACACTCCCTATAAATACATCCGCAGTAAAAAAAAATACTTCTCCTTAGACTTGTTTAATCAATTGCTTCAAAATTGAAATTGGTCACCATTACAAAATATACAACTGGACCTTGCAGTAGAATTCTTTAACAATAAATTCCTTGATATCCTAAATAGTCTTGCCCCCCAACAGAAAAATATGCACCAAATCAAAACTGCTACCATGGCTCTCTCCTGATACTAAATTACTAATTAAACAGAGAGGCAAAGCCAGAGCCCAATACCTATCCTCCAAAAGCAAAACCAATCTCACCACTTAACAGCAACATAGAAACCAAACTAAGAAAGACATCAACAAAGATAAAAAACACTACATTCTAACCTCTCAACAAAAGCACATTCAAAACCCACAAAAATTCTGGCAAACAATCAACCACCTCCTCAACCCTGGTAGACCCACCATCCCCTCCCCTTCCACATCCAATACCTCTGAATCCTTAGCCTCACAGTTCAACTCATATTTCATTAACTCTATCTCTTGCCACCTAGAAAGACATCAGCACCTACCACTCAAAATCCCCTCGACTACAGCAAGTACAACAGAATCCTTCTTGTTTAAACCTATTCAAGCATCCTACATTAAAAATCTCCTAAACAAACTAAAACCCTGCTGCCGACCAGCTACCTAATGAAGTCCTAAAACTTGCAGCCCCTTCAATCACCTATCCTATCTCAATACTAATCTATCGTCCAATCTTCGAACAATATGTGCCCCACCTGTGGAAAATCTCCCACATCATCCCCCTTCACAAGGGTGGCCCCTCTAGAGAAATCACCACCGCCCCATTGCAATCCTCCCTCCAATAGCCAAATTCCTTGAGAACTGTATTCAGCAACAACTCCTAAATCACCTTTTTATTTTTTATTTATTTTACATTTGTTGAATGAGCTAGTCTAACTGGATATTTGTCCATTTTCAGTAGAGGCCTGGGGAGAAAAGTTCCAGAATAATGTTATACAAATTGATATACATGAGTAAGAAAAGACATAAGGGGATCATTTCCAAAAAATGGATTAAACATAGAAAACCCCCTTTTAATTAGGCTTATCTAACATAACATGACAAAAAAGTGACACAACTAAGCAAGGATGTACAGTTTAATATAAACAAGGATTGATACAAAACAGAATTAGAGCAGTTAGAATACAGAAGTTAAATAAAAGAAACTTATAAACTAGAAAAGGTTGGTCATGTCAAAAGTGTTTCAGTCAGGATTAGTACATTGGCATACCCATTGTGAATTAAGAAAGGTTTTTAGTTGCTTTTTGAAAAGTGGAGTGGATGTCAGGGATGTTAGATTATTAGGAAGCTTGTTCCAAGAGTTTCCAATGGTGTTAGTAAGTAAACAATTGCCAGATTTATTATTGGATTTAAGGGTTGCAACTAGTAATTTATTAGCTGAGCATAGGGTTCTTAGATTTTTATATGGGTTGATAAGGTTAGAGAGTATGGGAGTATTTGTGGCAAGATACAAGATCTTGTGGGTGATAGCTAATTGCTGAAGAAGAAGCTGGTTTTGCAGTTCCAACCATCCTACTTTTTTTAGATTTTTGGCAATGGTGAGTTCGGAATGGGGAACCAGAGGCAAATCTGGCAATGTTATCATATGAAGTGGCCAGCTTATTGAGATTGTTTTTGGATAGATTAATGTAAATTGGGGAGGCATAGAGAAGGGTGGAGATTAGGTGTGGTTGGGCGATAGTAGTCCTGGCAGTCGGTGTAAGGAAGGGTTTTAGCCTGTAGAGGAAACCAAGTTTTCTATTAACTGATTTGATGATTAAGTTTATGTGTGAGTCAAAGTTAAGACTATGATCAATTGTTACACCTAAAAGTTTAGTAGTTGTGTCAGGTACTATTACAGTGCCATTATTTAATACAACTGTGAAATTTATAGGGGGAGACTTCTGGGTAGGGGTAAACAGTAGAAGTTTAGTTTTTTTGGGGGGGTTTAGGAGAAGACAGCATTTGTAGAACCAGTTTTCAACTAAGATAAACACTTTTTGGGTGCTAGACTGCAGTTCAGCAGAAGATGCTGTGGCACAGATTAATGCCGAGTCGTCAGTATATTATATGCAGGTGGTTTGAGGTAGGGATGTTTTCAGATCATTGACGAAAATAGAAAGGAGGAGGGGTCTCAAAATAGAGCCTTGAGGGACTCCCAGGTAGATAGGGAGCAGAGTTGACAGGTTATTGTCCCAGAGGACTGCTTGTTGTCTATTTCCTAGATAGGATTTAAACCATTTGACTGCCTGAGCATCAATTGAAAGTAAAGTAAGTGTATCTAACATTAAATTATGATTCACCATGTCAAAGGCTTTGGAGAGGTCTAGAAAGAGAGCAGAGCAAGTTGTTGTTACGATTTTTATTAACTGAGTCAGAAAAGGATAGGAGCACAGTTGTAGTACTATGAAATGGCCTAAAGCCATGCTGGCAGTCAGTTAATAGATTATTTTGGAGGAGATGACCTTACATCAAATAACCTTCTAGCAGACACCCATCATGGTTTCCATCCTAAGCATAGTACTAACACTGCCTTAATAGCTTTCACTAATACCATTCACCACCAATTGATGCAATTTTCCTGGACATGTCAAAGGCTTTTGACACCATCTCCCACCAACCACTTGTTAATAAACTTGCTTTTTACTATCTCAGTCAATCATCCCTAACTTGGTTTCACAGTTAACTATGTAACCTGCAACAGGCTACCAAATTGGACCACAATCTCTCCCCTCTACTGCCTGCACACACTGGTGTACCCCAAGGGTCCATTCTGGGCCCCCTTCTCTTTATCATTTTTATCAATAACCTAATGTCTGCAACCCAACTTGCCTCAATCATACAGTACGCTGACAACACATCTCTTTTCATCTCAGCCCCTTCCCCACTACAACTCCAAGATAAGATGCAAAAAGCATTTCAGGAAAATGAATCTTACCTTTCAAATCACCAACTCATTCTTAACCCAAAAAAGATTAAGTTAATTATATTCACAAACAAATCTACCAAATACAGCCCTCTATCCCTCTCTATTCTGTCCACCAATGGTATCAAAACTGAGCCAACGAACCAGGCCAAACTCCTAGGTATTCCAATAGCTGACCGGCTAAAATTTGATATTCACATATCCCAAACAATCAAAAAAGTCCATGCTAAACTCAGTGCGCTCTATAGGGATAAACCATATCTAACACCACAAGCCAGGCTAGCCACAGCAAGAACTCAGCTTCTATCTACTCTCCTATATTGCTCACACAATTTCACCAACCTATGCAAAGCTGACCTTCAAAACCTAGAGTCCTGCTACAACAAAATAGCTAGGTTTGCCACCAATCTCCCACATAAAGCCTATCATTGTACAGCTCTTCAACAACTAAACTGGCTCGTGCTCCCCAACCTGTTAACATTCAACAAACTTCCCCTCACCCACAAAATTATTCACAACCCCAACCACTGCCCTGCTATTTCTATCCTGGTCCTACCTCACGTCAACAGCAGGTCTCTCAGGTCTTCAAACAAACCACTGTTAAAAATCCCCCCACATTCTAAAGACATGCATGGGTCTGGAGCATTTCTCCCCAGGCCTCTGCTGCAAACAAGCTCTGTGGAACCTAGTTAGACTTTCCCGGTTAACAAATGTTAAATAAATATATCTATATACCATCCCACCCATACAGTCTAAGAAGAATCAGTAGTGCAAAACTAAACAAGGATATACATTTTGAGCCTCAAGAGCAGGAGCACACTCAAGCAACTCTGCAGTCTGCAGCTACCACCCCACCCATACAGTCTAAGAAGGACTCAGTACTGCAAAACTAAACATGGATATACATTTTGAGCCTCAAGAGCAGGGTCAGTCCATCCAGGCATACTACTTGTATGTGTTATGAGAGTGAAGCTATAACATTAGCAGTGTTTCTTAGTAGTTCTCAGTGTGCTAATAAAACTGACTGTTGTAGCCTTGTGCCCCCCCCCCCAGCTAGTGCAATGATCCTAACTGTCCAATAGACAGTATACGTTTACTTCAGATATCTGTGATTAAATTAACCATCAAGCAGCCCTCTTAGTGCTTGATGCCTTAGTCTAATTAAGAGCTAAAATACTTACCTTACAGCTCTAGGACGCCTTAGGAAACCTTGTAAACTGCAATAGTTTTGGGCAGGTTTAAATAATCTACTACATCCTGGACAAACTTCAACCCCAATCCCCGCTACTATTATTGATAAACCCCCTGAGGATATTTCTGACAATTTTAACCGATTCTTTACTGAGACAATTCAAGCCCTAACTAGCCAACTACCTCCTAGCTCCCCTGGCTCTGAAGGTACCACCCCTAGAAACCTACTCATGTTCAGCTTCCAACCAGTCACCACTTCGCTTATCCATACCTTAATCAAAAAATTAAAACCCACTACACCCTCTGCTGATCAATTCCCTGACAAGTACCTTCAAAAATCAGCTGATGCTATTGCTTACCCCGTCTCAATACTAATCAATCAAACCATAGTAGAAGCTAAAATTCCCACCATCTGGAAAATATCCTATGTAATCCCACTTCACAAAGGAGGCAGCTCTACTGAATTCTCCAATTATAGGCCAATGGCTATACTCTCTCCACTTGCAAAGATTATGGAAAAATGTATTCGTAGACAACTTGTGCACCACCTAATCCAGAATCACCTTACGGCAGACACCCAGCATGGCTTCCGTCCTCATCAGAGCACTACTTCAGCCCTCCAAGCCTTTACCAACACCATAAACCATAATTGCAACAATAATTATATATCCTCAGCCCTCTTCTTGGATCTTTCCAAGGCATTCAATATGGTTGATCACCAACTTTTAATCCACACCCTGAAAACATTCTGTCTAGATGCTAAAGCCCTTCAATGGCTTCAGTCCTACCTGAATGGTAGACAGCAGGCTGTCCTTTGGCAAAACAAACTCTCTAACCTCCTACCAAACACCCTTGGTGTACAACAAGGTTTTATACTAGGGCTCCTGTTGTTCTCCATCTTCATTAATGACCTTTATACTGTCATCCCAAAAGTCAGGTGTACCTAATATGCTGATGACTTTACCCTGATTTGCTCGGTCACATCTCCAACATAGTTATGGTCAGCTACCCAGACCACCTTTAATACAATAGAAAACTGGCTTTCTGAATGTTGTCTGATCCTGAATCCAAAAAAAAAACTAAAATGCTGTTATTTTCACCAACACATAGGTCTACTGCTTTCACCTTTATCATAAATGCAAATGATGGCACAATAATCTCCCCTGACCCCTCTACAAAACTATTAGGGGTCATTATAGATAATAATCTAAAATTCAACCTAAATGTTAACCAGTCTATCAAAGCCATCAATAAAAAACTAGGGTTACTTCACAGAATGAAAGCCTTCCTAATCCCTTCAGCTAAAATTGCCATAGCTCGCTCTCACCTTCTTTCATCCCTTCTGTATGCCTCCCCTCTACTCTCTAATTTAAACAAGACTGTCCTTAACAAACTCTCAATTTGCTATAACCACATTGCCAGGTTTGCCACTGGGCTGCCTTTTAGGATGCATCATTGCATCAATCTAAACTAGCTTGGGTGGCTTGAACTACCCAGCCTAATCCATTATGGCCTATAAAATCCTCTATAATCCGGACAATACTCCTGCACTTAAAAATATTATCACCCCCATAACAATCCTAGACCGCTTCGATCCTAACAGACTACTAATTCAGACCAGCAAAATTAATAACACAGCCGGTGACTCTCTCTTTGCAAACTCTGTAGGTAGATCCTGGAACTCTCTTCCAGCTGATATTACCTTACTTTTCACCCTAGGTCAGTTTAAAAGTAGACTCAAACAACATTTGGCACTTAACTGGCTATGTCAATGTATCAAGCCTAGCTAACTGTCCTCTAGAATGTGTAAAATCTGTTAATCAGTTTACTGTGTAATTTAAACCTGACTTAAACTTGAAATTAACTCTAACCTGTGGAATTAGTTTAGCTTGCTTACTTATGTAATCACTGTAAATATTCTATTTGTAATATGTAATGTTGTATCTGCTTTTCTTCCCGGGCCTCTGCAGAAAATGGACATGCATCTAGTCGGTCTATCCTGGTCAACAAATGTAAAATAAATAAAATAAAAATAAAATAAATATATATGTGTATATATATATATATATATATATATATATATATATATATATATATATATATATATGTGTAGATATAGGTTTACCATTACAATTTCACCGTGCAATTGCTTGGCTATGAAGTATTCGAACAACAGATGTTTGAATACTTCATATTTCGGCAGGTTACGTGAGCGAACGGTATAATTGCGAATGGACTGTGCATTCGCAATTATAACATTCGCTCATGTAAAGCGACTGCGGTACAATGCGGTTAGGGAAATACATCCCTTTCCTCACTGTAGTGTAATTTCGGAGTTGAAATATTAAGTTGGGGGGGTGTAGGTGGCACAGCCCCCCACAGGGGGGGTGCATTGGGGCTTGCCCCCCTGCATAAACATGATTTTAGGCTAGCTAGTTAGGGAGTTAAGGGAAGGGTGGGATTGCTGTTAAGTGTCGAAAATGTTGTGAACAACATTTTCAACATTAACAGCTGTTTTCCGACATTGGGAATGTTCGGAATTGTGTACTTTCGGCGAAACACTTCGCTAAGTACACCTTTTTTTTATTTTTGTAATTATGATAGTAAACCATATATATTATATATATATATATATATATATATATATATATATATATATATATGGATCTAGGACATTTGCTCAAGTGAGCAAACGACCGAAACCCAAACGGCCGGGCATACTTATGCAAAAGTGCTTTTCACCGAAGAAGCACTTCCACATAAGTATCCCTGTTGCCGAGGCTGTACTATGGTGCAGGTAATGGAAATTTCTCTTTTTCCCACTGAAGTGCAGTCTCGGAGGAAGAATATTAAAGTAGGGGTGGGGCACAGCCCCATGGAAGTGCAGGGGCTCCCTGCTAAAATGTAAATGCAGTGTTTTTTTTTTTTGTAACACGCTTTAACGAAAGCACTTTTTTGATAAAAGCACTTTTGTTAAAGTGTGTTTGGTTATTATGGATTCGGATATTTGCTCACTCAAGCAAACGTCCTAGATCCATATATATATATATATATATATATATATATATATATATATATATATATATATGTGTATGTGTGTGTGTGCGTGTGTGTGTGTGCATGTGTGTGTATGTATACATATGCGTCTGTGTGTATACAGAGATAGAGAGAGAAAATATAGCTAGGTAGATACATAGATACAGAAAAATATAAGTATCTATGTGTATATATAGAGCTATAGATACATCTGTATACACATATCTGGATATACAGATATAGTAAAAAGTACAGCGTGTTGTAAGAAGCAGATACATTCTGAACACAACATGAGTGACTTCAGTAATTGGCTTTGTTTTGTTTCCAGGGGAATTCAATATTTGTCAGCATAGGTTCATAGGTTGGTACTAGGCTGTCGGCCCTAGGGCCTATGCAAGTCTAGCCATAACAATTCCCTGGATATTTCTTCCCACAATATTCACTTCTCTGGACGCCTGTCTAGCAGGGCGACTGACATGATCCCCGGGGTGAATTTTCTATCTCCCATCCAATCATCAAGGTTCCTTTTGAAGAGGACCAATGAGGCACTCTGCTTGACATGCATGGGCAGTCTATTCCAGAGTATGGGGAGTCTCTGGGTCAGGAACCTATCCCTCCAGCATGTTTTGTTCATTGTGATGACAAAGTTTAGATCCCTGGAGCATGTGGCTCTGAGGGATTGGGATTTCTTTAAGTGGAGCATGTCCAACAGCTCAGGGTTTGACATGGCCTTGTATGTTAAACAGAGATCGCCTCTGAGTAGACAATATGCCACAGAGTACAGCTGGAGTTTTTTAGATGGTCAGCATATGGCATCTGCTTTAGGCCTGTGATTCTTTTAGTGAGATATTTCTGTGGCCTTTCCAGCTGTTGCAGATGTCTTGTGAGGTACATACCAAATGGGGCATTATACTCTATAATGGGTCTAATGAGGGATGAGTACAGTGGGACAATGACTTCCTTTTTTCTGGATGAAAAGCCCTTAGTGATGAGGTGTGCCACATAGAAGGATTTTCTGACTGTTGTGGCGATGTGGATATCGAAAGTGAGACCACTGTCCACCTGTGTCCCTAAGTCTCTCATCACACTTTCGATGTTTAGTGTCCTGCCACCTATGTGGTAATTCATGGGTACATGTTTTTTTCCAAAGGGGATAACTATACATTTCTTGGCATTAAGCTTGAGCCCATGGCTCTGGCACCAGGCATCTGTTTCTGTAAGGCCCTTTTGCAGAATATCCACATCATTTGGGGATTCAATAATGGCTCCCAGTTTGCAGTCATCTGCAAACTTTGTTATCCAGAGTCCCTTAGTGTTGGCCTGTACTTCAGAGAAGTAAATGCCAAACAAGAGTGGTCCCAGGACTGGACCCTGAGGTACTCCACTTGTCACTTGTCTGGAGCTGGATTTGGAGTCGGCTACCTATACAGTCTGGGTTCTGTCAGTAAGCCATATGGCAACTCATCGAGTGACATAGGGATTTATGCCAGCTTAGTAAGTTTATCTATGATTCCAGAGTGGAGGATGGTGTCAAAGGCCTTGGCAAGGTCCAGATAGGCTGTGTGGACCACCTTACCCTCGTCCACAGCTCTGGAGACTGATTCGAAGAAGTCAGTCAGATTCAGAAGACAAGATCGGACCTTCACAAACCCAAACTGGGTGGGATCCAGAGTTTGAAGGTTGCCAATGTCTTTGTTTATAAGTTCCATGATAATTCGTTCCATGACCTTGCAGATCAGGCTTGTCAGACTGATGGGACGGTAGTTCCTGGGATCTAAGGCGGATCATCCCTTGTGGAGTGGGATAACTGTAGCTGTGTGCCACTCAGTGGGCATGAAGCCTGAGGTTAGGCTATGATTAAACATGACACTTAGGTGAGGTGCCAGCTCATTTTGTAGTTCATGTAGTACACAGCCTGGGATGTCATCTGGTCCCATGGATGCTGTATTCTTAGCTTTGGGGAGTGCGGTTTGTACCTGTGTGGCCGTGATTATCGGAATTTGGCAATCTTTTGGTATTGAGATGGCCCCTTTAGGGGGTGAGAGGGGGGTGAAGTTGGCACTAAATTGATCTGCCAGGATATTGTCAATATCCTTGGGATCAGTATATTTAATGCCAATCTGTTGTAGCTCAGAGCAGATCTGAGCATTGCCATTTAGATTTTTGACATAACTATAGGATGCCTTGTGGTTGTCTTTGGAATCTTTGGCAATTTTATTTTCGTAACTAGCTTTTGAGGATTTTATGAGGGATCTCAGCTTCTTACTGAGGCTGGTGAGGGAGTTTTTTTGCATCCTGGGATTTTCCTCTTTTCTACAACGGTTTCTTCCTTCTGTTGTATAGTTTGTTTATAGCAGGGGACCACCATATTGGCTTCCTTTTTTTAGAGAAGAGCATCTTGGTTCTATTTGGGATGGCACGATTCATTCAAGAGTGGATGTGCTCGTACAGTGCCTTAGTGTAGGATTCTGCAGTCAAACCTCCAGATCCCATCTGTGTGGGTGTTGTGAAGTTTGTCACTTCTGACTTCAGTAGCATGAAGTTGGCTTTGGAGAAGTTTTTTAAGGAGGTTTCCTTACTGGGGGGTGGTGGTGGGATGTGGATGTCAAAGGTGATTTACTTATAGTCAGACCTGACCAATGAGGGTGTGACCACTGGTGTGGAGCATCTATCTCCCATGTTGGTAATGACCAGGTCTAGGATATTGGAGCCCCTGGTGGGACAATGGATTAGTTGATCCAGGGCATTGGAATTTATGAATTCCAAGAATCGTTGGGAAAAGGAGATGGTACCCGAGTAGTTTTCCCAATTAATGGCAGGGTAGTTGAAATCACCCAGCATTAGGGTGTTTGGTTGTATCTTAATATTTTCCAATATGTTTAGAAAGGTGTAGTGAGAATCTTGGGGCATGGTGGGGGATCTGTAGCAAGCTACAATTTTGATTGCAGTCTTACCTAGTGTTAGTTGCACCTGGAGAATTTCAGATGCATTGTGTTGGGCAACTAGCCTGGAGGTGTGAATATCCTTGGTGAATATGGACACTCCTCCACCTTTAGTGTTTCGGTCTTGGTTTTGTGGACGAAAAGTGTGGTAAGAATTGTAGCCTGGTATTGCAGGGGTGCTCTCTGGAGCCTTGAACCAGGTCTCATTTACTGCACAGATATTGATGTTCTCCATTTTTAGGAGTGCCTAGAGAGAGTGCATTTTGAGGTTTAGACTTCTAGCATTGAGTAGCATTACCTTCAGATTTTGCATGCTTTTATCTATTATGGTGGTGGTTTTATCCTTTGAACCTTGCATAAAAAAGGCACTATAGGGGTGGCAAGTGCTTTAGCCAGTAACCTGAATCCCAGGGGTGACAGGTGCAGACCATCTCTGGCAAAGCATCATGGTTTGTCGATCATGTCTCCCAGGCAGACAAATACTGGATCCCCTTTGAATTGCACCAGAAGCTTAGCCAATTGTTGAAGTCAATCATTTTGTCCTTATACTGTGGTATCATTCTGGGCGAAGGCAGGATGCTACTTAGGGCTAGGGTCATACCTGCCTGGGTCACATGATCCAAGAGCTCTTCCATGTCTCTTTTCATGTAGTCCAGGGAGGTACGTCTCAAGTCATTCCCTCCAGCATGGACAATGACAGAGTCATATTTGTACTTGTTGTGGAGTGACTTGAGTGCATGCGTTATGTGGCATAGGAGGAGAATTTAACAGAACACATTACTTTGAAAAGGATGGTCTGCACCTGTCTCCCCTAGGCTTCTGAACACTGGCTAACACTTTATCCACCCCCTTATACCAGTTTTTAGGCAATGCCAAATTGAGAAATCCACTGATATAGGAAATAAAACCCAAATAAATATAAAAGTGTTAATGCTCACTGCTAGGAGCATAAATAAAAAAAACTGCACCCTACAAGCTCTACTCATTCTGGAGAATATAGACATCCATACCATTACCGAGACATGGTTTATATCCATAGAAAGTACTCCGGCAGTGCAAGACTTATGTGCCTTCCACACATTTAGACCATCAGCTGCACCAAGGACAAAAGGTTGAGGAGTCTCAATCTATATTAGCAACAAAAATAACTCTACATTGGTTAGATAGGAAAATGCCCTGGAATTTGTCTATGGTGATCTGTACATGGTTAAAGTCTCAAACTATATCCTAGCAGGCTACAGGTCACCCTCTATGTCCCTAGAATACCACAGCTCCTACTCAGACCGATTGGAGAAACTTGACATTAAACCAAATATCCTATGTGTGGGAGACTTCAACACAGGGAGCACATGCACACTCCATACAGAAGGCACTCTAGCCAAAAACTGAACTAGGGAACCTCTTGCTGTGAGGTAACTGGCAAACATACACTGCTCTCATACCCACAGGCACAATGAGTCCTGAACATAACACAGATAGCCTTGTCCATATAGTATGCACACCCACCAGAGGTTCAAGCATACTAGACCTGATACTAACCAATATGAGAGAGCTCTGCAGACCACACCACACAATGTCACATCCTCACTGGTGAGGACAGACCACATAGGTGTCTCAATTTAATACTCCCATCAAACCCTTCCACAGCTAGGAAGTATTCTAAAGCAAACACACCCTATTACGGGATAGTTTATCAAAATTCAATGCTCCTCCCAACCCCAAGTTCACAACAGCCTATACAGAATTGTTCACAGAGACCCTGTACAGCCATGTGAATGTCTGTATAGA
>NC_056733.1:1521625638-1521630524 GCF_019279795.1 Protopterus annectens
TTCAGATCTGAAAGCTCTGTTGGGTATATAAGGGGGAAGGATGTTAGTTAGAGCGGGACATTTTGTTGGGTGAAATATGAGTCTGTGTGCAGTAGTGAGTTGGAGATAGTCTAGGTAGTTTGGGAGTTCAAGCCAATTCAGGGATTGTAGGGTTAGGCAGTGATGGGTGGTATTTTTAGATTTAGAGGCAAATTTAGAGATTATGTTGTAGCAGTTTTCTAGTTTAGAGGTGATAGAGGAGGATAGGTTGGTTAGGAGAGGGGCTCCATATAATAAGGAAGGAAAAAGATAAGTTGAGGCCAGAGTTTGCCTGGTAGAGTTGGACAGAAAGTGATTATTCCTATACAGCATACCTAGCTTTTGGTGGGTTTTCTTAATATTTTGTTGAATATGAATATCAAACTTGAGGTGTTCATCTACAGTAATGCCAAGTAGTTTGGCAGAGGAGACTACTTCTATAGGTGAGTTGGTTTGACTATAGACTTTGAAGTTGTTTTTATCGTAGGAGTGAGTCTTTGTGGGAGGGAATAGTAGAATCTTTGATTTATTTGCATTGAGAGAGAGGCGGTTTTGGCGCATCCAGTTTTCAGTTGTTGAGAAGCAGTTTGGGTTTTAGTCAGCAATTCAGAGAGGTTTGAGGCAGAGCAGACTAAGATTTAATCGTCTGTATATTGAATGATTTTAGCATCAGGAATAGCAGTGTGAAAGTTATTGATCAAGATGTTAAAAAGCATTGGCCCAAGGATGGATCCCTGTGGTACGCCAGTTGGGGTAGGTAGGAAGGAAAAGATGGAGTTCTTCCATTTGACTGCCTATGATCTGTCTGATAGATAGCTGGAGAACCAGGATAAAGCATTATGTGAGAGATTAAGGTTTGAGAGATGACAGAGAAGGTGCTTGTGGGAAACAGTATCAAAGGCTTTAAACAGATCGAGTAAAACAGTAGAAACTAAGTGGCCTAAATCTCGGGCTTGATTGACAATTTCTAGGAAAGAGAGTAGAGCGGTTATTGTGCTATGGCCTGGACGAAAGCCATGCTGGGTAGGAGTGAGAAGATTGTTTTGGGTCAGGAAAGGCATATGTTGGAGGTGGATGCATTTTTCTAGGATTCTGGAGATTGGTGAGAGCAAAGCAATGGGGCGAAAGTTTGAGATGCTGGTATTTTTGCCTTCTTTATGAAGAGGAAGCATATAAGCTGAGCACCAGAGTTTGGGGATGTATGATTCTTTTATGGATCGGTTGATAATGATTCTGATTGGGAGTGCAATGCCATCAGCAGCACATTTTAGGAAGGATGAGGGAATATTGCCGGGAGCATTAGAGCAAGGTTTAAGTTTGGACAAACGTTTTTTTATAAAGTTAGTGGAGATGGGTTTGAGTTCAAACAGATGAGGTGAGTTAGAAGGGGGAGAGTGTAGTGTAGTTGGGTTATTATTGGGAAATGTCTTGGTGAGGGTAGTAATAGTGTCTATGAAAAATGAGTTAAATTCAGAGCCTAGTTCAAGATCAGATTTACTTGGGTCAAGACATAGATTATTCTTGGAGCCTGGATTGAGGAGTGAGTTTACTGAGTTCCAGAATTTTTTGGGTTTTTTATTGTTATTGGACTGAAGTTTGATATAGTAGGATTTTTTTTCTTTGGTGATTAGTCATTTTGCATGGTTGCGGAGCTGTTTATATTGGAGCAAGGTATTGTTTTGTAAAAGCTTCCATAGTTTATCTCTGTTGTGCATAATCTGTTTTGTCGGTTTAGATAGCCAAAGAGCAGTTTTAGTTTTTATCCTTTTGTTTCTTAGTGGGGCTAGTGAGTTTAAAGTATCATGAAGACAGAGTTGAAGTATTCTATAGCCTTGTCAAGAGGAAGGATGTTCAGAATTTGCCAGTTCATTTGTTTGAAAGTATTTGAGAAAGTAGTTGGGTTGAAGCTACTGAGGTTACGAGTTTGAATGTACTGATGCTGGTGTGGGGAGGAACTAGTTGAGCGCTGCATGACGGCTGGGAGGTGGTCACTAAAGGTATTAGGAATTGTGCCAGAATTGGTTATTTTATTTGGAACTGAGACTAGGATCCAATCTATAGTGGATCCAGGAGGGTTTATTTTGTTAGGTCGAGTGATGGAGAGGATTATTTGAGTGAAGTTATAGAGGTTAATGGATAGGGAGGGAGAGGGTCAATTGATTTTATTCCAGTCAATATTCACATCTCCAAGGATATAAGTTTCATAGTTAATTTCAGTAGAGGCCCGTAAGAGAATATTTTCAAGTGCAGAGATATTGTTACCAGGTGAGATATATAGGGCAATGATGCAGATATTTTTATGTTTATTTAGTTTTAGAATTCCAGAAGTTAGTTCAGTTTTCTGGAATTGAGGAATTGGAATTTGGAGGGGAATTAAGGTAAAACAGTTGGAGAAGACTAGGGGCAGTGCCTCCACCTTTTTTATTTAGTCGGTAATTTCTGAGACAATGAAATCCTGGGGGCAGGATCTCAGAGTCAGAGATAAAGGGCTTGAGCCAGGTTTCAGAGATGGCTAAGATATCTGGTTGGTTATGGCTTAACAAAGCTTGAAATTGGTGTACTTTATTGTTTAGACTTTGTGCATTAATTGTAAAAATCTTTAGGGTGTTGAGATAGGAGGAAGAGGGTAAGGGATGAGTGTTATTAATAAAGGATGTAGGACCAGGGTTAGGATGGATATCACCAGCTTGGACTAGGTTGTTGAAGGAGATATCCTTTAGCCATATTGGTCTGCCATGCATGAAGTTTGGTAGATTGTAGACTGGAGCAGGTGACAGTATCTTGACTTTAGAGTAGAAGAGTTTAGGGTGGAATAGGTGCAGAGGGTTGGGCTGAATGAGAGAAGAGGAGATAGAGTGGAAATTGGAGTAAGAGTGAGGGGGAAGGTGGGTTTGTATAGTAGTTGTCTTTGTAGGTGGTATTGGACAAGCATTGGAGGAATATGAGGTATCATAGTATAAGGGAAGTAGGAACAGAAAGATGTGGCTGGGGGACTAGAGGGTGTGATAACTTGAGGAGAGCATGTTGGAGCAAAGAGAGATTGGTATGACTGGTTAGGAAAATAGAGAAGGCTATGAAGAAGAAAGGGCTTAAAAAGTGATGGAGGTATTCTAGAGATTTAAGGAAAGAGGAGGGGAACTATAATTATTGGGTGGAGTACAGATTACAGAGTTTAAGAAGGATGGCTATAGGTGGGAGGAGTAATGAGGGGGAGCTGGTATTGGGTAATTAGGCTGAGAGGGTGGAGTAAGATAGCAATAAAGCTAGGAGTACTAGGGTGGTTGGGAAATGGGGGCAGGGTAGGGGAACGGAGTGAGCCCATAGGGAAAACTGAGCGGGAAAGAACACTAGAGGTGAGTATGGCAGAAAAAGTATCAGCAAAGAGCAGTTTAAAGTCAGAAGGTATGCGCTAAATATTTCCAGCCAGAAAAAGAAGGCTGCCTTTACAGAGGGTGGTTTAGCAGGGGGGGAGAAGATATTTACAGTCTAAGGATATTAACTCATAACCAACGGTTTGTGAAAAAATGAAACTTGTTGGGATTATAAAGAATATCTAGGATTTATATTAGTAGATGCTGCCACCTAATGGTAGAAGGAGATAGCAAACAGCAGGGATAGTTGGACCAGTCTTAGGTTTAAATATATTCTAGGGTAGTGATAACAGGAGGGGGAGAGGGCAAACGGTCTGCGGTAGGCTGCTAGAAAGCACACAAGGGAGAGCAGATTAACTCTATAGATTAGTACATTAAGTCTACATTTTATTAGTGTTAAGCAACATACATTTACACAATCTTGTTGGAGGGGGTCTTCTCAGTAGTATTTTTCTAAGTACCAGGCAAGCTGGCCAATTCAGGGTGTCTTCAGGTGATGGCCGGAGGTATTCCTTTTGCGTTAAAAGCAGGGAGGGAGCACCCAGAATGGATTACTGTAGAGGAGAGGGAGACAACACTGAGTTAGTTAATATTGCAGATGTAGAGGGGAAGGTAGAAGGTAAGGGATGTTTAGAGAAGAAAGAAGGGTGTAACAAAAGCACATTAGTAGAGAGAGGCTATGGTTAGATGAGGCTAGAGCAAGTATTTAGAGGAAGATTAGGTTTAGGGGATTAACAATGGAAGGTAGCAGACATTATGCTATGAACAATACAAGTTAGGCAAAATAGGCTCCATTAAATAGAATAAAACATTCATTCAGCAGTTCAGCATGCTATCAGGGACCTTAGTCCGTTTGAGAGGACAGGGTTATACAGCAGTAGAGCCAAATATAAGCAGCAGAAAGCAAGGGGTAAATGATAAAGTAATACTATAAAATCTCTAAACAGTGCAATATATAGTGCTCAACAGACTAACACAGTAAACTATGATATGTTCATGCTGTGCAATAACTTGTGCTGAAAAGTTTTCAAAACAGTTTTCAGTACAATATAAAAGCCATGTGGTGCCCTTATAGAGACAAACAGAAAAGAAAAAGAGCTGCTAAGCCAGTAATTCAGCTAAAGCCTCTAGTAGGACCATTGATCCACCTTGAAAGAAAAATAAAGGTCTTCGATGATATATGTTCATTGGCATCCTTTTAATAGGACATCTGGAGAGCAGACTAGGCCAGCAAAGTGCAACAGTCGAGCCCTGTATACTCAGACTAAAGTAATGCAGCTGGCGACAACATAAAGAGAGACCCACTCATCCCAAAAAACAGCTTATAGCTGCTAAGCCAGTAATTAACCTAAGCAAATGGCAAATAGCACAGTACAAAGCAAGCAGTCAAACAGTACAGTATATAGGGCAAAATGGTCCCCAAAACCATGTAGAAGCTGTGTGGAGCCCTTATAGTTACAAATGGAAAGAAAAATGGCTGCTAAACCTGATTTAATG